>NC_036462.1:18236940-18571583 GCF_002775205.1 Xiphophorus maculatus
TTTAGTCAGAAAAAGTTATAATTCATGTAAATAGTTTTGATTCAAAATTGTACTTCTTTCTCAGATTACTGAGCCTTACAGTGACAAAACAAATAATTGTTTTAAAATATGAAATTGTTTCATCAGTAGTAATTTGCAGTCATGTTGAATGAATAACAATTAACTTACCCAACAGGATGAGAAAAACCAGGAGTCCCGTCATGATGCAGAGAGTCACCGTTCATAACCTGTGAGAGAAGCTAAAGAGCGTCTGCATACAGATGGGTGTAAGCGTTTCCTCGCTACTTGCAGGAAAACCACAGCGACCATCAGAATGAGTCTGATGGGTAAAAAAAATAATTGTTGACCAAGATAAATACATTTCGCAACACTATTTTCTACTACGGGGTGTCAAACTCATTTTCCTTCGGTCGGTTGTGCCAAAATGCATTGATAAAATCCATTAACAAAAGATTTATTGATAAAATCCATTAACAAAAGATTTATTGATAAAATCCATTAACAAAAGATTTATTGATAAAATCAATTAAAAAAAATTTATTGATAAAATCCAATAACAAACTATTAAAGTATTAACAAATACATGACTCTGCATTCAGTAAGTACTTCTAAGAAAATAAATCTTAACTGATCGTTATCGTTTCACATTATTCAGTCCATCTGGGATTTTGGGATTGTTTTTGTGATACTTTTCCAGTCAAAATGACAGAATTTGTGGTGCTGATTTAGAAGAAATTTTGCAATATTTGCAATTATGTATGACTTTAAATGTGACTTTTTCTTACTCGCCATATCATTCACGACATAAACATCAAGTAAGGCGGAGGCAGAAGTCTTGTAAAAGTAAGAAATACTGCCATGTGCAGGTGGAGACAGCAATCATTAAGCCCAATGGTTTTGACCACACTGTCTATAAATTCACCTCTACAGTTTCCAAGTAAATGTAAACCTCAACAGACACAAAGCATTAATAAAAAGTGCATTTTATTCAAGTGTGACCAAGTGACAATATTAAAACTAGAACTGCTCTGTCAAAAAGAAACCATTTTATTTGCACTTAAATAAAACAAGACAAACTAAAATAACAAAACAATTCAAACAATTTTAAGAGAAAAATACAGCGACGAGACACAATTATGGCAAGCAAAACACATTTTGAATCTCTGACTATAAATGTTACTGAACCTTGGTTTCATTTCACAGAAGGTGTTAATAGAAAAACTATTTCCTGTTAACATAGACATAAATATCTCTCATAATAAGTACACCCAAAGCACACTTTAGACCACTTTGTTTAAGCCTTTCAAAACTAGTATATCTAGTATACAGTGAAAATATATCTACAGAAAGAAAACAAAAATTATGCCAGCTGCAATATCAGTATGCTATGAATACAACTCTAAAAGACGCAGTAGTCTGAGCATGTTCTACATAAAGGCTGTTTAATTTGGTTTGTACATTGTTATGGCCCGAGGCCTTGTGAGCTGTGTTAGGTGTCCTGGGGTGTGCCTGACATTTTAGCTCCTTCTCTGTGCAGGTCATGGTGCCGTGGATCCAGAGAACAGAGGAATCATATCTCTGTCTGTTCTCTCCTTCCTGTCTCTTTTTCCTCTCCTCCTGACACCTAACTCTGTGCTGCTCTCCTGCTGGGCCTCGTCTCATCGTGTGCGCTGGAGTTTATTTTTATTTTCACATCTCATCACTTATACACGCATACACAAAACACACCCAACCATTAGCGTTACGACTCTGAATCCAATGCTTACATTCCCTTTTGTCAACCGTATACTTTATCCTTAATAAATGATCCTTGTCTGCATTTTTACTTGTGGTATGGCCTCCAGCTTTTGTTATCGCCCTGATCCAGTCATAACATATATTCAGACTTTTATTCTATTAACTTTACACAGAAATTAGTTGTTTGAGATTCATTCAATCACATAAAAATGTCCCCTGCCGTTTGCTGTTTTTACTTTGGTTTCAAATGCTCATTTATAATCCTGGGACAGTTAGTACTAACAGCATAAGTGCTGTTATGTAATGTATCAGCATTTACAACGTGGTCGGATTGTAAAAACTTATCAAAAACTATTCATTGCTATGAGCTGGAAATCAGGAGGGATTACATTCAAAATTTCCTGAAATGGTTAAATTACCAACAGAAATGGAGTAGAGCCAAGAAGTGCGCACCATTTTACACCCAGCGTGAAAACCGGCTCCTAAACGGCTCGTCATGCGAGCATGCCGACATAACCTGTTCTGATTCAGACCACACCCAGCATGCGACTGAAAGATACTCTACTTGTTTTAGTGCTTATAGTTTATCTGCTCAACTTAATGCTGCTAAACAGATGAGCTCTGATCTGACAACTCGTCTTTTAGTCTTGTCTAGTTACAAAGTTTTTGTCCTCCACTGAAAAGAAAAACTCCTCTCACTCCGGTTCCTTCCTTTCGGCTCCTCCTCCGGCTGACTCATAAGGAGTAGACCAATCGTCTGCTTTAATCTGCAGACCCCAATCAGTGTGATGAGAATCACCTGGTCTACCTGCATAAAAATGAAGTCAAGCCTTTAGTTTACAACGTGCGTGTTTGTTTTATTTTATTTTTTTATTTTTGTCTCTTGTTTACTTTTACTTTACAAAAAAAAAAAGCGATGCCTCCCAAAAAACAAGCAGCGGATCCTCAGCCTAGTTCAAAACCCGTTCCTGCTGAAAAGCCCGATGAGAAGAAAACATCTGGTTTGTATATGAACGGGGAAAGTTTAAGGATACCAATAATTGTTAGATGTATTTATATATTTTTTAAGCGATTTCACACATTTCTCTCCGCAGCACGCGCCGTGGCGGTGCGAAAACCCGCAACTCATCCGTCCACATTCGTCATGGTGAAAGAGGCGCTGAAAGCCCTGGACTCACGCAAAGGGGTTTCCTCCCAGGCCATACAGAACTACATCAAACAGAAGTACCCCACTGTGGATCCGGCGAGGCTGAAGCACTTGGTCCGCAGACTGTTGAAGAACGGATTATTGAACGGGACGCTGGTGAGGCCCGTCAACGCCACCGTCACCACGGGCGCGTTGGGGAAGTTCAGGGTAGGAAACTAAAGAGAAACGGACACGCCTCCATACTGAATCTGCTTGATTTAAGTCTTTATCCTTGTTTTAAAAGCTTGCGCCAAAAGTTCAAGAGGTGAAGCTGAAAACTGAGAATACTAATCCAAATGTGCAGAAGCCCAAAGCTGGGGCCAAGAAGACCCAGACAGAAGGTATTAACTCGTAAAATGCACATCTCTGACCTCACGGTGGAGTCCCTCACCAACATTTGTTTTGTTTAAGATGCCAAGAAGAAGAAGCCAACAAACGAAAAGGCAAAATCTACAAAGGTAAGACGAAACGAAACTGTGACCAGATCATCGGTCTCCCTAATCCGCACAAATATCGAGTCATTTGCTGCTGCTTACACCTTTTGACTTCTCTGTTCTGACTTTGACTTTTTTTTTTTTTTTTTTTGTCACAGAACCCAAAGCCTCCGAAAACCACAAAGGATGAGGCAGGTGCTCCTTCAAAGGTTCCTCCAGCAAAGAAGCCAAAAGCTAAAAAAGTGGAGGCGAAGGAAAGCAGTGCTGGAAGCTCTGAGCCAACCAAAAATAAGACTGCAAAGGCCAAAGGGGCAAAAACGGAGAAGAAAACCCAAAGTAAGGCTGTGAAGTCGGGCAGTGATGCCCCTGCATCTAAAACTGCTGGCAAACGAGTGAAGAAGACTGTGTAAAATAAGGAAACTTAATTAATTATTTTTTTAGATATTTGTTTACAATAAATGTGTGGTTTTGGCTTTTCTATTTCCCAGTTGCAAATTCATGAATTTTAACAAACGGATCAAATATCTGTGAAAGGACTACTGGTAGGTTTAAAAGCAAATCCTTGGCTTATTGCTTTAACTTGAGACTTAGCTTATTTCACCTTAACTAAGCAGAAACTTTGGAGATTTTTGGCTCTAATGTAAAAATTACTCACCTTTGTAATCCATAAACTTGGCAATGATGGGTTTCAGCTAATTGAAATCCTTCTTGCATGTCTAGTCCAAAAAAAGTTGGCTTTCTTTACATTAGTTGCAGCCATGACTGCAAACGGCAGAACGGTCAAACTATAAGACCTGTTCAATGATCAAATACAAACCTTAACTTTCAAATTTCCTCTTAAAGATTTACTTTAGGGCTGGTGTGGTATACCACAGACCTGTTAATCACATGGCTTGAAACTTTTATTACAGGTATCTCAGAACTCAAGCTACAAAGTCAGAATATTCAAGAAAAAATCCTCTGTCAAAACAGAGGAGCCTTATGCTCTAAGGGTCACGACTAAGTAGCCCAGTATGGACAGAAGTACTAGAAGGACCGACCAAATGACAAGTGGGCTATTTAGAATTTTTTCAAGGATTATAGGCTTCTGTTGTTGCCGTTGCTGCTCTTCAAGCTGCTCCAAACGGTACTGAAGAGCCCCCAGCACCTCCTACAGACCAAGAAAAGATTTTACAAGTTAAGAATTTGCATCATTGACTTTGACTTTTAAAAGCAGCTTCAACCATTTCTGAATAATGCATGAATGATCATTTCAAATGTAATTGTCTGCTTTTTCACAATCTACTGCTTCAGTTGATGTGGTATAAATTTGAATTCTAGGTTTTTATATATATATTTTTTCTTTAATGTGGTTAGTTTTAAGGTAACATTTGGCTTTACCATGTGGCAAAGATGGCTACTATTAAGATTGCTCTTATATCAAACATAAAGTTCAGAACTTTACAGAGAGAGGTTCAACTGTGACAAAAAAATAATAATTCATAGGCTCAAGCAAGTAACAGATTCAACCAAACAATCCAGTGACACCAGTGCAGAACTTTGTCTGCACTTGGCACATAATTCATATTCCTGCCTTTTGACTTTCAGTGCATTTCTCAAAACATTGCACAAAAACAGTAATGCAGTAAAACTGTAGAAAGCATGCAACACTTCTGGCTACCGGTGTATATGTACTACAATGAAAACTTACATGAATATCTGTCGTAGCTTTTAAAACCAGATGCTTGATCATCTCCTGTGTACTGGTCAGCTCCTCTTTCAAGTTCTGCGTTTCATTCTTATAAAGTTCAGTGATGTCAGCAAGTTCCTTTGTTAAAACATCTTTGCTGCAAAACCATTAAGAGTTTATTACAAACCAAATGAGGACATTTTTAATGTACAGCAGTGAGCATAAATTACCTTGATTTTTCTTCTTCAAGTGCCTGTTTTATCATAGCGAAATCTCTGTGGTACTTGGCTCGGAGGGTTTGCAGGCACGTCTCTTGTTGGATTTGGGTTTCTCTAAACTCTTGGAGCTCGAGGATTGTGCCATCAGGACCAGACGCTTCTTTGTCATTGTGATGATCCTTTGTGATGGCAGATTTCTCCGTAGAGCCGTGATTATTACTGCTACACATTTCGGTTGACAGACCATCTTCCAAATTAAGCGACAAACAATCCTGGTTTTCGAAAGCATCATTAGATATATCCAGTGATACATCACTGGATGCAAGGGTACTAGATCCGCTGTACCGTCTGTGAGCAAAGAAATACATTTTCTCTAAGAATCGACACCTCCAGAAAACATTTAAGAGCATCCCCCATCACATAGATATATTTTAATAAAAACAATATTAAAAATTCAAAAGCAAAATTTCTATTTAAAAACATGTGTATCTTGCAAAGGGATCAAATTATGTTCAAAGTCTAAGTTCTCAAGATGAAACTCTCACACCTCTACAGAGTTGATGTTTGAGATCTTGTCATTTTAGTCTAGATTTTAAAGCATTTATTTTAAAGCAATTATTCTGCTTTAAAAAAAAAACATTTTAACCCACAAATTATACCCCTAAGCTCAAAAATATGAACAAAGGTTCTGATCAGAGTTCTTTTAAGTTCCATCTTTAGGCATGTTACCAGCATCGTGACACAAAAACACAATTTGTTCACATTTCTTCAATTGGAGCTATAAAAACACCAAACAGCAGTTTGATAGGTGGAAAATATTTCTTTCTGCACTAACAAAGTTATTCAGAATGTACTAATAAAATTTATACCTTTATAACAAATAGTTTAATTGCTGTTACATGGAAAGTTGTGAAGTGGAACAAAAATAATTCATCATGGCTTTCAAAATGTACATATATAAATAGAAAAAGTCTCAAGTGTTTTGCATCCACTAACAGGTTTTCTTGAACAGCTTTTGCTGAAGAAACGTACCCTCACAGATTTGAGATGTTCAAAGCTTGGAATATTGTTTTATATCTTTACTCTCCTTTAAACTTCTCCAAAACTTCACCCTTGACCTTTCTGCTGCGATTATTAGTCTTCATTACACCCTCTGGGAGATTTCTACTCAACAGCAGGACTTCAGTAAAGGGTTCCAAAGCAATGGGAACCTAAACACCTTCCACTTCAGGAATATGCCTTTTCATTTAGGTGGTTTTAAAGGCCAAATACTTTTATTCTTTGCTTTGTATTTTTGTACTTTTAAAGCACAAAAATACATAATGATTCCACGGTCCACCATAAGGATTGGACAGAAATTACTGTAAACAGGTGCAGAACTATGGCCATTATTTATTATTTTTCATTTATTAGTATAATAGTAGTAATACAGTCTTTGTAAATGCCATATTTATAGAGTTCATTGAGCATTTCACAAAAGTGTTTATGGGATAAAAATTATATTTACCGGTGCATAAAAATAAGCTATAAGCTTTAAAAGTATACTGGAAAAACAAATTTAAAAAAAAATTTACTATAGCAAATAACGAGTTTTGAAGGTAACTTCAAGAGTTTCAGTAGACTGAATAAGTAAAACACAGTGTAATCTCAATATTTTTTGTGGGGTAACATATACTCGAGGATTCTCGTACAGTTTGTCCAGTGCGGTAGCTACACATTTACACGACAGAAACCATTTTCTTTCCCACATGGACAACACGCGTGAAAGAAAAAGTTGCAGCTGGTATGACTGAATTTAAATTTTTACCTACCTGGTTTTAAAGAAACTCAACTTGCGAGGCATCGATGGGAGTTTGGTTAGTTGTCGTTGATAAAAGAACTTGTTTCAAGAGTTAAGCTAACGGTTAACCGTAGCTGTTGCGGCTGCGAGACGTTAAGAATCGGAATTGATTCCGAACGAATAGGTTGTTACGTTGCTAGGCAACGTTTCTGTCGACCTTTGGTTTTAAATGAAAGTATTTCCGACATTTTTCATGCAGAATAGACGTTTTTTGTTGTTTTTTTTAAAGGCGGCTTATACTACAGGCGGTTTAAATGTGATGAGTATATTTGTCTTCTACCTCTGATCACTCTGGAAAAAGGGGAAATCCTGGACTCATCAGAACACATATTTGACCTTTGACCTTTACTACATCAGAGTCCGATGTTTATGCTCCTAGCAAACTCGAACCTTTTTTTTTTTTTACAAATCACCTCACTAGAGGTTTTTATAAGGCTAAGTTATCTCCACAGCCTTGAGTTCTGCTGTTTTTCTTGTGATGTGATTTTTACCAAAGAAAATTTGATCACTGATGTTGATCATGAAACATGTTTTTGACTCAATTTCTTTTGCGAGGATAGCTCCTGATGTCATAGTTTTTAATATGTTAAACAGTTCTTAACCCAATTTTAGCAGTTTCAATTACCAAACTTCATAAAGGCCTTCAAATCCCACTACTAACACCAAATGCTACCTCAGACAGAATGATTCACTTGTACAGTCTTCCATGCCATAAACCGCCCTTGTGTTCGTTTCAGACAAAAAATGATCTAGATGCATTTATCCAATAAAAAAATAGAACAAAAAGAGAAGTTTGTTTTGTTTTGTTTTTGGTAATGTATTGTGCGACTGAGTTTTTGACAATTGCACACAAATACAAGTTAGACCTTAAACGGAGCCTTTCAAAACAGCAATTTATTAAAAAAAAAAAAAAAATCAACTAAAATGTGTTACTATTTCATCATCACTAATAGAAACAGTACGGAAGCACTAAGTCTTTGAGCAATTCAGCCGCTCTTCAAGTATGTTAATTCAGTTTGTAGATTATTCTTTCTGCAGTGAAAGAGTCACCAGGAAAAGTGTAGTCCAGTTGGAGGAGAGGGTCACGTCTCTGGATAGTAGCATCCCGTTTGTGGCAGAACCAGTGTGATCGACTCCACGCGTCTAAAGGAAACAATTCAACGACCCACAGCTATTTAATTCAGTAACAAATGTGATCTCAGAGCACTGATGCAGATTTGCAGGCACCCGATCTTAAGTGATCTGGAAGGAGGACTTGGTTACATAAGCTGCAATGCAGAGATGATGAGAGAGGGGAGGAAACAAATAAAAAAAACAAAAAACAATCACAAAACCGAAAAGAGAAATTTCTTACAAAGAAATAAAACAAAACGAAATAAAACCTGGAGACACTAAAACCGCAGAACGACGTCAGCTCATAACTGTTTAAAAAGAGAACTGAGCAAGCTGGATTAAAAATAGCAGTGACTTCAAAACAATACCATTTGAATAACCTACAGATATAAACTAAGGTGAAAAACAATGTAAGGTTTTCCACTTGTAAACAAATTCACTCAGAAGAGAGAAATCCAGTGTGCAGTTCTCTCAGCTCCTCCTTCAAATACGCCCCCGTCACTTTCACAGCGTGTGCTTGTGCCTCCATTGCACCTGTGATTTAAAGTCGATGCCCAACTTCCAGGCTTTTTTTTTTATCTCCTTGTTCTTGAGTTTATTCTCCTGGGTACAAAGTTCACAAAGTGGTAAAGTGACAAACCTCTGTTACACTCCTGAGTGCTTTTAGAGAAATATGATCAACTGGACGATTAAGACACAACCTTCAGTATATGCGTCTTCCCTTTAACCGTTGATCTTCGAGCCCCCAGTCCTTTTCATCGCTTTGATTAGTTTCTCCCAGCAGGTCATCTGGGGTTTAGCAGGAAATGATGCAGATACTCTGACATAGCCTCCCAGTGCCTCCAGAGGAAGGCGAGCAGGATCACGAGGAGCAGCGTGGAAAGCGTGCGGCTGCGTGTTTTCATCAAGGGGACAACGCAGTTGGCCACGGTGGACACGAACACCAGAAGGACAGCCATGACGGCCAGGAGTACGTTGATTAGCTTTCCGAGGAGAGTCCGTGCCGTGGCGTTCTCCAGGCCCTCCAGCTGCACCACCTGCTGCTGCTGCTGCTGCAGCTCCATCTTGGATATGCGAGTCTGACAAGCCTCCAGCGCCTCCTGGAAGAGGAGATCAGAGATGTCAGATATGCATGATGGCAAAGCATCGGCGTGAGGTTCGTTCAGTCGAAGCTTGCCTGTATGTCTCGGGCCCTTTCGTAAGACTGGTAGGCAATCTTCTCCTCCATGCTGGCTAGTTCCTGCTTCAGGTTCAGGATTTCATTCTGGTGCAATTCTGTCAAGTCATTGAGTTGTTCTTCTAATCGTTCACACCTGAAAAAAAATATATTTAAAAATCAGGAACAAAACATGTCAGAAAATCAAAAAACATTCATTTTAATTCAAAAAGACTAATAGAAAAAAATATACTGCTCAAAAAAATAAAGGGAACACTTTAAATGTTAAACACCTGTTTAAGTGTTCCCTTTATTTTTTTGAGCAGTGTATTTTAATATAAAAATGTACTATTGTGGTAATCAAGAGAACACTGCTGAGTTGCCTAACTCGATATTCAAGCATATTAGTAGAAAGTTTGGTGGAACAAAAAAACATTGTAGAAACATGTGCACAAGCAAAAGGAATAACTTCAATCTTTAGATGATTGTTAAGCTCTTCTAGAGTTTGGTGTGGATAAAATGTGGCCAGCAGGTGGAGCCAGAGCTTCAAGTTCAAGCCGTGTTCATAACATGAGCTGAAGCAGTTGCACCCTTTGTGCGAAACTATTCCAGAACCAGAGACAATATCCGAAGCGTCTTACCTCGACTAGGGAGAAAAACGACTGGGCTGTTGTTTAGTGGAAAAAAGTTCTCTTTCAGATGGATGTGCACTTTTAAATTTAATCAGCAAAATCACACATGAAGCCAAACCTCAATGCATTTAATGTTGCATAACTTTGCTTTTTGACACAGTTGTCCTTAATTTAGATGAGAAACAGTTTTAGTCTTGGTTTTGGCTGCTGTGTTTAAACAGGATGAAGACATAAAGAGGAACATCAACCTGGCAGTGCATTGAAAATGGCTGCAATTCCAACTTTAGCAAGTAAGGATTATTTTTTCTTTCTGGCTACTAAAGAAGGAAAAAGCATCAAGATTAAAACACTTTATATGAGTAAAGAGATCAAGCGAAAACTGAAGATACAACGCCATGATGAGTTCAAAATGCTGCGAGTTTGTGTGGCAAACTGTAAACATTAACCTTTCAGTTCTAACCTCACTAAAACTGAATTTGTTAGGTGAAAACATACCTGTATCGTTCTTCCTGCAGAGCCTCCATGATCATGGTGTAATCCCGCTGATAGTGGGATTTTAAATTTTCAAATGACTCTTCCAGTCGACCCTGGTTGTCCCGGAGCTCATGGATCTCATGGAGTAAAGCATCAAACCCCGAGCCTTGTGCATTATCGAGAGTATTCCCCCTGGAGCTGGGGGGGCCACCTGGGGCCCCGGGCGTGCTGTTAGCTCCGGCAGACCCAGACGTCGCGCTCGAGCAGTCGTCCTCGCTGCCGTATCTGGGGCTGGACTGTAACTGTCCTGTTCCCAGAGGTCGTGACCCCCCCGGATAGCTGCCCTCTTCTCCTGGCGTTTCTTCCAGCGAGTCTTTCAGAGCGGCGATGTTGTCGGCGCTCCCAAACTTGTTCCGGAGGAGCGAAGCGATTTCTCTGGGCTTGGACACCACAGCTCCAGCTGCAGAATGAGTAGCTTGAGAAAAGCTGGACAGCCCTCCTGTTACCTGAGGAAAGCAGAGATCAAGTCAGTGTCTCGTTTACCCAGTTTATCACTCATAAACACAGACTGGCTTAAACAAATAGCAGCTTCAAAATTGTTTCTTTGAATTCAGACGTTTTGTTTGATGATACCAAATGAATGCGGCAATCACCGTAGTGCTTTGGAAAAGTGCACTTTTGCAATTTATTTTCATATGACAGGCCAAAAGTTTTAGTTTTATTTTGAATTTATTTATTAAACCCAAAAAAAGCATGATTGTGAGGTGAAAGGAAAAAATACATGGTTTCAAATTAGTTTTTCCAAACAAAAATCTGAAATGTGTGGTGAAATGTACAGTATGACATGATGTGGCAGGCAAAAACAAAGTTTCTAGTGTTTTTATATTAATTTTCATAGTACTAGCAGATTAAATTGCAAATTTAAGGGGCTGTTTACTGTCTGCAGCCTGCATTAAGACAGTAAAGTTATTCTCATTTGTGGCAAAGACTTTAACTTCTTATCTTTAAATATCTGTAAGCAGAAACACGTTTGGGGCTCTTATTGTAAAGAGCTATAAAGGAAATATCTCATTTCTTTGGCTGTTTAAACACCAGGAACAAACTAAAGAGGCGTGCAGTACCTTGTTTTTGTTATATCAGCTGTTCCAGTTTGACTCCATAGTATTACATGCAGAGTCAAAGTAAAGTCAATCAAATCATTGGTACCATTTATCAACCAACATAAAAAAATAAAACATAGAGTAATTAGGTGTTTCCCTTATTGAGGAAGAAGCATGACGGTCTGACCTTGGCTCCAACACCTTTCAGACCCTGGTGCATGTCTCGGAGAACGTCTTTGGGCTGCCGAGGGATGCCGTTGTGCTCCACCTCTCTGAGTTTCCGGTGGTAGTGCTCCAGCTTCCTCTGCAGCTGCTGGATGGTCTGAGCAGACTTTTGGTTCTTCTTCTCAAACACCTGCTTGATGCGCGCACTCTGCTGTTTGTCTGCGTTGTTGGCCAGTTTCAGGTACTCGGCCACGTTGTCGTCGCGAGCCGTTTGTTCGATCTTGATTTGTTCTGTGAGCTTCAGGATCTTCTGCTGCAGCTGGGCAATGGCCTGCTTGGTGCGCTGGGGGTCCGGCGTGCTGTCAACCACGTCGTACCCCTCGGCGCCGTAAGGCAGGGCGTTGGGTGACACAGCAGGGCCTGATCCATCGTACCGATCCAACTATTGAAAAATAACAAGTATACATAAAATAAATAAACTCTCTTTTTCAGAAAACTTCTAAATTAAACATTAAGCTCACTAACAAAAGACTAAATTTCCTCTAATAAGGAAGGAAGGAAAGTAGAAACTGACACAAGAGAGAGTGGAAGGACACAAATAGGGAAGGATAAAAGGAAAGAAAGAGAGGACACAAGAAGGAGAAGACAAACTAGCAAAAAGGAAGGGAGTGCATGTGAAAAGAGACAGGCATGAAGGATGCATACAGAGAGAAAGTAGGACAAGTAAAGCAAATAGGAAGGAAGGACAGGACTGAAAATAAGAAGAAAGAAAAAGGAGGAAGGAAGGATTATAAAAGACGGGAAAACTGACATGAGAAAGGGAAGAAACAAATGAAGAAGGGAGGACTAAAGGAAGGAGAAAAAAGCAACAAAAAGGACAGAAATACGTACATGACTTTAAAAAAAAGACAATTGAGAATTTTCTCATCCTTCTTCATTTCTTACCAAACCCATTTAGAGCTGAAATACTGAAATCAAATCCCAGACTGCGTAAAAAAAAAACTGTGTAAAGCAACTCGTCAAGCTCAAAATGATTTCCAATATAAAAATAATGCAGCACCATCACTGACACTAAACGGCAAAACTGAGAAAAATCTCAAACAAAGTGACAAGTTAAAAAGATTGTTCAGACAATTGAATAATTGTCTGGAGTTAAAAAAGAAGATGTATTATTTGTTGGGCACATTCCTGCAGCAGAACTGACTTTATACATTTTGGAAATTGTCAGCAAAGCTTAATGTGTCTGCATGTTTTTGTTAACTTTACAAAAGACTGCATGTTGATGTCTGCAATAAATGTGTAAATACTCATTTACAATAGCAGATGGCGCCTGTAAAATGAAAACAACTGCAAACCTCATTACGACTAATGACAAAATATATTGACAAGCAGTCAAAGAAAGTGATGCAGGAGGGGAAATAATGATGCAAAAAGAACATTTCTGGCTCATTTTCAGAACATAAACCTTTACAAATCTACTGAACGGTATTAATTAAACCATTAATTAAATCAGTTCCTGAGATTCATTCTGAAATTAACTGAATGAGTTATCTAATATTTGTCTCTAAAGCTTCATAGAGACAAATATTAAAAGTTGCTGATCATTAGTTTTGATGAAGAAATGTTAAAAAGACTGAAAACCGAGTAAAAAGCAGCTTCCAATGATTCCTCAAGAAATCTAACACTTTTAATATTATACAAACTTTTCAGTCTGTAACTCTACTGACATTAGAAATAGTCAATGTGGCAAAAAGTCACAACCACAATTTTATCATAATTTTCCTCTATAAAACTGTCCCTTTAAGAGAAAACTGCATAGCAAAGCATTTAGGTTTTAATCAATTTGAGCATTTCTGTTCATCATAAGTGGGTTTAAAAGGTAAACAACATTATGTAAAATGGACTTTTGGCTCTGGGTCAACTCACCTTTTTGCCAATCTGTGCCTCGGCATTATGGATGGCCAATATGAACTTTTATATTTTGTGGCATTTTATGGGATAATGATATATTAAATAAGAAAATGTCGTTTTTGATCACAACATAAATGTCACTGCAAACAGACAGAACCCCACAAACACTAAGCTGCTCTAAAAATATAATATACACATTATTAAATAAACAATTTCAGCTCCTGCTATATTAAATTGTGTAGCTGCAATGCTAAAAAGCACACAGTAAGTGCATTTATATGTTGAAATATATTAATATTATTCCACAGCAGTCTAAAAACTGTTAAAAACACAAAAGTAACATTTTCCAAATATGGTTATAGTTTATCACCATGTTCTCATCATGATGAACGTTTCCCCCAAAACTATGAACAGTTTGATAATTGCAATTTCATCTCCTTCTACCTGCATTAAAGCCATTAGTCTTTTTATGCAGATGCTGAAACCATCAAACAAATATTTTCTTGAATTATTACTGCAAGTAATCACAAATATGTTTTAATCTATTATGTCATTTAATTGAATGTTGTTTTCTGAATACCTAATAAATCCTATTTGCTTTTATTTTGGTTCTAGTATCAACTGGGAAAACTGACTCTTGGAAAATAATACAGATTGTTTCCCCCTGATAAAAAACAATAAACAAAATAAGCAACCTCTGGCTGGCAGATAAAATTAATTGGACTCATTTTATCTCCTGACCATTAAGTAAACTATGAAGAAATTATAGAAATATATTTCAAGCTATCAGTCTTGTGGCACCTAATGGCTGAAACTACAAAGGTATCAAATGTTCAAGAGAAAATCAGCAGCAATTCTGACTCATTTGCTGTATAATAAATAGTTAATTAAAAAGCAGGAAAATAAAACTAATGCATCTAGAAAAGCCCTGGACAGGTTGGTCTGCATTGACGATACTGTAGCTTCTTCTGGTTTATTTTAAATTGTCCATTTTTGACAATTTCCTAGCAAAGCTGTAATTTCAAAGCAAAATGTTTAGAGAATCTCCCTTAAGAAAATCTTTTTATCTGCTGTGTTGTAATGACTTAAATTAACTCTGTGGTATTCTGGGAGTGGGACCTTGCTGCTGCAGGTTTTTAATCGATCTTTTTGTTATGAATAATACTGTAGCTTAAAGAAAAACAAAACAAAGACACTGTCTGGAAGCCGGTGCATATAAGTAATTAATGATGTACTTCTTAGGCCTCAAACACTGAGCATGCTTCAAATCTCTGAACTCTTTTCTAGCTGTAAACAGCTATCTTTGAGGAGTTTTGTCTCAGTAGGTAACTAAACAGAGATCGGTGAAGTTCTCCTGGGCTTCGGTCCAGCTGCACAAAACGGCGCGGTCTGGTACCACACAACGTGAAAACGCCCGGCTGCTGCCGCCGAGATCAGAACTTCCCAGATCGATAACTCATCAGTTAAATATTATTCTAATGCCAACAAAGACTCTTCACATTTGCACAAACGAGATACGGCCAAAATCTGATCAAAACACTTCCTCCAGGTTTGATAAATAATGTCTCTGTACAGCTGAATCAAGAGTGCATCCTGTAGTCCAAAGCGTTTTGTGGAAATAACAGTAATTAACATTTTTATGTAAGCTGTCAGTTAAATCCAAGTCAGTTTCTCTCTGGTATTATTTCCCCGTTCAGCGAGGCCAGAAGCGAAACGTTAGTTTGTTTACCCCGGCGAGCTTTCTCTGACCTGAAGTACACCGAGAGACGGCAAAAGCTAAATTTAGCGCAGCTTAAAGCACATAGTGACAAACCAGTCAAAGGCAATCTCTGACCTTCCAACACTGACAACTCATCTCCCCACTCAGCGCAGCATCCAGGACACAACGGGAGACTTTTAACATGATTTCCCAGTTCGCTTGCTTTGCGAGTTTGAGCAACGTAACCTAACCTTTCATTTTTATAATAATAACAAATAAAAGCTGAATACAATCCATTTGCTGTCTCCTCAGTAAACACATTCCTTCAAAGCCAATCTGATTGTTTTATACCCAGAGGGCAAATCTTCTAGGAACACTTTAGGATTTAAATCATAAGCACACTTCACCACAGTGCTTGTTTATTTTATTTTCCATCACACCTTAATGTTTATATGGAGTGCACACATAAAGGTCAAAATTATATGTTGACCTTAAATCAATACCAATATTTTATTGTTATTGAGTTCATCTCTTCTTTTGACTTGCCTGTACAAGTGTTGCTGATTATTTTTCATACTTTTGTGGTAAATAAAAACCCACGTTTGAATTAAACATCTGCTTGGTCCCTGGCAACAGCTGTATTGTGCTTTTTTTTTCAAAGAAAGCAAAATCATTTTAAATTAATTTTTGCATTCATTTCTTAATCACATTTAGTGCCTTGGAAAAGTATTCACACTCCTTGAAATATTTTCACAGTTACAGCAACAAACCTCAACGTATTTTACTGAGGATTTAAGTGGAAGAAAAATGACAACATGTGGCTGTTTGGGACAAAAATGTACATATACTTCATGGGGTATGGATACTTTTTCAAGGCACTGTATTTGAATATATTTGGCATTTGAAGAAAGTAATCGTTGTTATTGATCCTCTGAAGTTTTGGGCCACATCTGAACATCTGCAGCTGAGTGGGACAGATTGATGCATTTCAAATAACTTCATTCCTGCAACTGTTACTGAAATAAACAAACTGAAGCCAAACCGGTGCTCTCAGAGATTCAAATATTTCAGTGACTAACGATTCAATTCTGATTTTTAAGATCACAATTGCCAGTCTTGGCCAGGAATCTCTTGCAAAAGATATTTTTAATCTAAGCTGGATTTTCACGGTGGAGTAAAGGTTAAATAAAATAAAACAAAATAGAATTGATTTTTCTGCACCTTTAGTGGTTCTTAATGAATTTTGTATGATGGATTTCAATCATATTTTTATTTCAACATGTTATTTATATTCTCAGGATGCTCTTCTGTGTCCTGCTTTGATTTGAATTTGACCTGTGGAGCTTTGAGCTCGACTACATGCGAGTGGTTCTGGTTCTGTTGATGTGTTCTTACTTTTTGTATATGTATCCTTTGTGCCACTACAAAATAAACCTTCCTCTGGGTATAAACAAAGTAACCTAACTGGACCCGCTGAAGAGAGTGAGTCACCCACCTTGTCGGGTTCTTCAGTGGAGTGGTACCCAGAGGTCAGCAGCACGTCCACCAGCGCGGGACTGCTGGGCGTGTCCGTGGTGGAGGAGGAGCGTGGGCGTCCTGCCTGCAGCAGGGCCTCATGGGTGCTCCGCCGATGGATCTGCGGGCTTCCTTTCTGAGGGGCCTCCCCAGAGCTCCCCGCTTTGCTGCGGCGGCTCTGCAGGCTGGTGCCTCGTTTCATGATGGGTGGACCTCGGATCTGCTGCAGAACCCGGCTCAGAGCTGCGGGAGGGGCGGAAGCGGCAGGATTGTCAGAATCCACGGAGGGGGCCAAGGAGCCCGGAACGTCCCCTACTTCTGACCCTAGGTCGAAGGGCTCGGAGGGAGGGGCGCTCGCGCAGGCTGAGGCGGAGTCATGTGGGGAAACGGAGGAGCGTCGGCGCTGAGGCTGGAAGAGCTGCTTCAGGCCATGCCCCAACGCTCCCATGTTCTCCAGGGCATTATGGGTGATTTTGGACAAGCCGTGCTCTGACTCCGACGCCCTCCTGCCGGCCTCCGGCTCCGCTCGGCCTCCTGCGTCCGGCTCCTCTGGACTCTGCTCACTACTACCCTGATCCATCAGACCCCTCCAGTTTCACAGCGAGGCGCTATGCAGGGGCTGCAGGGGACTAGCTACGCCCCGTCCACACCCCCCTCTGAGAGGCCGGGTGCAAGCCGGGAAGCAGAGGGGACGCCGCTCAGCTGGTGCTTTAGAGTGGGCATGCATCTGTGGCTCGGCTCAATGTCATGCTTGTCTACCACAAAAAGGAAAATGAAACGCATTATGACATGCGGCTGTGAGGAACATAAAAAGCAGAAGCACAATGTGAAGAGAAAAAAAAAACAACCAATAAAAACTGGGTTGACATGGTCATGACCACATGTATGCACTTTCGTTTAACGTGTTTATTTCAAATTTGATCCAGAATTATTATTTATCATGTCAGGAAAAAAAATGAGGAATGTTCAGAACAATGGATTTGAAAAATGTGTTTAACTCTGTTAAAATGCCAAGCTTTTTGGATGGAAAAAATGAGGCCATAATAAATAGTTTTAGAGCCAATTAACTGAAAGACAAACTATTGTCAAACTGTTAAAAAAAAATCAAAGGCTTAATAATGTGGTTTTGAGAATTTGGTCTTCTTTGGTCAAATTTACTGACTTTCACGTACTAGAGCTTGAAAATAAATTCAGGAGTGGTAACTTTCTCGTTTTAACGAGAACCAAACTCATTAAAACTACAAAGCCTTCTAGTTTTAACGAGATTTTGTAAACTTGTAACGACGAGATTTCTATCTCATTAAAACCAAAATATCTTCTCTTTTAAGTAAGAAGGGTCGTAACAGTAAAACAACAACATCTCTTGGGATTTTTAGAAGTTGCCTAGCAGAAACAGTGTGAGGAGAATCAAAGCGAGTCCCATCATGCCTTTTTAACAAGTCACAATCTGTCGGAAGATCTCGCCTTTCTATCTGGTTAAAATTAGAAACTTTCTTGTTAACGAGAAAGATTCTTGTTTTAACGATATCCTGCTTTTTACGTTTCTGTAAAAATGTTACTGTTAATGTGTAACAGCTGTCAAAATACTCTAAACGGGATCCTGAAATCACTTCTAGACTCTGGCTAGCAAACACTTTAATATCCTTCTCTTAAAGTCATTCTTCCGCTGGAAAAACTCACTAATGCAAAAAAATGGCATAAAACCACAACATGATGCTGCCACCACCATGTTTCACTGTTGGTTTGGTGTTCTTTTGGTGATTTTTCAATGTGGTTTCAATTCAATAAGACTGAAATTCAACAAAAGTTCAACCAAATATCAGTATAAGGGTTTGCACCAGGATTGCTGCAGCTTTTTTCTTTTTATTTTGTTTGATTTTCATTTAAATTGCACCAGCTAATTGTCATATTGAAATATGATAAAGGTTTTGAAATTAATAACTGAGGTCTTATAGCACATAAAGCTGTCATTTTAACCAAAGTTTGCACAATTTTGAGAGCCAGTCCCGACTTTTGTTAAAAACATCATGGCATGTCTTAAAAGTGTCAACCCAGAAATGCATAAAATTCAAATTCTAGATAGTAAAAAATCTCGTAAATATTTTCTGAAATGTTTACCATAGTTTTCTATTTGTGTCTTCTCTTTTCTACTAATTCTACAAACGTCAAGCCGAATTATGTTAGAGAATAAATGGACACATTTCAGAAAGTATTCAATGAATAAATTAACTAATAACTAATGAGTAAATAAGTAATTGCTTAGATGATAAGAGACAGAGTGTAAAATAAAAAGTAAATAATAAAAACTGTGCTCTAAATGAAATACAAAATGGAAAATGACTGTGATCCAGTTCTCCTCCATCCACAGCGGCCTTCTCTCTGCATCGCCTACCTAACATGGCTAAAACCTGTAATATGAAGGTTCAATCCAAGCATTTCGATTCTTTGTGTCAGTTTCAATTAATAACAATTTGCTTCTCTTTATCAAGATTTAACGACACGCTCAGAAAGGATTCAAGAAGGAGAGAGTGTGGCAGAGCTTACCATCAGCCCAGCCTCTTCTCTTCTGACTCACAACTCACGACGAGCTAAATGAAGCACAAACAGACAAAAATAGATCCTTCATGCAACAGACAGGTAAAAACTGACTTATGAAAGCCGCCACTCTTTAATGAATGGCAGCAACGGATACATGAGAGAGTGTCGGAGAAAAGAAAGTAAAAGCAGCTGGCCACCTGACAGCACTAACGACCCCAGCAGACCTTATGCTTAAAATGTTAAGAGTTTATTCCTGTTTAATCAGCCTCATCCTGTTACAATCGCTGTTATAGACGACATGATGTTCACATAAAATGACATGAAAACATTAACAACTCATCAGTGCGGCACTTACAACAATCATGAAAACATGGCGGATGCAGCTTTGAGGAGCTCAGGACACACAGAGTGAAGATGCTGGGCCTGGAATAATTATTGATTCACGACTGAGTTATGAGCCATTCACCTTAAAAACAACTCACTCACTTATTTATTCATTTATTCATTCTGAAACTAAAAACTTAAAGAACACGGCGAGTTATTTAAGCTCAAGACTTTAAGTACTGGTCAGAAATGTATGTAGATTAATTTTAGATCCTTTTTTTTACAAGGTTTATAATTATATGACATACTCCATCACTGCTATTAACAAGAGGAATGTGTATTTATCTTTTAATCTATTACAGGGCTGCAAACTAACAATTATTTTAGATTCATCAATTAATCGAATAAAATAAATTGGTATTTTCTGCAGATTTTCAATTTAACCAATTAAGTGTATTTTATATAATATTAGAAAAACTAGAAAAACATACAAAATAGAAATAAACTATTCAATTCCTGTTTTAAATTTTAAAAAATGAGCATTGTATTGCCTAAAATGCAGAAGTATAGCATCCCTTTAGTGCAGGCATGTCCAAAGTCCGGCCCGAGGGCCAATCACGGCCCGCGGTCAGATTTCATACGGCCCGCAGCTTCGGTCTTATAATGTATTATTTATGGCCCGCCTCCACTGTCAAACAGAATAAATAAATCATAAAACTTGAAACTGTAATTCCTCCTTTCACCAAATGGTGGCAGCACCACTTTAATACTATCAGTCTCTGCCTCCGTGCAGCGAACCCCTCTCCACTCATTTCTGCCATGGCCACTGCAAAGAAAACAAGTTTACAGTGAGGGCCGCCGCTTTCAAGAGAGATGGGAATTATAATACTTCTTCACTGAAAATCAAGGCAATTGTGCTTGTCTAATTTGTAATGAGATGGTTGCCTTGTTTAAGGATTTCAACGTAAAGAGACACTACCAGACTAAACATGCTAACACATACAACAAGCTAACAGGAAGTGACCGTGCTGAAAAAGTGAAGCAGCTCCAAGCTGCACTGGCATCACAACAGCGATTCTTCACGCCGGCCTGTGAGTCAAAAGAAAATACCACCAAAGCAAGCTACGAAGTGGCCATGTTAATAGCTAAACATGGCAACCCTTTTACTGAAGATACATTTATCAAAGACTGTGTTATGAAAATGGTGGAGAACATTTTGCCCTGAGAAGAAGCAAGAATTTGCGAATGTTTGCCTGGCAGTAACAGTGTGGCACTGAGAGTTGAGGACATGAAATTGAGTATTTTGAACGGCAACGTCTGTCACTATCAGCAGTGAAGAGCGAATCGAACATTTATGCACCTGGATTTATGGCACTTATTTTTATTAAACTCTTGAGTAAGATTTGGTTATTACTGTTGATGTTATGAACCTGTAGATGTGACAAACTATTACTTTCTGAAAGATATTGTAAATGACGAGCAAAATTCACTTGTTTTAAGATTTAATAACAGACAACTTTGCATTACTTATAACTCCTGTTTAAAATGTTCTTGAGGCAAAGATATTTTTAAACTCATGTAAATTTAAGGTATTTCATACAGTTTGTTCAATGTTATCTGACTCTCCAGATATGAATGAAAGGCAGAATTTGGGTTTTTAGAGTTGTTCTCATCTGCCTGAGTGGCTTATATTTGGTTATTTTGTCATTTGAAAAATAAAGATAATTGTGACAATGAAAATTGTTTTATAACGGTGTGTATTTGCATGAAACTTTTGTAGTTAAAAAATGTCCGAACAAACTATTGGCCCCCGGGCATCTTCACTTTATCAAATCTGGCCCTCTTTGCAAAAAGTTTGGACACCCCTGCTTTAGTGTGTGTTTGATCATTTGTTGCAAAGGATGCATCTCTGGCTAAAAAATATTTCCAACATCGACATGTGAAAAGCTCAGGCCTTTCTGCTTCGATTAACATCAATACCAGCAGGAGCTGAAACTAACTACGCTCAAACAACTGATTTTGTTTTACCTGAGGGTGACAGTTTAGGTCAAACTGCTGAAGCAAATCTGATCCCAAACATCTAAAAATGACTTTGCGACAGATAACTTCAAACTTCTTAGATACTTGGAGATTACGCCTTAAGGCTAGACACACACAAAAAAAAACATTTTTTAAGAAATATTGATGAATATCAGTGGGGTGTCTAATTTATTATTGCTGAAAATATGAATAACTCTGACTAAAGCTGCACATTATATTGATTCAGATGGGGAGATTTTGAAATATCGGCCTGTTAGACGTGTTTTCAGTGACTTGATGTGACACTTAATGTGTGTTTATTGTGGCTGTGATGAGAAAGCTCCTAGCAGATGGTGAGGACATAATGATGCAGAAGAAAGGCAGAAAACCAGTCAGGAAAACGTAACTTAATTGTAGTCAATATCATTTTAATTACATATTTTCCTAATATCATGCAGCTCTGATTTTGACTTGGTGTAGATTAGAGAAAATCCACCATAAATTCAAACAATAGTTGCCATATTCTTTTGTTTTTAGGAATCCCTGAAGTTGCCTCTCTAAAACCTCAAAGTTAATATAAAATTTATGAGTGTACAAAAACATAACAGGAACTCTAATCATTTGTAATGTGGTATTTGGGAATCTAATTTTGCACCAAATTGACTTCCTAATGGACACTGCAGTCATGATGAACACTGTGCTACTAATCATGTTGTGCCTCTGCAAGCTTGTATTAAAGCAAATTGAAACCAAAGACAGTCGTCTTGTGGATGCTAACCTAGCAGTGAACATAAAAGGATGCTTTGTGTGCACAGAACGCCTCCTTAATCACATAATTGCAGCGTTAGCCTCATTTGTAGGCATGATCTTGAATCACCCTGAAAGGGTGTGTTAGAAGATAATTTACACTGCATGCTTCACTTAGTCTGAAAGAAGGCACGGCAAACTTTACATGATAGGTTCTCTCTTCCTAGGACACAGACTGCTTTCCAGAAAACCAGAAAAACAATCCTGTGAGTCAGCACAACAATGAAGTATCACTTAACAAGCCAAGAGAGCAATTGCTCTTCCAGAAACAAAAAGAAACTGTCCACTATTGTTGAGCTGTGACTCATTTGATGCTGGTCCTGCTGATAGATCTGCAGTTTGATCTCACTGCACTGAGGTGTGTGTGTGTGTATATACGCACTCTCTCTCACTGAACCATACATCCGAAGGTTGCTTCACATCGTTATTGGTGTTCTCACTACTAATGCGTAATTCAACAACACCTGAGAGCGAATGAAAACTCCAACAGAGCCAAGCTGTCGGCATAAACGAATTCAAATAATTCAACCACATTCTCTTAAACTTGAGTTTATGTTTGGGAGCAATAAAGCAAACCAGCGTTCAGTTATGATATGCTGCTTGTGTTGAATAGCATGGAGCCCTTGATAGCTGCATGCAGGTTGTTATGGCGATGCATCACACTGACTTATATAACAGGGCTTCCAGTTACTATATAAATCCCACAGGAAAAAATGCTTCGTCTGCAGGTGCATTATCACGAAAAGCTGAATAATGTCAGAAATTACATTTAAAAAGTGAAATTTGTGTATTGTATAAGTACTGGATAAAATATTTCAATCTTTTATTTCTAGAAATTTTTACTTAATTATGGACAACAGTTAATAAAAACCCAACTTTCAAATTCTCTGACGATTAGATTATTACATCAGAAGAATAACTATTTTCATCAAAGAAATGAAGCTTCATGCTAAGCTATGCTATAGTCGATGACTTCCTCCACCAGTAGGAAGGTAATTGCAATAGAAGCTGACTGTGTCTGAGTACATTGGTGGAAAGTTGAGTGGAAGGAAAACCTAGTTGAAAAATCTGTTTAACCCTGTTGCTTTCCTACAACGGTTTTTCCATCAACTTAACTTTCAACTAATATGCCAGCATGCAGCACTATGAAAGCCAGTTTCTGACCTTTTGTAGCTTAACCATCCATCTGGAGGATATCAGTGACTGACTGCTAAAACACTGTAAGGACAGCAGCCGTCACCTTGACTGTCTTGGCCAAAACATTAAAAATATTTGTTTAATTTTCTGAGAGGTTTAGCTATGATATGCAGTAACTTTCATCAAGTTCATTAAGACACAGCTACCCTTGTGAGTGCATACAGTACTTAATGTAATAACACTGAACACAAAATTGTAAGCTCCAAATTAAAGGCAAACGGTAATAAACGCTCCACACAGATGTGGAACTATATCCTGCATCTGCAGAGAGAACACAATGACATCTGACTCCTCCAGGCTGAAGTCTAAAGTAGGTCAACCAGTATTCACCTGTCACTCTGCGGACGCAGCGCTCCGATGTCAAACCGGCTGCACCGTCCTGTGCAAGTGAGCTAACATTTTACTTGTGTCAGACTTTCAACACAGGCTGCTTTCCATGTCAAATCCTTACTATTAACACCATCATTTAGGGATTATTTTAACTTCTATTGTCCAGCGTTTGGTTGCAAGTGAAGATTACTCAATAATAAGTCAAATATACATATTCTTCTAAGTATAAATATGATCATAATATAAGTATAAGTTGAATAAAGACAGCCATAAGAGCAACTTACCTTCACATGTGGTCATTTGCAGCAGATCTGTGCTTTTATGAACACAGGGGAATAAAATGCTTAGCAATCCAAGCCGATTTCCGGCCAGGCTTCCTCCGGGTGACTTTTCCAAATAAAATAGCTCTTGAACTTTAACCCACAGCTTCCGTGGAAATTTAGAAAAATTACATGCTGCAAAACAAGAGAGAGAAAAAAAAGAAGCAGAGTGCATTCAGTAAATAGTTTATGTGAGAAATGTGATTGTGTGTGCTTTAAGTATATGTTCGTTTTGAATTTACACTACTGCTCTCAGTTTTTATTCTGTATTAATTTTATTATTTATAGAGCATTTCAAAGTTTTTTTTGTTTAAATGCGCTTAATACATTTAACATTTAAATCAGGAACTTCTGAAAACACACTCTTAGTCTGAAATCAAAAGAACAGTCAACAACTTTGTTTATCACCATTATATTAAAGTGATGGCCATAATCTGACCTCATTGCCTGGAACAAAGGAAGTTAAGGTTTAATTTTAAATCCCCGCAGGGTAACGCTCACCTCACACTAAAGAACCTAATCCGTTTCATTCTGTTTCATTTTGTACAGCGCAGGCCTCAGAGGACTTTTAGAGTAATTAACTGTGAAATGTTAATTAATAGTGCATAAATGACCCATGAGGACGCTCACAAGACATTAACTATTTGCTGGTCTTATGGAAATGAAACTGGATTAAAGTTTTGCTGTGGTGATGTGATGTTATAAACTATACTGTGCTGAAGCTGAGGTTAAAGAAACCATCCAGCCGTGGATTTTATGTGTACTAACAAAGACAGACGAGACAATACATAAACAGTTAATGATGTATAGATTTCCACTGCAAGAGTTCTTAAAATACAAAAATTTTATTAATAAAAAGCTTCCAATTGAGTCTATTTCTGTTGATGACATCACAAGAGGCACAAGAACTGAGACGATCTGGACGTATTAGCAGATACAATGTGGTTTATGTACATTTTTTCTCCCTGATTTAACATCTCAAAACCTTTATATGCAACTACATGGTTTCTGGCGTTCCTCAGTCTTTACCAGGATGTTTGTCTGATTTCACTCCCTGACTCAGACCGGGTTCCCGTCTGACTGAGGAGCGGCTCAGGTCTGAGGACACACAGCTTTGGTAACCACGGCAGCATAGCCCAGAATGCAAATAAAACAGTGAAATCTGACTCAGACTGCATTAAACTCAGATTGTTTCGTAGCTGTTATGCTTTAAAATACACAAACTATGTGACAATGTGTAGATAGAATAGACTTTAAGTGAACTGTGACCATCTTGTAACTCGCATCTACACACACAGAGCCTCTGCAGCAGCTCCAATCAAATGGGTGAATGATTTGCAATCCTGTGCCGTTGTGATTGCTTTAATCTGCATCTCGGAACATAAACCCTGAAAATTATTCTACATTTACTGAATAAAATCTCTGAAATAAAGCTTTGACAAGAGCATTACGTCATCTATGAGGGGATGCAGAAAGCAGAGGACTGCCTTTCCTTTAATTAAGTGTTTCCACTGACCATATTGAAAGATATAATTAACCAAACTCAAAAAACTGCAGCTGTCTTTTTACCTGTGCGCTTACAAGCTTGTTTTTGGGTTGGAAGATTTTATATTTATATGTTTATAGTATATTAAAGGAGTTTTATGCAAACGGATACACAATTACTTATTATTAACTACCATGTGTGCATATTCTTTAATTTACACTGATTAAAAACACAGCCAAGCAATAAAGCATGATTTTCAGCAGCAGAATTTCACAAAATGCAATCACACTGAAAGAGAAAGAAAAGCTAATTCTGCTTTGTGTGAATTCCGGCCAACAACCTCATATGTGCCAGAACAATCAAGCTAATCCGCTGGTAATAGCACGGATTATTATTTTATGGATTTTGACTTGGATTCAGAAACAATTCTGATGAAAACACCAATAAATACCAAGAAACAAAAGCGAAACAAACTGATAAGTTGTTTCTTGTGATGTCACAGGAAGGTTGTTTCTGGAGGGGCGAGATTTTAAAGCTAGCAATTAATGTTTTACGACTAATTTAAATGATTTAAAGCCAGTTTGATTGATTATAAAAGAAAGTAGAGTGATATGCAAAACCATAGCTGTAACAGTTTAGAGAGCTCGCTGTGTGTGACCCTGGTTAGTTCAATGATAGCCAAGCAGGTTACAGGTGCATCTTCACATGCGTCCTGTTTTTATAATCATAAAACATTTGTATCTAGTAACTACCTTACTGTGATGTACGGCAGGTTTTGCAAATGTAGCCGTTAAATTACAGTAAGTACTCTGAGGTCTGCTGTTAGCTAAAGGTAAGAACTGAGTGACATTAGCACCTTGCTAGCCAGTGGTCGCAGGCCGGGCTCTTTAAAAACACTAAATTGTGAACAATTTTCGCAGAATAATTGTATCATTTGTAAGCGTCTTATATTGTTTTTCTAACCTTTATTTTATTTCAAATCAAGACGTCGTTGTTTCAACTTATACGGCTTGACTGTGCAGCTGATATGTAGCATTAGAAGCTAACGTGGTGCGCCGGAGGGCGTTTATTTTATGTGAGAGCGCACACCGGTGCTGCTGTGCGGGGCGAGGAGGTAAAACCTTCAAGTGAGCAGCAGAACCAGGATAAAAGATTTACAACAGCTGCCTTTTTCATCCAGGAGACTAAACGCACGGCTTTATTAATTACTAATGACTTATTGTTAAAAACAAAAAGAACAAATAAAGATGAGAACATATAGTTTTCTATGCCAACAGTCCTGCAGCTCATACCTTACAGGTGTTGCTGTGTAAATATGTAAAGCTGGTTTCTTAGTTTCACTCTCGTATTCGGTTTCACTGAGTACCTTGACATGATTTGAATGCAGAAATTAAATTATCCTCACATTGTAACGTGATCCTCCTAAAGTAAAGTTGCTTTCCTTTGCAAGGCAGTGTTACATATCTGCATAAGTGCAGCAGCTCCATTACAACATCTATGTCTGACCATTTTTAACATAATAATGATTTGAATCAAAAAATATAGCTACCGAGTAATAAATATGGAGTTAAATACACAGTGTAATGTAAAATAACTTATTATATATTATTATTTTTCAGGAACGCTGCAAACCGAGGCAGTGGCCAAAAAAACGGTCCTCGCAGGTGTTAAAATTTCGAAACCCCGTTTAGATGGGAGGTATCGAGATGCCATCTGTCACATACTCCCACAAGCGTTCACACTTTCCCCTTTGCCATTTCATGGTTTTTAACTCAACACTTTGGGAGCCTCAACTTAATCAAAACACACAAAAAACAAAATGAAGAACTGTTTTTAAAAGAATCCTAACTGAATGTGGCCTGGGTGTGCTCCTGAAAGTTAAATCTTCTCAAGTTGTCACCGTAAGCATTAATTCCGCCTCCCTTAATCACATTTAAACGCACTTAACATCGCCCATCTTGGATCTCCTGGGTGGCAGATCGGGCGCTTTATTCGCCGCCTGTCCACTCAGCCTGTCAGGCTAAAAAAAAAAAAAACACACATCGCCTCGGCTTCAGCCATGGTTAGCTACAGGCAAAAAAAAAAAAAAATGGCACACCGCCAGGCGGCAGCGACAGCGGGGTGAACACCGCAAATCCACTTCTACCCTACCCGCCCGGGGAGGGCAACGGCATATGGAAATACATTTCATTCATAAAGCAGTTCGTTACACAGCAAAAGTCAATTTTAAAGGCTTCAACTTACATGGGCGCTGAGACGGCTGTGTAGATGACCGTTCATTTCTCCCGATGGCCGACACTCCCACGGTGACGTCAAATAGCGTGCTCGGCGTCAGGGTACGGCAAGCAGTTGTAGCACATAATCAACCCAGCTGTAATTGCTTTTTTTTTTTTTTCCTGCATCAATACGCCCGTTGCATCGTGACGTCACGCAGTACCGCTACACTGTTTCCGTAATTTTATTTATTTATTTATTTATTTATTTATTTATTGCCAAAAGTTGCACACACAAAAAAAAAAAATAATGACATAGACTATTATTTCAGGAAGGTGACAATGTTGAGGCAAGGCAGGAAATCCGCTGACAATCTGTGGAAATATTGTGAAATGCTTACAAGCTGGATGCACAGCAAGAAGTCTTTAAAATAGAATAGAGGAAAGGTGAAGTAGCATCAAGTCAAAGTTAAATATTCGCATGCATACTTAAACAGTGATAAATAAATTTAAAAATAAACTATACAATATGGGCGAAGTTACAACATAAGAAAAATAATACTGTATAGTTATTAAAAATAGCATATTCTGGTAAAAATTGAAACAGTGCAGTCATTTTAATAAATGTACAAAATCCTGTATATTTTTGCATACAGGATTTTTACAATGAAAAAATACAAAAAATAATAGTGATGTTATTTGAAATAAAGAAAAACTGTGCAAATGTAAACATGGGCCTTTGTTCACATGATGTAGTGATCTGTCCCTGAAGGAATTATCTAGCTTTATGCATGGGGTCGGAGATATTCTCCAACAGTGACGCTGTTTTTTCCAAATGTTTTTTGGGTGGCAAGCCAATACGTGTATTATCTAAAGAAAAATGCAACATCTGGGTTGGTACTGACCCAACTGCATATGCTCTCAATCTATTTGTTGATTGTTTATTTAAATGCTACATACATTTATTTAAAAAACTTATTGTCTATGTAGTCAGAAGTGAAAATTTGAGAAGTTATTTTCTTTATTGAACATTTTTTTAAAAGTATGTAAATTAGAGGTAGTACAGAGATATAAAATGCTAAAATTTTATACTAAAATACATTAAATGCCCAATAAATTTTAATGGGAAAGTGACATTTCTCTTACACAGAACATCCTTGAGGTAACTAAAACATTGATTATATACTTCTGAACAGCTGAAATGGGAAAGCCCATCTATTATATGAGTAAATGGCTTGCCGTATAATCCCAAATGAATCACCAAGGTGAGCAACTCGGCGAGCAGGTTTACACGATGTGCTTTCATCAATATGGTCACAATCCAGTTTCTTTTCTTCAACATTCTTACCCTGTTAAAAAGTAAATCATACATTTAGATGACCGATACCGAAAGTAGTTAATAAGTTGCATAAAAAGTGTAATAAATTGTCACAATAAATACCAGTAAAGAGATACAAAAAAGGAAATAGAAACATTACATACAAATGAGGGTAATGAATAGAGATTGCTCTGGAATATGCAGTACCTGATTTTCCTAATAACAGATTAAATATCAGGTATTGCACTTTTTCAAGTTGCCATTCTATTTCAAGAGTTTTAAAACATGATGTGAAACTTTTTGTCAGCAAAAATGATTTTTTTTACAGATTTATATTGTTCAGTGAAGACTAAATAGAGCACATCACTAAAGTAATCTTAAAATTAAAGATTTTTGGCATCTGTGTAAGTACATTAAAAGTGTAAATACAGTTTAGAGGTTGTATATCCAACAATAACTTTATGAGAAAGCTCACAAGATGTATTGTTGCTTTGTGATGATAAATATTAAATCCTTCAGGTTATTTTCTGGGATAACGAATTTGTGTAAACGTCTGGAGAAAAGACATTCCACTTAATTAGCATAAAAACGTTGGAGTAACATTTTTATGCTACTACTATTGGAATTTGATCTTCCACGTTGAAGATCAAATTCCACCTGGGGAAGATCAAATTCCACCTGGTGAGACAAAAAATTATCGGAGAGAAAATCATGGTGGCTCAGAGGTAAAAAAAAAAAAAAACATTAAACACACAAAGAGAGAAACGGTTACTTTTAAAATGTATCCCTTCAAGTGAGCAATTAAACGAAAGCAAGGGCTTGACTTTAGAGCATTATTTCATTCTGCCTTTTGAACAATCTTATATTTTCTCTCCAGTTTGCTTATTTAGATTTTAAAGTTACAACCCCAATCAGAAATACAGAAGTACAAAGGGTTAAATAAATGGAGCAGTACTCAGTCCAGGTCAGAATTTGTTCCCTTTAGCTTTGTTAGTTAAGTAGATTTGCAAAAAAATTAGAAAGTCAAAAAGTTCAGCAACCCAGAAACTTGTGAAAATTATATAAACCTTACATTTAATTACAGCTAAAACCCAAAAGCATGTCACCTTAGTGAGTATAGCATCATGTATTTGGGTCCATTTTGCATGACTTACAGTATCAACATTATGAGAATGAAAGCCTGTAATGTCCAGGATGCCTACTGGTTTAGCATTGACCTTTTGTAGTTTCCCCTTGAAAGTGTCGATGACCATCTGCTGGCCAACGCTCAGCAGTCTGAGTGTTGGCTGATCACATTAGTTAGGTCATTGAGATGACATTTGTTGTGCACTGGTGCCAATATAGATAAACTTTATTCAAATTTGACTTTGGATTGAGTTCCTGAGACTTTTTCCCCCAGTACAATTATAGATGTACAGTACAGACCAAAAGTTTGGACACACCTTTATTTTCATGACTATTGACATTGTAGATTCACACTGAAGGCATCAAAACTATGAATAACACATGTAGAAATATGCACTAAACAAAAAGGTGTAAAACTGAAAATACCCCTTATATCCTAGTTTCTTCAAAGTAGCAACCTTTTGCTGTGATTACTGCTTTGCACACACTCTGCATTTTCTTGATGAGCTTCAAGAGGTAGTCACCTGAAATGGTTTTCACTTCATAGGTCAACCTGCCCTGTCAGGTTAATAAGTGGGATTTCTTGCCTTATAAATAGTCATAAAAATAAAGAAAACCCATTGAATTAGAAGGTGTGTCCAAACTTTTGGTCTGTACTGTATGTGTAAAAGCATTTTGGGATATCTTGCCAATTCAATAAAGCAAGCAAAACTTCACATTAGAAAATACAAAGATTTCTATTTAAAAAGGAGAAAAAAAAACCAGACCAAAGTAAGTTAGTAGAAAATACATTTTCAGCCTTTATTTTCCAGATGAAAGTAAATTTTGTTTTTAATTTCTTGCAAGTTGTCTGACCTCAAACACTTTTATTCAGTAGTTTAGTAATCAGCAGAGGATACCGCAGCAGAAATCAGTGACAGTAAACCAATCCATGATGGTCTGAGATGTTCTGGAGCTCAGCAGAACCCGGTCAGATGTTTGTTGGTGCAGTTTGACTTTGATCAGAGAGGAAGGGGTAAAATGGCTGCATGGCGTGGTAGAAGTGTTGATGCTCCTGCTGACTTGATGGAACTAGGTGTGAAGAAGTCATCGCTGGAGGATTAAGAAATCCTCCAGCGATGACTGGAGGATTTCTTAATCCAATCCCAGCGATTGGGAGGATTGGGTTGGGCACAACATAAACGGGTATAAAACGGTGTTGTTGGTATAAAGGCTTTTCAGAAGGAGGCGGGTCAGTGAAGGCCACTGGAGCAGGAGCATTTTGTAACTGGGAAAGATGATTGAAAGGATAGAACATGGGGATCTGGAAGACCTGAGGATGGAGGTACTGTGGTTTGAAATCTGCATCATCTGCAGTTTGTTCCTGTGGAGATTGTGGGTATTTAGAAAACGATGGGAAGGGATACTGAAACAGCGCTGGAAACTCTGGCTGCAGAGAAGGCTTCTCACTCCCTGTTGGAGCAGGTGTGGTCACAATAGCCTCTGCGCTTGTTGCAGGAAGTGGTAAGGGGGTTGTTGTTGGCAGAAAAACTCCAGACATCATGGGGAATTCTTGGAAAAGTGGAACTGGATACTGAGACAGTGGTGTCTGAGGTAACTGGTGCTGACTTGTGTGTGCATTTCCATCTCTGGTAGGATGCGCTGGTGATTCAGATCCAGGAAACAAAAAGAAGTTGGGCAGTAAAGGAGAGTTCTGATTTTCTGGCATCTTTTGGTTTTCAGAGAAGTCTGCAGCAACAAAGGAAAACGGCAACGGAGCCACAAACCCAGGACTTTGTGTTGATTCCAAGAACTGCGAAAATATTGGCAATTGAGGGAACTGAAGTTGCAGGGCTTTGTTGCTGTCAATAGAGGGCGCAGCTCTTCCTGTGGTGAGGTCAGGGTTTGGTACTGGAGGACAAGATGCTGCCAGTTCAAAATCTGCCCACTGCAGAGAGAGCAAGTACTCCCCATCCTGCAACACAAGACACAATCAGAAGCAAATCTATAGTTCAGTTTCCATGTTTGACCACAAGAGGGCCTCATCATACCTTGAACTCCACACACAAGTCTTTGTTGTAAGGTGCGATGAGCGTCAGTTCACCAAAAGACTCATTAAAAGTCAACCTGCAGCTGATGCATGCTGATGACGAAGGTTGCCATGTCCCAGACACTGCAACAGTTTTAACAAGAAATTTAGCCAAATGTGTTTTAATAACTAGAGAACGTTTTAAAAGGAATCATGTAAATGCACAGAACTAATGTCCATTACTGGTAACATTTAACCTCCATCCTGAAAAATCAAAATTAGTAAAATAAAGGCTGCAGAGTGCTTTGCAAAATACCGTAAACATTTCACATTGCAACCAGAGTGGAAGACATTATGATTTAATACGACAAATCGATAAACCTCTGATTTCACTCACTCTGAATTGGATAAATATCAGAATTAAACATTTGCAAGTCTCCCCATAAAGACTTAAAAAATTTATTTGCCGTTTGTATTGATTGTATTTGAGCAAATTTGTGAAAAGTCCTTTTAACCTCGTTTGTAACTTTTGTTTTTAGAAGGACTAATTACTCATTATCCAGAGACGACAGATGGGAGGGGAGGTTAATAATTATGGCGCATTTATAAAAATATCAATGTGTATTTTCAGGATTGCACCGTCTTCATCTCCTTGCATCCTCTAACCAACTCTAACCAGATTCCCTGTCCTTGCTGAAATTAGGGATCCCACAGCATGATGCTGCCACTACCATGTTACTGTGGGGGATTTATTTGGTGTGATGTGCAGTGTTATACATGTTAGTTCTCCTATCATGTGTATTTTTGCCAAAAAGTAATTTTAGTCTCATCTGACCAAAGGACTCTCGGTCACATAAAGCAACAGTCAGCAAAAAAAATAAAATAAAATTGTTTTGGCTTTCCCATAATTGATGTTCCTCTTGTCACCTTCCCATAAAGGCCAGATTTAATCCCACAACTAATGATTGTTAGTTGTGTGGCATAAATCTGTTATCACATAAACAGATTTTCCCACCTGAGCAACACATCTCTGCAGTTCCTCCACAGTTACTATGAAATCCTCTTAAACAGATAAAATGCTCCAGTATCAGTTTTAATACAGTCAATTGCTCTCATGTGGTAATATATTATTACATAAAGTACACTGAAGTTTGTGGTTGCAACCTGAAAATATTCAAAAAGTTACAACCATTTTTGCAAACCACTACCATAAACACAACATACCTTTTACTTTGAGTTCATTTGCTGGAACGCCGCGAATCGTCACCACCATCTTGTCTGGAAAGCAGAAAATGGAAGGCAGTGGCAACATACCAGGGCAGGACATGGTCATCGGTTCCCCCCATAATCGCAGCGGTAAGGAATATTCATCCTCCTGTGGAAAGGAAGCCCAAGGCAAGGTTGGCCTTTTTTTATAAATGTTAAAACAAAATCTGGCCCAGCATAGAAGAAAACTTATACCTGCTTGTTAACATGACAGCCCTGATAGGAGACCGCATACTGCACATCTCTGCGGGATCGCTTCACAAAAAAGCCACATGTAGAGGGCACCTGGGACAGAGGAGTAAGAGGCTCCTCACCTGCTTGAAATTCAAAGATGATATTAATCTTCTCTTTGCATACTGAACAGCAGTTCTGACTCTGTACAAAATAAAAAATTGACCAACCGCTGTCGATGAGAAAATGATGAGTTCCTCTCCGTTTGACAGAGAGGGTCATCTGGTTGCTGCCACAATTCACCGATGGAGCCAGGCGCTTAAGCTTTGCAGAGTGCAACGCTAAAACACAAGTAGAGATTAAACCGAAAAATTCTGCCCAAAATACACACAAGTGTCATTATTCATTTAAATAAAAATCAGGGAAGTAGTCGAATAGATAAAAGGCAAACCGTTCCAAAAAAAAAAAAAAAAAAAAGGACGGAGTACAAAATATTTCCACGTCGCTATTAGTCCTGCTAAATTCTTTAAATGCAGGCCTATCAATCTAGAAAACATCTACATTAACTTTTTAATAGACTAAGTGATATTCTTGCAGATATGCTAAACAAATGAAAAAAAACACAGGATGCACTGATTGTGAAATTCTATGCAGCTCGTTATTAGCAACCATTTCCATTGTGTTTCCAAAGTTACAGCAGATCAGTAACACCAACAGGGTCAAATAAATGTTTCACTTCAAGAAAAATAATTAAATAACAGAGTCTGTAACAAGTAAGGGACTGTAACAAGTCAGTACACAATAAATGTCATAAAGCAATCTAAATAAATTAGTTGGTAAGGAACAGCGTTGGGGTCTTACTAGAAGATTTCCCCTTAAAATATTTTTGCAGAATATAAACATTTACTTAACATTTTATCCAGTTCATGGTACAAACTGTGGCTGAAGGCTTCTGTTTGGTCATTTATTCACAAGGTTTCAATACATAACCTGAAGCTTTTGAGGCATTTGACCGACATCAAGGCATGTTGGTTTAGCATAAACGTTTTACATGAATGCTGTATAAAAATGTGTGGCAGACTGTAGCGTCAGCTCAGAGACCAAAAGCCCTGTATTTAATATCCCAGTAACAGAGATATTATTTTGTAAAATGCCCTGGTTTTATTATAATAGACACATGAGGCTTTTGAGGTACAACATGCATTATTTTTTAAAAAAAAAGCTATGACAGACAAAAAATATACATTTAGTGGTACTTTAGTCCATAAAATTGCTTTTGAGGAAAGGGTAACTCAATTAAAAAGATGCTTGTATCAAAAACGAGACATTTGGCATCATAAGGTTAGAAATATTTTGTTTTGCATTTTAGGAGATAAATTTGCTATGCCAGGGTTAATTTACATGATATTCTCAGCATTAATTTATTATACCCCCATGTGAAAGATTAAAAAACGCTTTTTTCATAATAAACAAATCGTCATCACATAAAATCTCTACACTACTGAAAGCATTCCATGTTAAGTACCAACACAATTGCTTAAATATGCAGGAAAATATTTATATGCTAATAAAACTCACCATTGGTGGAATTGAAGTCTCCCTTTTGGTCATATGAAAAGCGAAGTGAACCAGGTTCACCTTTCCGACCAGACCCCACCCGGCTGAGGTGGTGACTGCCTGGGACTGCTGCAGGTCTTTCCTCCTCCGCTTCACCAGAGAGTCCATCACACACAACGCAGGACCTCAGGACGATGGTCAATGCGAAATACGACAAAATACTCCTCAAAGGCATCACACCTCTTCAGATTGTACAGGTAGTTTGCTTGTAAAAACTTCAGCGAACCGCCAGGACCTTTGGGGCGTCCGACGACCGAACATATACTGTGAAATTAATTAACCAATCAGGCAGCGGTACGTCACAAAGCGCACCTGTGTATTGCAGTGCTGTGATGATGATGATCACGACTAAGATGTTGTGTTTGAGTGAAAAAAGGAAATATAAAATCTGGTTGAATTTTAAGAAAAAAACATTTAAAAAGGAGAGAGTTGTTTAAGATTCAACCTAAACATGATGCATGTTTCTGATTTTTGCAGTTTAGTTTTTTATGTTATGAAGATATTTTGAATTGATATACAGTTACTTATATTATATTATTATTGGTAGTTTGGCTAACTTTAAATGAAATCAATCAATCAAATGAATTTACCATCAATTTATTGAAACATTAGATAGTGTTTGTCTGGGATCTTTAACAGACAAGCATGCAAAAACAGAGACACACAAAAGATTAAACATATAAAATAAAAACAATTGTGCTTTATAATAATATCCAACAGATTTAAACAGACCCTTTTACAGAGGGAATGACCTTCCCTGTTTCTCACAGTTTCCTCTGCATGGTTTCTTTTGCTGTCGTACTGCAGCTGAGTTACCACTTCAATGTCCGCAGGTCACAGCCTGAGCACAGCACTCTTTAGCAGCAGTGACCAAGTATTTAAGAGAGCTAACAGCATTAAAATCTTTGTAGTATCTCAGAGAAAACTCCAACAAACATTGCTTCCTATACTAGCATTCTCACCACATGAGCTGTAGTTGAATGATCCTCTCCTTCATTCTGTTCATGAAAAAGCAGCTCAGGCCTTGATTTGTTTGACATCTTCCCTACACTTTTGTTCAATATTCCTATGAATATTGCAGGTAGCATCTGCAAATTTAAACGATCAGGTTTAACTCATTTGTTGTACACAGTTGGGTTTCCACAGTGTTGACATCAATAACCTGATTACACAACCTTGAGAGAGTCCAGTGGGATGAAGGTGAAAATGTTTTTTTCCAAGGTCGACTGACTTTGTGTCAGAGCTGTCAAAGTTAATTTAAAGCATAATTTACTTTTGTTTCTTTTGTACATTTTAAAATCAATCAACCAAATAACATTTTTAAAATGTACAGTTTATCAAAAAATCTAGCTTATGAAAATTACAGATGAATCCTATTTTTCATTACATAGTTTTTAATACAAACTTATGTGAAATAATTAATACATTTAATACAATAATGAATACATACAAACTTGAAAGCTCAGTTTTACTGGTGTGATTTGTGAAGAATGTAATCAATATAGTAAGCACTTTTCCTCTTGTTTTTTAAACAAGTATTAGTCCTAACATTTTCTCCTCTGCACCAACTTTTCCATGATTTTTATTGGTTAACGAGCCAGGTCAATGAAACATCTCCTTTGTCCCATGGAGTGGTGAAACAAATGAGTCAGTGTGCAAACCATAAAATGTTTAAAAACTATAAATAACTTGTTTAAAGAAATGCTTGAGGAGAAAAATCAAAGGCCAAATGCTTTGAAATGTTAGATGTGAGTCAGAGTCCCTGACATTGTGGCATCCTTTTTTCTCAGAATAACAAACAGATATCAAGAGCTTAATACATATAGAACTGATAGCCAGTGAGCGGGTTTGACATTATATATTATTTTATTCATTTTCTTTGTTTACAAATGCAACATAAAATCCTTCAAGCATTTATAACTAAACAAATCTGATACAAAAAGTGTAGAAATATGGTGGACCTTAATAAAAAAAACTCATCTGTTCTACATAACATCAACTAAAACTGTTTTACTAACCGTCATATTAATGCAAAAAACCCAGTAGGTCCATTTGTACTTTGTTCTTCTTTCAGATTGTGTCCTAAAATAAATACACACCAGAATAGATTTAAGAGAATAAATCAAAAATCTATAGAAATATTGACATTATAATTACAACCAAACTGGCCTTTCCTAAAAAATGAGCAAAGTTTTAATTCAAAGTTGAATAGTTACACTTATAGGAAACCATCTTTTGCAACAGTTTTATACGTAATGCAGCATAACATTGTGGGTTTAAAAAAAATTATTTAGCATTTTTAAAGACTCTACCCTAATGAGCCTAGAGATCAGTAACGTCGTCATCAGACCAGTCATTTTGGAGCATCACTCCAGTAAATTGTTCTCCCGTTGGTTCAGCAGCTGGAGATCCAATCCTGCTATTAAAATCTGGTGTGGCATTTACTGACTGTGCTGGCTCCTTGGTCTGGAAATGGTCTAAAGATGCAGAAATGGACTCCGTATCCATCATCCACCCATATCTGACGTAGGCTGGAGGAAATGTGGTTGGTCCCCTCTCTCCATCTGTGCCCAAACTTTGAGTCCAAGAGGGAGGGGGAGGCGTGAAGACAGCCCCAGCTATGAGCTGCCCGTGACAAAGGGCGTTGTCAATGCTGAGCCTGAGGTTGATGGGAGACGGGGGTCGCATGTCGAACTCTATAAGTGAGAGGACACATTCTCGTTCACCAACTTTCTGCCACAGCAGCGCAGTCTGAGAGTCAGAGCTGCTGATGCTAACAGGATCAGAACTATAGTCCAGTTTAGAGGGAGCCTGCTTATCACCATGCAGTGCATTGTTGCTGACACCAGATCTAGACATGTTATGCTTTGCAATGTTGTTTGGCATCAAATCTTCCAAGGACTTCTCTGATTTCCCCCTCAGGCCTCTTTGCATGCAAACCAAAACTCTTTGCCACAAGCTTTTCTTTACTTCCTTTTTAGAGATATTATCTCTACCCTGTAAATCAACGCCTCTTGCTTGGCCTTTAGATGGCGTCCAGAAGACCCAGGATCCAAGAAAAAGGACAGAGAATCCCCATGCTAACTCAAAAATCCTGGCCCAGAACTGACTGAGCCACCAACCCCAGCTAAAGCGCCTCCAGTTCCCCAGGAGCCCATAGAGCCAAAGAACACTGTATATCTGAATGCTGCAACAGAGAACACCAAGGAAGGCGCACACAGCCGTTACTCGCTTTCCGAGCCTCTTTGTCCTCTGAGAGGGAACCCACTCTGGGACAGCAGATCTGGAGAAAGGTTGTGAATGGGAGAGGGACTTGGTGAGGATTCCCAGGCAGAAAGGGATACCCCAGCAAAGGGAGATGGTCTGCAACAAAAGAGGAAAAGCTGGGGGCAAAGTTGAAGAGTACAGATCGGCTAAAAGTAAGAAAGTGCAGTGCGATACACCAAGGACTCCAACCACCCATGGGGACTGCAGCTTTGAAGGGAGAGATGTTACTTTTATCCCTCGGAGCGTGACAAGAGCGAGGACAACCTGCGTCCACAGAAGAAGCAGCAGAGGAATATTATGTAGAGCTGCCAGAGTAGCATGAGGCAGGATCTGACGGGTACCGTAAGGATCGACGAGGAGGAGGGTTGTGCGCAGAGCACCTGCTACAGCAAGGAAACTATTAGAAAGCGTGAGGGCATCACAAAGGGTATGAGGAAGAGTGCACGCTCCAGCAATTCCCAAAGCCGCCAGAGCTGTTATCAACACGAAAAGGCTTGCAGATCCAAAGACATGCAGCTCCCAAGCAAATGCCAGGGTACGGCTCATGTCATCCCACAGCAGGCTGGTGCCATTGAAGCTGTTAAAGATCGTGCAATGCAAGGCGCCGAGTACGCATGGGCTTCCTGGTCTCGACAGGCTGGGATCATTCATGAAGGTAAACACACTGGTTTGGACTGGGATTCTGGAGTGGTCTTCACCTGAAAGAGAGAAATGTCTTATTTTTTCGTATACACAAGAATTAAATAAAGAATCATTTCAGGTAGTGGCCTTCACACAACCATGAACTTGATTTGCATTCCAACCAGGGCTGCACCGATTACAGTTTTCTGGACGATCGCCGATTACCGATTTTCAAAAAGGCTGACCTATTGATTCGAATTTTGGCTGATTCGTCTGAAACGTTGCTAAATATAGCAACAAAGTTGCTGAGTTGGTAACAGTAGGGTGACTATTGTTAACTGTGAACGTGCAGACGTGACCTGGTGGGCCGGTCTGTCAGTCAAACCTCTCTGACAGGAGAGCAGAAGAGGACAGTGGTTGATTTTTAGACCTTTGCTGAGGAAGATATTAGCGGATAAGATCAGCTTCACATGTAAGTATCAGCCGATCACAGATCTCCCAAAATTAAGGAAATCGACGCTGATAAAACGGTGCACCCCTAATGCCAACAAAGCCTCACTCACTCAAATTCACCAGTGAGAATAATATCGTATTTAAGCCTTGCACTTCAAAAGTGTATGAAGACGAGTAGCTTTAAGTAAACGGTGCTCCAGCATTGACTTTCTACACGTCTGATACAGTTATGTACATAATTTGATCTCCAGGTAACTTATATCAACACAGATATTTTTTTAAGCATGCCAAAGCAAAAAATTCACTTTACCATTTCTTGCCTGCTTTACAAAGTTTTGCATCATGACCATCGCAGCTTGGAGCCGCCATGTTTATTGGACATAGGTAACTTTGCCACAAAGTTTGCATAAATGTTATTGAAATTGCACCAATGAGGCAGTAATGAAGTTCAAATGAATAGAGATTAGGTTTCTCTGATTTCCACTTTAAACATTAAACCACGTTGGAACTAATTTGGCAGTTTTTGCTTTGTTGTCTATGAGGTGAACCACATGGTTTACACTGTATGCAAACGTTTGGATTCGAACACAGTAAAAATAAAGCTGTGTTAAGAACATGTAATTATTCTGCCATTTAGCAAATTCTAATAATTTTGGTAATCTTAACGAATATAAAAAACAAATTCAACTTGAGTCCATGTCAGATGGTGATGAAAAAGGTTATAACTTTTAATATACAGTAATTTACTAAATTAGAAAATCCATTCCAATTTGTTGGGAAAAAAAGTACCTCACATTTCTATATGAAAAGGTTTTTTATTTGTCTGATATAATATTTTAATCTTAAATCTCATTCTTTCATTGACTCGGCAGAAAATACTTTAAATTGATCAGAAACCAAAAAGCTTGGAATCATCAATCGATGTGTAATTAATCCATATAATGTGTTTTACTTAGTGACTTAAGTTACTGAAATAAATCAAATCTTCAGTAATATTTTTTAATTTACTGAATATGACTGTTGTGTATGTAAGTATCTGGTTTTAACTGTATATTATACCAGCCAATCATACTCTAATAATCTGAAGGAATAAAATGAGATTATAATGTGTTTGAGTTTAAATCAAGTTTACCTTTCTGCCAGTCATCATCACCATCAAAAGAGGCGTCCTCAGAGAACACAGTGGAGCGTTCAGATCCTGTAACTGAACCTTTAGTTTTGTCTGCTCCTTGGTTGTGAGCTCCTGAGCTGTAAACACTTAGTGCTGGTCTTGTGGTTAATGTGATTCCAGTCCCTGAGTGGTTTGCATTCCTCAATCGCTCAGACTCCTTTCGGACTGCAGTCTCCTCGTTGCTGAGCTCCAGTAAAGTCAGAATGTCAGCAGTCTGTCCGCTGCCCTCCACAAGGCCCTCTGAACCAAATGTGTCTCTGCCGGCTACATTTTTCAGCCTGTCAGTGTTTCCACCTGCACTTTGAGGTATCTCGACAGTATCAGAGGCAGCTACTGAATCCAACGTCTGAGTGAGACTTCCAAGTGAACAGAGAGATGCAGTTAGAGCGACGAAAAGAAAAGCTGAGAGACCCATTTTTGTTGATTTACAGCCACGGTCTGTGGAGACAAGGCAAAAAAGAATTGGGGATTAGTCATCACATCTTTAAGAAAATCTATTTTTGAAAACATCCTTAATTAAAAGCATTTTTTTTTACGAGAAACAAGTGTTTTATGGTATACTATTTAGGATAATTGCCAATATGTTCACAGTAGAAAGATTTCAAAGGTTAAGACTCTTAAGAGTCACAGAGATATCCAAGATGATCATGTGTTTTAATCCTGTAATTCCCTGAGTAATCCAAAGGGTTTACAAACCGCACAGCATCTGCAGACGGTTTGACCCAGCAAAAACAAATATGTAGAAAAAAAAATAGAAAAAGGAGTAAGCATGGAGGCTCACAATGAGTCAGAACTATTTATGCTGTTTGGAGTATAAATGTTGTGATGACACTTGCATCACTTGTGAAAAGTGTATAATAAAAGCTACAATGACCATGTCTGTTTTCACAACTTATGTCTTCTTACTGTAACATAATCAAGTACTTTGAATTTTAGGTCCAACAGCACTTGAGATTGCAATATAAACTTCAACACTTACAGTTTAGGTAGAATAAGATTAAATATTGAGTATCCAAAAAAAAATACTGAGATTTTTGTCCATTCAATTCAACATTTAATTATTTACAAAATAATGTTTTGAAAGCAGAATGTGAAGCAAGATATTTATTATTTACACATTTCAATATTCGGCTGCAAGAACAAAATAAACTAAAAACGAAAACTGCTTATAAATAGGCCTACATGATAACTGGAGAGGTACCTGTTGCTCCTGACAATCCTCTGCCTTCCTCTTCAGGGTTTCAGTGGTTGCGCTCCATCTTTATTGCTGCAGGGCTTCTCATTGATTTCTAACGTGGAACATAAACATCTCACTGAATACAGCTACTGAACAGAGGGTTTGGAGGCACGCTCACACACGTCTAACCTTTCAAGCTGACGTCTTAGTCCTCTTACTGCACCAGCTGCTTCCTTGGCCTTTTCCCATCCAGGATGACCTGAATAACTACAGCTGCTTGTGAAGTGTAAAAAAAGTCTATGAAAATCAGCTGAAAAAGTTGCCTTTTATTTTGCAAAATACAATTTATAGCTTTTTTTCTTTATTTTTGATTAATGAAAGCCTGCAAAAGCCTCACCTGACTTTTTGCAACATTTGTTTGAAGGTAAATCCCTTCGCAAAGGGATTACTTTAAGAACCTTACAGTGGCACCGAGTCACATGAGGCGATGATGTGAAGCCAAGAAGACACGAGCACATGCTCAATTTATGACAACTATTATTTTACATATATACACATTGTACCATATTTCACACCTGGAATTAACTATGGACAGAAGGTGGTCTGTGTGTTGTGTGATAAAACATAATTATTAATTAATTGAGTGTCCGCTATCATTGATATGAAAGCAATGTAATTGTTTTATGTCCCAGCCACTAACTTTAATGTATTTTATCTGGACTGTATTTGATAAACCAACACAAAGAAGAACATTTTGAAAGGCAATACTGCAAAGTTTTCAACATTTTTTGCAAATAAAAATATGAAACATGTGGCATGCATTTTCATTCAACCCCGGTCAATCGTTTGTAGAACCCCGTTTTGCAGCAATTTATTCTCAAAAGTTGCTATTTTGAAATTCATTTGTATTGCTTTATGTTAAATGTTGGTCTTTAAAACACTGGAATCTGCATATCACTTTACTTTTTCTCTTTTTTTTTAACTTTATCTCTAGTAAAAATGTATTGAAGCAATGCTTGGTTATACTCTACCAACTTCTGCAATATTATATCCTACTATTACTTCAACAGAGACTTTGCAGTATCACAGACAATCTGCTGATTTTAACTCTTACCTGTCCAGGGAGTGACTGACTCTGCCCATTCAGAGGGCGCATCTATGTCGGTCCACCTTAAGAGCAGCACGGGGCAGTTTGTTGTGGAGCGAGCAGGGGGACGCCCTCAGTGGCACATGCCTGGCGCTTTAAGGCAGACTGGGGAAGTTAGATTTTGTTAAAGGTATACACATTCAAATATTTTCCAGGCTTCACATTGGCTATGGAGGGCAGCACTTTAACAATAACGCATTTTAAATGCGTCTGCAAATCAGTTTTCATTGGTTTTTGATCTATCTTTGTCACACGTGACAGTTTAATAAGCTTTACTAAACGAGGAGATTTGTAGATTTTGTAATGCAATTCTTTTCATATGTTATGTTATAGTATGTATATGTGGATATGTTGCACTTTTTCCACTTTCAATTTATCTCTATGTGGTGATACAAACAGGTATAATTGTTTAATACTCTGCATAATATTTGTGCATTATTATTATTTTCTCAAACTTGGCAGGGTCGTGTATTAAACCATAAAAAGCCAAGGTATTTGTATCATGCTATATAATATGACCATCACGAAATTCTGGTTTCAGATTTAGATCGACACACAGCTGGTTTGGTTCCCAGGATGGGAGCCTCAGTTTAGGTTTGATTCTTGTTGTTTTGAGGGCCCGACATTTTTTTACTGCTTTCTGGACAGCACACGGAGGCGGGTTTTCTTAATAAGCGAAGTGTGCATCTCAGAAATATTTCCTGGGATTTCCATCAGCGCTGGAGGAAACTGACAGAGCAGAGCAGAGCAGAGCAGCGGCAGCCCCCGGAGCCCAGCCTGTAAAATAAGCAGACGTCAGAGACTCTTCGCCCCGCTTCGCCGCTGCAGTTACATTTTTATCGCGGTGTAATCACAGCCTTATTTGCGGGATTTCACGGCTGCTTACAAGGCGCTATGTAGCGCAGCGAATGGCATGCTGGTGGTAGCTGTTAGACGTTTATCGGCTTTTTAATTTTAAACACCGTGCCTTGGCGGAAAGAAGAGGATTTCGTTTTATTTAAGGTAGCATGACAGGATCCTTCAGGGTGTCGAGCTAGCTGGCTAGCATTAGCTCAGTGGCTAGCTTAGCGTCCTGTTGTTGTAATGAATGGGGGTGGCTTTGATGCTCGTTCTGGGGCAAACTTTGCAACTTAATTGTATATTTTGTGATGATATTTGTATTTTGATAAAGCCATATCAATTACGCCAAACATTTGCAAGTCGGAATGCTCTCCATATGGTTTGGGACTTAGCAGGGTTTTGCTAGCACATAGCTAGCATGCTAATAGCTACCTCAACCATTAAAACATTTGATCTTCAAACAATTAAAACCACGTAAGCATATTTGTAGTTAATTGGGTTATTATTTTATAAATATGTAATCGAAAATCACCTAATGTAAACATGTAGTCGTGTTCAGGAGATCGGAAAGTATACAGAAAAAAGTTGAATTTAGCGCATTAGCCTCAGTTATTTGTTTTCCATAATAACGTTCCTAAGCAGGAGTTTAGCAGATATTCTTTCTGTCTAAGATGTTTTTTGTTTTTTTCACAAAAATAGAATCATTATTAAATAGCTTTACATTTAAATTGTCCTCTAAATACTAATGATTGCAAACATAATGTACGCTGGCATGTTTGTTTGATTGTTTATCGCTGTTTTTTTGTTGTTGTTGTTGTTGCTTTTGTTTTGTTTTTTTACTTTATTACTTCAGGTCAAGTGACGATGAACGAGCAGGAGGGCGGGGTGGTCTCATTTGACGAATATGTGCGGCAGAAGGCCCGCACTGTGCCTCAGCATAGGATGAAGGAGTTTCTGGAGTCCCTTGCTAAGGGCCCAGAGGTGCTGCAGGAGTTCAACCAGCAGGGGGGAGGAGGAGGAGCAGTGGCCACCACCACAACCATGGTGTACCAGCAGCAGGAGGCCAACTGTATCTACACAGACAGCACGGAGGTGGCTGGATCTCTCCTGGAGCTGGCCTGCCCAGTAAGACTTTGCTGCAGTCGCTGTTAAAGGAAATACACTTGTAGTTATTGTCTATAGCTTTCAGTCAGGTTTGAGAAGGTCGGAAGTCAAGGTAGCATGACAGGATCTCCAACGATTAAAGCCATCCTTGTATGTCATCAACCACTGTAAGAGCTAAACAAGAGAAATAAAGATTGCAATCGTTTTCACCGTTCCATGTTACATTGATACAATTCCTTTCATTAATCATTAATTAAGCAATCACATAATTAAAATACTTAAATAAGCTTCATTCGCCCCTTATTGACTGAAACTAAATTTAAGTTGCCTTTTATGCGTTTTTCCGTAAACCTTTTTCTGTAGCTCTGTTGTTACCATAGATACCTTATACAGAACGTTGCCAAAATCAAAGCATAGTTACAAGAAACAAAGTAAATAGATTCAGTTGGCCTTTATGTTGTTTTTTAAATAGAAAAAAAGTAGGTTCATAAGCTGCATTTCAATAGACAAATTTATTCTTCCTAACTAGCTTTAGGCATTTTGTTGGAGTCATTGTAGCTTAATGCTTATGAATTGTTTATTGTTTTAAACCAGAGAAGCCAAAACTTGTTCTCAAAATTTGTGTACAAGGTAAAGGATCAAAGTACAGCTAAAATATGTCTCTCTTTCAATCTTTTGCAGCATGCCTGAAATTGATCCAAGATGGACTGTTAATCTATTTTCACAACATAATATCACTTTTTAGATAAAACTGAGTAATAGCTATGCAAGTAAAAACACTCTTTGCTGTTCATTTTGTCATTCACACTATAAAAGTGGATTTAGTGAGATTACCAGCTGTGCATGCTTTCAGGAAATGTATACATGATCTCAGACTGATAGAGGCAACTTATTTATAACTTTGTCTGATATGAGAATAAGTGTGCTGTAAATGTGAGGCATTCTGGTTTGATACTTATTTATTAACACGTTCCTTAAATTTGTCAAACTCTTTTAACCAAACCAGCAAAGAGCCACAGATTTTGTGAGCTGGCAAAAGATGTCAGATGTCTAAACAGGAAAAACAATGAACATACAATGGTACTGTTTTATAGTTTCCTGCCTCTAATTGTCTCCTGGGTAATGAAAATGAAAACACAGGGTCACCTTTGTATATTTTTTTTATATTTTGCAAATGTTTTTTTTTTAAATCTTGAATAATATAAGATATTTGTCACGTTAGAGATAGAGGGAAAAAAGTTTATATAAATGTTTTTTTTGTTTTTTCACAGGTCCAGGTGACCTCAGCTGAGATTTCCCCCCAAATGTCTGTACATCCAGGCTCTGAACAGCAACTCCAAGTGCAGGTGGGTTTATATATTTTGATTTTTAAAATGCAATTAATAAGACAAAAGGCAGCAAAAAAAAGAGCTGCTGAAGACGAGTATATGGACATATTAAACAGTAGGTGTATTTGAGCCACTTAGTAATAATTGGACATTTTCAGTGCCAATTCATAAACTAAATAAGCAGCACAGTTAAGTTGCAGTTCTTTTTTTATTAGTTGCAACTCACAGTTGTGCAAACGAAGCTTTATGGTTGCTGTTGAACTGCAGTGTCTTCACAAAACATAGTATTTTTTTTCAGCTTTATTTATAGGTTTTTAATTTTAACACACAAGGACACAAGAGACTACCACATGAGCCGTCATGAAAGGAAAGGTATTAAATTAAAAAATGCATTAAGAAAGTAATACAATAACTGATGCTATAGTGCAATTATGGCTAGATAGAAGTATGGATATTTTGTAGATCTATTGTCTTAAAAAACAGTATTGTAATAGTAATAAAAGATATGACTACATAAGCCAACAAAGGGCAAAATAAATACACCAAGTGTAGTGTGCATAAAACGATCAAAATATTGTTTCTAGTTTCTCTTTGTAGAAATTGTTTTTGTTTGGCCATTTATATTCAACTTTCATCAAACATGCAGCAGTAAAAACAGTTTAAATCATTTAAATTTTCCCTGTTTTACCCCTTGATCATGTTGGATTACATTTCTTTGCCTCTGATTAGTGTAATTACTGGTGGGTTTCTGGCAGGTCCAGATTCAGGAACAGCCTGGCCAAGCGATGGGCCAGGTTCTGCAGGTGTCCTCTCCGTCCCAGCAGGAGCTGCAGGGAATCTCCACGGCTCAGCTGGTGCAGCAGGCCGAGCTCACAGAGGAGCAGCAGCAGCAGGTACAGGAGTCCTGTTGGTGCTCAAAGATCCTCAGTAAACGTGACCCGTTGGCGTTTTCTGAGCGCGCTCACCGTGTTTTACAGATTCAGGCTCAGCTGATTGCAGCTGTTGCTGGAGGTCAGCAGATCCAGCTGTCAAGCGGCGAACAAATCCAGCTGCAAGGAACGCAGCACATCCAGCTGCCTGGCGGGCAGCAGATTCAGCTCCAGGCGGGCCAGCAGATCCAGCTACAAAGCGGCCAGCACATCCAGATCCAGACCATAGAGGCCATGTCTCCGTCCCAGCAGCAGGATTCTCCAAGGGAGGGCGAGAGGCGGCCGGGCGCCATTGCGACCGTTCTCCAGCCGGCAAAGAAGCGCAAGGTGGACGTTCCCCTCGCCGTCTCCTACGCTGTGCCGCAGGGGCAGCAGCTGGCCACCGTTCTGACCATCCCTCAGGGGCAGCAGCAGAGCTACGTCTCCCTGCGACCCGACCTGCTGACCGTCGACAGCGCTCAGCTGTACAGCACCACAGGAACCATCACAGGTCCCACAGGCGAGACTTGGACCATCCCTGTCTACTCCACTCCACAGCAGCAGGGCGTGACACACATCGCCATACCACAGGATGCATACAGCACCGTGCAGGTCACCACGACTACCAACGGCAAGGACAAAGTGGCGACCAGCTCCGCGTCGAGGTCCGCAGACGGTCAGGTAGCCTCCACCCAGGAGGAGATAGTGCAGACGCTGCTGCCTGCGCAGTTTATGAACGGGAACATCCACATCCCGGTGGCAGTGCAGACTGTAGGAGGAACTTACAACACCACACAGTCAGTCCACATCTGGGACCCCAGTCAGCAGCAGAGCCACGGCGACGAGGGCACAGAGCAGCAGCTCCATCTGCAGGTTGGAAACGCATTCCTCTTATGTAGCTACAGCCACACATAAACAGTCCTGACATTAACTGTTAGTTAAAATAAGAATACTATAGTCTGTGGATTATTATACTCTCTGTTAATGCAGCTTGCATTCCCAGGAAGCATTTGTAAAGTTTTCCTCCTGGTTCTGCACAGGGTCAAGTAGAGACGGGCGCCGACGTGGAACCGCCTGCAGAGATTCTGGTTCCCGTGTCTCTGAAACCAGAGGAGGGTCTGGAAGTGTGGCGCTTCTGGGCAAAGAAGAAAAACACTGAGCTTAGCAAGCAGGAACAAACAAAACTCGCACCCATAGGACGTAAGTAGACCTGGGCTTTGAGTTTGAGATTCTAGTCTGGCTATAAAAACAGCACCGTTTCACTTTATTATGGCATTAACACAAATATTTACAACAATAATCTGTAACATGATGCAACAGCTGTCATTAAAGCTGCTATCCAGACTGTTTAGTAATATGAATCAAAGTCATCTCAGATATAGCCGCCTATAGGCAGGGTTCATACAGTACAATTCAAGCACTTTTCAAAAAATGTTCAAGGTAAGTTTTCAAACTTTTCCAGCACCATAGTTTGGAGATTAAATCAATACAAATGAACTAAAGAAAACAGTTTCAAATCACTGATATATGGCATCATTTATAACTGGTACCTTGTAATTATATTCTACATCAGAGGGACAAAGTAAACTAAAATATAACAAATCGTTATGTTTTGAAAATTTACCTGGCCGAAGACAACCTTTCAATTACACAGATCAATAAGTATTCATGATATTAAACAGATCAGTTTCTTAAGGAACATATTAAATGCTTACAAACAGTATAAATACTCACTTCACTTTTTGTAAAAAACATTTTCTCTTAAGTTTATTACAAAGCTGTGCAGTTTAAACATTAAGCACTTTCAAGGACTTTATACAGAAACCAAGCTCTTTCCAAACCTTGAAAACAGCTAAATGAAATTCAAGCTTTATCAAGGATTTAAAGCACCTGCATGAATCCTGGGTAGATCATCCTGTCATGGTCAGTTTTTCCATTTGTTTTGATATTTATCATAATTTCCCAAAACAAGCTTCTGTGTCTTGTTTTGGTGACATAATGTGAGTTTTTCCTCTTTACTTGCTCGTTTTAAATGACACTCCTTTTAAAACGTGAGCCATCATGCAGCATTTATTCGTTTTATGAACAAATACATACACAGAAAGCAGTCAGATGCACTGGAACTAAATTCAAGCAGGAATCTGAACACAGGCTATCCTTCTTTCAGCCAGCTGGCTGGCAGTTTGCAGCCACAAGTGGAGGAAAGACACACCTGGTGAAAACTGCAATCAATCCAACCATTCTACCTATGCAGACAGTTCAAAGATCTAATTTTAGCGACTTTGAAACAATTATATACCGATGTATGACTAGAATTAAGCTGGCAGCATAATTGTTTTTACTAATTCTAATGTTTTACATCGCACTTTGAGAAAAACTAGGAGCAAACCTTGTCCTACAAATTCAAAGTCCAGTTTTTCCTCTCCGTTGTGCCGATGTGCTCAGGTCGCCAGCCTCTGCGTTTCCAGGAAGACTTGGTGTCCAGCGCTGTTGCTGAGTTGAACCTGGGACTTTCCTTGATGACTCAAGAAGCTCGGGGCTCAGAGGAAGAAGAGCTGGCGCCTGATGTTCTGTATTATGTGTTCTTGTGTATTCAGAAGGTTAGCATCTCCACTCTTAAGCAAAAAGATACCAGCATGGCATCTGAACTTCTTTAATATTTGGGGGTTTTTTTGTAGTATCTGTATGAAAACGGACGTGTGGATGATATCTTCTCCGATCCGTACTACACACGCTTTTGTGAGAGTTTACACAAACTTTTACAGGACTGGAAACCCAGCATCCATCCTTTAGGTAAGGAGGAGTCTTTGTTTAGCTTTTATTTAATACTTTGAAAGAAAACGTGCCACTTTCTTTATTTTTGTTTGTTTTCCTTAGGTTATATCATTCCAAGTCATGTGACCGAGGAGATGCTGTGGGAGTGTAAACAGCTTGGTGCTCATTCTCCTGCCACGTTGCTTACAACACTAATGTATTTCAACACTAAGTGAGTAATCACTAATAGATTACTTGAATGAATCACTGGGTAACAGATTTTAAGAACTCAGTTATTTTGCAGGTATTTCCGTCTGATAACGCCTGAGCACCACATGAAAGTGGCTTTTTCAAAGGTGTTGAGACACTCGAGGAAGAATCCCACCAACGCCAAGGACAAGGCAACCAGTATCCGCCTTCTGAAAGTGCAGAGCCAACACACCTCCGGACAAAAAGGTGATGCACACAGCAGGTTCAGGGTTCCTACACTCTTAAAAAAAAGTCAAATAAATTACTGTTAACAGTAGTAGATATTTCAATGATGAATATCAGATACTTTTTTGTCTATTTGAGCTGTTAAAGAATCAAAAAGGTGCAATTTTAACTCTTTCGTTGGCTTTCAGGTCCTATAACTTCTGGGATATAAACTGGACCTGATGTTCTTGAAGTTGGTTTGGTTATTTTGCCAAAGAAATCATCAAATTTCTTCGTTTTGGGGGGGAATTTTGTGACAAAAGAGCATTAATCACAAGCTGTCAAAATCCAACTTGAACATTGTTTCATGATGTGTGGAAACACAATCTGTTTACTGGAAGACAAACAAAAACAAACGGATAAACAAAAAACAACAATAAATACACTGAATTATGAAGTCTCTGTAAACAAAACTGTCCTTCAAAAACGGGGCTTGTTGAGACCAAAGTATCAGACTTTTTCATCCAGTTTTTAGTAGGAAGAGAAAAACGATAAGTCGTGCAAATGTAAATTCAGCTCGTTTCAATTGATCATGCAATTGATTTATTGTGACAGGTCTACAGCTCCCTGACTCATTAGCAGGTTTTTAACCTGCTGTGTGACGATTCTTTCAGGAACCGACGACATGTATGAAGAACAGATTGAAGATCCTGAAAACCCTCTGCGCTGCCCCATAAAACTTTACGACTTTTACCTCTTCAAATGGTGAGCGCCTCCTCATTCCCAGCTTTCCACTAAGGTGAAACATCCTGTTGGCGTCTCAAAACGAATTCACTTCCCTGCTTTATTTTCCAGTCCCCAAAGCGTCAAAGGTCGCAGCGACGCCTACTACATGACGCCCGAGCCCGTTGTGGCGCCGAACAGCCCGATGTGGTACTCGTCCCAGCCGCTGTCGAATCGGCAGGTGGAGCAAATGTTGGCCCGCATCATCGTAGTGAGAGAGATCCAGGAAATGATGGGCGCCTCTCCTGAGAGCGTGAGCTAAGCTGGGCGGACTGGCTGGACTTGACTATGCAGCACCATCCAGACTACACGCCACCTCTGAGGTCATCAAATAAAGCGGGGCATCTTCTAAAACAATCATTTTCTTCTGAGCAGAGCATTATGATTGCATTTGCTAGTTCCTGAGATATTTCTCATCTGACCGGGTTGGAGAGTTATTCCTGCAGCTCTATAACCTTTGAACTTTGAGTGAGCTGTGGGTGGTTGTATTTTAGAGCGGAGGTGGATGTTTTGTTCTTTTCTTCCTGTAGACGTCTTATTGACACGATATGAAATTATTCAATACTGAACATCTTACTCTCACGTCTTACTTCTCTCCAAGCTCTCGCTATGATAGGTTGCAACTCATGATTACAGGGATGATTGCTCCGGTTTTGTATTCTCACTGCAATTTAAACAATGTATTGATAAGTTTAAGTCTGAGGAATGTGTGCCTTTTGTTTGTTTTTTTTCTTTTTTTACTTGTTTTTGAGGCTTGTCAATTTTCAACAGGATCCAGGATTTTATTGTAATTATTCAGTAGACTTGATTTCCTCCCCGGTCAAAACTAGCAATTGGAGAACTACCAAAAATCTTGCCATCTTTAGCCCTTCATGTATGTGTGTATAGTAGGACATTAAAGAGGAGAAACGGTTGGAAATATTCTTGTATTTTGAATTGTGTCAAATAATGCAGGGAAGAAAAAAAGTTACTTTTGTGTTCCTTAGCATATCCACTTTAATATGAAGACATTATATAGCTCTGTACAGTAACAAGGCTGCAATGCAACCATTTTCTACAAAACAAACTCCTTTTGTGCTTTATCAAATTCTTAACACAAACTCAGGTCAGTGTTGATGTAAAAGTCCCCATTTAATTTAAATGGTTATTTCTCCTTTATTCAGCAGCCTCTCAGTACAATCCAGCTTTCTGCAGACGCAGAGGGGTTATTCATCATTTTTGTCCTCTGGGAACATCAGCTGCAGTCTGTTCAGTGTTTTTATGAAGTACTTGGGCATGGGGCAGGACACGGCGACATCGGGCTGGCTGCGACCCGGCAGCACCAGCCGGCGCGCATGCAGATGAAGAGGAAGGTACCGGCTCTTGGTCTGCTCCAGTCCGAGCTTTTTCAGCACACGCTCCGGTAATTTCTGAAAAACAAAAAACTAAGCTTGGCCTTCATAGAAGCTTTGTCAACCATTTGATTTGTTCTAATACCAAGTAATTACATTTCTACAGGAATATTCAAAGGACAATAGAATATCGCCAAAAAGTTCATTTCAATAATATAAAAAAAAAGACATACATTCACTACACTGAATATTGTCACCTTCCTAAAATAATGGCATGGGACATGATGACGTCCTCGGTAAAAATAGCCTAACTTATTTTTTGCCAAAAGACATATATATATATATTTTACATGTTTCACCTGTGGTGCCAGTTTGCTCCAGTGGGAATATTTGTGATCTCCAAGAATGGGACACGCCAGAGCGTACGCCATGTGTACCCGCATCTGGTGCTTCACCCCTGTGCATGCAAGAAAACAGGGGAAGTGGTACTAAAACTGGTGGGGGAAAAAAAACATGTAATGTCAGCTGAAGTAATGTGGTCTAACCAGTGAGAGGCTGGAGCTCAACGAGGCTGCAGCCGTAGCTGCTGTCCAGGACTCGGTACTTGGTGGCTGCAGCATGGGCCTGCCGGTGGCTTCGCACTTTGGTTACGCCGTCACCGGCCTCATTCATTCGGAAAAGCGGACTCAGCGTCATCTGAAACGAAATGTTATGAAACTAAAGAACCCGTGCAAGATTACCTCCATTTCAATATTTCTCTTTAATTTAATCATCATTAAACCACAATAAACTGGTGGTAAAGTACTTAACCCCAAGCTAATCAGGTCTGTTCTATGAGGCTAAATCTGAGCAGCTTAACACGCCATGTTGAGATAAACACAGGAGTATTCGGTGTCAGGACGGTTCATCTAACCAAACCCGTCGCCATGGCAACACAGGATAAACACCTAAGCTCTTCCATGTCAGGTCATCAGCTCAGCTGAAATAATAGTCTTAGATTAAAAAAAATAAAGATAGAATTCAAAATGTTTTAAAAACTGGCTCAACAGTAAAGAAATACTAAAAACTCATAACCAACACAAAAATAAAAAATTTGATTTTCTCAAAAACTTGCCTGTTTACCTCAATTAGATTATGATCAAAAGGTTCAATACAATCTAAATTTGATCACAATCCAGTGTTAACTTGGGGATATCTTTATATCACTTTATTAAACTGTTGCTTTACATCTCCTACCATTTTACTGTGTACAAATGTTCAACTGCTTGTTAACACAAATAGGTCGTTCCAGGCAGCCGCTATAAGACATTCTCATTATTTAAAGTGTTTTCCAACCATCTTAGTTTCAATTCCACACATTTTTTTTATTTTGTTTTGTTGTAATTCACCTTCTGGGATTAATAAATTATAAACTATCCAATCCGTCTGTACTGAAGACAATCTTGTGGCACCAATGAATTTAATCATCCAGGCATAGCGAAGACTCCTGGATGCTTAAAATTGAAGATGAAATTTAAAGGTGAACCTGTAGTTTTATCTTTTTGCACCGAAACTTACAGAGTGACATTTAAAAATGTGGTTATTTGTTTTTATAAGTGGTGTGCACTTCATTATCGGAGAGAAACAAGTAATGTTTTCAGGTGTACAGCTAAGGTCACCAGCATAGTCCCTGCTTTTAAGTGCAGCTTTGACTAATCTTTATTACATTCTCATTGAACAAATAATCAAAAATGGAGAATAAGAAACACCTTGAAATGTGGCGTAGGACCTGTAACTTCTCTTTCGATGATGGGAATATCGATCAGCCCTTCAGAGGGAACAGGAACACCAACCGTGATCACCCTGAGGAAACGCAGAGACCTTGGTAACTAACACAGCAGCTTTATTTAAAATGAAACCATGCGGCTACCAATAATGACATCCATCATTTTACCAATATTTCCTCTCCACTTGATTATTTCTACTCAGGGAGAGGATGTCTTCCAGTACTGCTTCGCTCCGGGCCAGCAGGAGCGCGCCAGATGAGTCCTTCTCCAGACCCAGACAGGGCAGCAGCTCGGTGTCCGTCTTCGTCTTCAGCCCGTCCAGCATTTTACAGAGAACAGGAAGCACAGAGGTGATGGTCGTGACACCAGACTCTTCTAAAAGACAGAAAGGGTTTTGTACAAATTTTAAATGTCATTCCAGTACTTAGCTGCTCAACAAGGAGCCCTGGTATCGCTTCATTAAGATCCAAATGCCAGATTAATGGAAACGTTTTAAATCTCACCACTGGGAGAACACAGTATTCACGTTACCAAAGCAGAGGATGGTTAACCCTCTTTACCTTATACATATGCCTCCCACTCAAAAAAGGCCACTTGCTGGGACAACACAGTCAGCGCAATAAATAAGCAAAAAAATTTACAAAAAAATAAATACATTTTGCATTTAGATGCAAATATGTGAAAAAAAAAACATTGCAATAGGCATAGTTCTAGCTATTTTCATTTATTTTTTTATGTGCAGATGTATCCTTTGCTACAATTGATCAAGCATACACGGTAGGTCATTGCATTTTAGGCCATATTTATTTTCTTATTTAAAAATGGAATTGAAATATTTGGTTTTTTGCATCTTTTGATGTATTTATAATATTCAATAAAAATGTTTAAGTGAAAAACCTGCAGAATGTGCCCATTTTTAAAATCCATTCAACAGTAATAAAATATAGATAGATAGATAGATAGATAGATAGATAGATAGATAGATAGATAGATAGATAGATAGATAGATAGATAGATAGATAGATAGATAGATAGATAGATAGATTACATTTTTCTCATGGTGACCGATGGGATACCTACTTTAACCAAACTGTTCAATTTAGGAATATTTTTCACACAAAATATATTTGATTTTTATTCACAGAAGATCCTGTGAAGCTCTTTCTGAACTCTAACCCAACAGGAACCCGGTTTACCTCTGACAGGGACGCCGTAGGGCTTGTTGAGGATGACCACGTCTTTGTCCCGGTGCAGCACGGTTCGGTGCAGATGTTTGGCCAGCACGTTCGGATGGACGTTTTGCAGCTGCGTTGTGAACCTTTTCAGCTCGGTCACTCTCTGCTGTGAGCCGGACACCGGAGGATCCGTCTCCTGAGTCCGAGTTTCACTCTGAGTCTTCGCCTTCTCCTGTCGGATCTTTCTGGCCAGGTCGATGGCTCTTAGCCGGGGTTTCTCGGCGGTTTCCGGGCCGCCCGGCGAGGGCTCAGCCGCTGTGCTCTGGTTCCGGCTGAGGACCGGTGCTGTGCCCCGGAGCCGGCGGCAGATAGTACGCGATTTAACCCAAGAGAAAACCATTTGGTCGCCCAGAACGGCTACTGCTTTACAGCAGTTCATTATGATTCAAGGTGAAGAAAGCGGAAACACATGAGCCATTGAAAACAACCTTGCAGGAAACACTATGAGTTTATATCCGGGTCGCACTTTTCAAAGTAAAAGGACTCAAGCGTTTAGTTCGGTGGTATCAAAACTTTTTGCAGGTGAAAATTTTTAATTTTTCTCTATTAAAAAACTGCAATAATAATATTATTTAGAATTCTTTCTACTTTACCTGCACAACATGAAATCAGGCAAGATTTTTTTTATTGTTATTTTTACCAAAAGTAACTTTAATGTGGCATTTGCCTTAAACGTTTATGTAACTTTTGGGGCCAATTGTTTTTCTACTCTGTTCTGTGCAACAAGAAATAAAAAGGGCGCATCAACTAACTCCACACATCAACACATTACTGTGTTAATGTGCAGAGTTTTGGTCATTTTATTTGTTAGACATATGAATGATCTAAGATGTTTTTAGTTCATTTCCAGCAACAAAAAATCTCATTTTAAATTAAAACCTATAATGTGTTTAACCTAAGGACGCTTCTGACTAAAAAGTTACAGGATGTTTGAGGCATAACTTTCCACGAAATAAAAATAAGAGAAAGAATAAAAAGGCTAATAAAAATGTGATGTTTGTTGGGGGCGGGGGTTATAGGAAAACAATAAGATTACAATTTTTTTATTGAAATAATATATTTGTTTACCAATACAAAGAAAGAAACGAGGAACAAAACACAACTAGGCTTCTACAAAAAAAAAACACAAATTGGTACAAGAAATATATATATATATCATATATATTTATGATAATATGAATGAAATAAGATATTTTTTAGCCATACTCCATTCCAGTAGGTGGCGGTAACGCATATCATACGTTTCCTGCTAATCAACTAAAGAAACCTAGAAGAATCAGAAGAGGAAGAAAAACGTCATTTAAGGCATTAATAACGAAAATATAACCAATTATACGTGTCTGTCAGCGGTAATTTGATATAATGCAAAGCTTTTCTAAGCAGAAATGATTTTAAAACGCAGTTAAGTCGAGCAGAGGAAGAACGACGCGCTTGCTTTGTTTTTATGTTTTTAATGGGCTGCTGGAGCAATGAAGATCACGGACAGCCTGCTGAGGAGTTTTAAAGTTGCCAGGACTTATCGACTGAATTCAGAGAAAGTTAACTGTGTGGACTACAGCTCAAATGGAGAACATGCCGTTTCAAGCAGCGACGACGACTCTATTGTTTTATATGACATCCAGGAGGGAAAGTAAGTGGGCAGGTCAATGTTTATAAACCACAGTCGTGTGAATATGAGTTAAGTTCTGATTATTTTCTGCTCCAGACCGTTCAGTACCCTGTACAGCAAGAAGTACGGAGTAGATCTGATCCGCTTCACGCAGAGGGAGGTCCAGACTGTGGTCTTCAGCTCCAACAAGCTGGACGGTAGGAACCTGCAGCTCACAGCCTATTGTTGTCACCACACGGCAGGAGGTCTAATGAGTAGCATAAACTTCATTTTTATTAATCAGAGCTTGTTTTCTGTCTTCCAGATACAATTAGATATCTGTCGCTCACTGACAACAAGTTTATCCGGTATTTCCCTGGTCACACTGCAAGGTGAGTAATACGCAGAAGAGTCAACATTCAGCCTTGAGAAAGTATTCGTATTCCTTCAGGGGTTTTTTATTTCACATTTTGTCAAGCTACATCCACAAACTTCTAATTCCTATTTCAATTTAAGTCTGGACTTTGACTAGACCTTCCTAACACAAATACACTTCTATCCATTCAGCTGTAGTTGTGGCTGTATCTTCCTAACAACTCCGACCAGCTTCCCCTTTTCATGCTGAAAAAAATAATCCCGCAGCACAATACTGCCATCACCATTGTTCCTCATGGAGATGGTGTGTTGATGTGCAGACAGAGTTAGTTTTGATCTGTGTGTTTGTTTATCACAGACATTCCCATAAAAATAACTGAGTCACTAATAATCCACAAACACTTTCTATCTCCACAATATCAAGTTATTGACACATGTAACAAAGTTAAGAAATGTGTTTCTCTTAAATTTTGAACATTTATTGGTAGGATGAAGTTCTAGATTTAATTAAAGAAAATCTATATTCAAATGGGTTGAATGTCAGGTGCCATTATTTCACTTTTGTTGCATTTTCTGAAAACTTTTCAACGTTTTCTATGACAGTAGTTTGGATGGTGGAGCATTACCAGACTAAGTCGTTTTTGCTTTATATGAACTGACAGCTCCTTCCTGAACGATCAAAGTGAATTTTATTTTTCCAATCAGGGTAACGGCACTCTCCATGTCTCCGGTGGACGAGACATTCATCTCCAGTTCGTTGGATAAGACGATCCGCATCTGGGATCTGCGTTCTCCCAACTGTCAAGTGAGAGTTTAGTTCAAGCTCCACTTTCCTTTACTAATAAAAACTAAGAAAATTGAAAAGATATGTAGGATGGTGGCGTTTCATTAAATCCCGTTGTCTCGTCTCTGTGTTTATTTGTGTCTCAGGGTTTGACCGATCCTTTGGGGAAACCTGTCTGTTCATTTGACCCGGATGGGCTGGTTTTTGCAGCTGGAGTGGAGTCACAGGCCATCAAACTGTACGACATTCGTGCTTTTGACAAGGTACAAATCACAGTCGGATGTGTGACCTGACCTTCATGAAGCAGCGACCGGTCTGACTAGTGACATCTACGGTCTTCCCGTTTGTGTTAGGGTCCCTTTGCGTGCTTTGAGGCCAGATTAAATCGCGTCTGTGACTGGACTGGACTGAAATTCAGTGACGATGGGAAGCTCATTCTCATTTGCACCAATGGAGGCGCCGTTCGCATCCTGAATGCCTTCAGTGGTTCGGTGCTGCACACTTTTTCAGTAAGACTCATTAACATGTAATAAAGAGACAGGACTGGTAAATAGCTGGATGTGTCACAGTGTTTCACCTGATTTCAGGGTTACAACAATAACAAAGGCATCGCCCTGGAGGCCTGCTTCACCCCAGACTCACAATTTGTCATGATTGGTAAGAAACAGAACTTCTTCACTTGGGTCCCTTCCTGTCAGATGGGGGGCAACACAAGGCCTCGCAAAAGTATTCAAGCATCTTGAATTTTTATAAATTTTGTCATTTTACAACTACGAACTTCCTAGGAGGACATTTGTGAGGATCAAATTTTAAGTCTTGTTTAGGCCTGTCATGATAACAAATTTTACTGGACAATAAATTGTCTCGGAAATTATTGCGATAAATGATAATATTGTTGTTTTGAGACAATTTTCAAGTAATATGAAGGTAGTGGCATAATGGCGTGGCATAATTGTCAAAGATCATTAAACTGGAAGACATTTAAAATGTCCAAAAATAAAAACAAAACAACAGAAACAACAAATAAAATGAATTATGAAGTCTCTGTAAACAAAATTGTCCTTCAAAAAAAGGACTAATTGAGATCAAAGCACCATTATTTGGTAGAAGGAGAGAGAAAAAAGGAAAACAATAAATTATGCAAATGGAAATTATTGAGCTTATATTAATTGATCAGGCTTAGTCTTGTTACACAAATTTAGGTTGAATCTGTTAAATCTTAAACAGATTTAGGTCTCAGCCAGTTGTTGTCCTGCTGGAAGTCGAACCTCCGCCCACAGTAGACCTTTTGGTTTGTAGGCTTCACAGGATGACGAAAATAATTTTTCTCTGAGATTTTCAAAGCTCGGGTTGCTGTTTTCTAACCATTTTCTCCTCAACCTGGCATTGCCTGGTCTTCATCACAAACTGCACTGAAGCCTGTGGTCGTAACGAAGCAGTACGTGAAAAGGATAAAGGAGTTTGACCATTTGGGCCGGCGGTGTACACAGACTCTGTCTCGTGCAGGTTCAGAGGACGGAAGAGTTCACGTTTGGAGCACTGAAAGTGGGATGAAGGTGGCCGTGTTGGACGGCAAACATCCAGGCCCTATCAACACTCTGCAGTTTAACCCCAGATATATGACGTTTGCCAGCGCCTGCACAAACACGGTGAGAGCAAACACATTATATGACGCTCTCAGAGTTGCACTGCTGGACAAAGTGCTTCTGACTTTGCTGCTCATGTTTACTGTTTTCATGTGTTTTCCAGTCTCTTTGGCTCCCGTGCGTTGATGACTTATAGACGGCTGAAACAGTTTCCCACCCAGCAGTGAAGTTGGATATCTTAATGTGTTGCACTCCACTTTGGCACAGTTGCAACTTCTTAACCAAGAAATTCAGAAGTACTTTTAAATGCCGTTAATTTTGCATTTTAAGTTATTGTTCCTTCTGCGTCAGTATTATGTGAAAAGCTAAAAGATGCTGTCAGTTCTGGGTAAAAAAAAGAAAACGTTTTTAAGACAGTTTAGGTGCTCATTTTTTATAATTTTATACCATGTCTTTTATACTACCTGTTCAATGGACAGTTTTTACTTAGGTTTTTAATAATAAACTGTTATGTTGTAAAGAGAAACTTTCTTTTTTCTCTTTTGCCATTTTTGTTTTTAGCATCCATCCATCTATTTCAGTCATAACATTTTACAAACTCCAAAACCTGAAACAAAATTTTAAAAAAAGCAAAACAAGTTTTTTTGAAAAGCACTAAAATGCAAATGTATCAATGAGACTCATTGTGTCCATATGTGATAAAGACTGAAAACTGTTATTTTTTTATGTCTGTTGTTCACAGCTTTGACAAAGATGGAAGTAGTAATGTTGAAACATGCCACTTGTATATTTCAGCAATGTGCGAGTTAAAAAATTAAATAAACTTTAGTCTAAAGTGCAAAGTTTGGATGCTGTTTTGGGAGACTTTTGCTTTTAACATTGTTAATTTTCTATAGCTTAAAATGTATGATGCTTAACCACAAAGTTTTCCAGTTGCATAAATTCACATTTAGTCAAACACATAGTCCTCATTTCCATGTAGTTGATTGTTTTTTTGTAGTATAGCTCAACGTAAATTGGCTCGTTGAGATGGTGCTATTCTCAGTACGTTTTCCATAATTATGTCACATAGTCGGAGTGAACGTTTGGATAATTTGGAGTATTGGAGACTGACCTGAAAACTGTCAGGTCAGTCTCCAACACTGAGGATCAGAGACGGTGATGTGTCTCCGTGCATCTAAAACTTTGTCTTCCTGAAGCAGAGGAGAGGGGTGGGAGCCACGCTGAATAATGTATTCATGCTTGGGTAGTGTACTCACCACAGAGTGAATAATGGATGATCCCATCACAGGTAACCTCACAGGCGCACACTTATCTTTCTCTTACCGACACCCGTGTGTGAGCGTGTATGTGTGTGAGCAAATCATGTGTGAATAAATGAAAGAAATCAAGTACAGCAGTTTAAATTTGTACCAATCTATTCTTATTCTCTTTAAACTTTTAATAGCTCTGGTGTCTTTTTGCCGCGTTAGCTCGTTTTTGTGTCTGGTGATTGTGATACCGACGTCTATCCAGATATTTTACATCACTATGAAGCTCCTCTTACATAAAAGTCGGTGTGGTGTTTCATGTCAAACCGTGCCTTACTAAAGTACCGTTTCCCCTTAAACCTTTTCACCTATTCATTCACTACAACCACAAACTTCAATAACTTTATTAGGATTTCATGTAAAAGACCAAAACAAGATTGTGAATAACTGTAACGGGGATCTGAAACAATTTTTCTTCTTCTTACTTTTTGTTTTACAAGTAGAAATTTGAGTTGCGGCTTCTGAGGTGTTTTCCTTGCAGGATCGCCTTGCATGTTTATCCATCCGTTTCCCCATGAACTCTTACCAGCATCCCTGCCTCTACCGCCAAGTTTCAAGGTCGCCAATGTTTGCTCAGTTTGTTGTGCTTCTGCCACACTGCGTTTTTCACGCAGGCCACATGTTTGCCACTGTTGTAAATTTTTTTAGTGCTCAATAAAAAGTCGTCCAATCGACAGATATTCTACCTGAGCTGTGGATCTCTGCACCTCCTCCAAAGCTTCCTCTGAGCTGCACTGTTTTCATTTTGTGAAGCTGAATTGGATAAATTGGTAAAATGCTCAACGCAGGTTTGTACGGATGTTTGAAATCTTTGAAGCTACTTGAATTTCAATTAGATGTTTTCAAGGTTTGGAAAGTGATTGGTTTTAGTTTAAAGTCCTTGAAAGTTCTTAATATTCAAACAGCACAGCTTTGTAACAAAGTACAATCTAACATTTTATTAAAAGCCCAAATTTGCAGTTGAAACCAGATATTTGTATTTAATTTTTTTCCTCACCGTCTGAAGTTAAATCAGACTAAACTTCCCCTGTTTTAGATCAGTTAGAATTACCGAAATTATTTAATGTGACACATTTTTATTATTATATTTCAGTTTACCTTGTTCCTGCTATAACATGTAGAATACTATTACGAGACATTGTTAATAACATAATGTCATATATTAAATGATATATAATAATGAATTGAAACTGTTTTCTTTAATTTGTTTGTGTTATTTTAATCTCCAAAGTATGGTGCTGGAAAAGTAAAAAAAAAAAAAAACTTCAAAATGCTTGAATTTTGCTGTGGGAAAAGTGTCGAAGGTTGACATGTTTAATTAAATTTTATTTATGGGTAAAATAGTATAAGTTACTGAATACTGTTTTTAGATTTGTATAATAATTCACTGAAGTTTGTGGTTTTTGCATGACAAAAATGTTGTGAAGACTTTATGCTAAAATGCCACTTGGTGAGTTTTCTGAGGTTGTACCTGTAGCTTTCCTGCTCTTCATTCATCTGCTCTCTGGTCACAGGCACAAGATGTACTGACTGCAGGTTCGTGGGAAGGAGGAACTATGTTCACATGTAGCGATCAGATTCTGGCCTGGTGTCACATTTCTGTGAGCGGGTGGCTGGAATTTGAGATCACGCTGTTGCGTCTGCCTGATTGTCCATTCTTTGTGAAGGAGTGCTAAAATGTCATTACACGCGACACAGAAGCAGCTTCTGGAAACACAGTTTTGATCTCTGGCCTGAACATCTCCGGATCTCCAGACGGGACAGGAAGCGACCCATTTAAGACCATCACCGCAGCTGCCATCGATATGCAAAGTGTTTTAGGTCGCCCATCGGGGAGGCATATCCACTGACAGGCACATTATTACTCATTGGCCACACTTCCGGAGATTGTGTTTCAGGCGTTAGGGAGCTCCCGAGTCATCCTCCAGGCGTTTATGTCACTTGTGCGTGCTTCTGTGTCTGTCTGCCATCGGAGGAGAGGCCACTCACCTGCAGGGAGAGAGAGGACACTGAGGACCTGGAAGGGGTCTCTGCTGCATGAGAAGAACGGGAAACCGTGCACATCGACTGCCAAAAGATGTCACACCAAACTGGGATTATCGGTAAGTCGGTAAATCTAATTAGATTGGGGCTTTTTGGGGGGGTGATAATTTGCAGCAGTTTTGAGCAACAACTCTACAAACGTTTGTGTAGAACATTAGCAACTTCATCCAGTTATATTAAAATGACAAAGAGTCACACAAAATGCTGAATTGAAATGTCTGCTTGTTTGATAATGAACTCATTCATTCAGCAGCAGTGTGTGTGTAATAGAGTTCACTTACTGGAGCACTGGGAGGACTGGTTAACGGAAGTGTTCCTCTTTCTCACCTGATCTTACATCATTCATGAGATCGCAGGGTTTGGTAACCACACTGACACCAGATCAGGAACTACAGCGAATAAAGATTTTCTGTGTTTAAAATATTTTTTCAATTTCTGAACTTAAGTCGGTTTTGTCCGGCAGCTGCAGCGGGTCAGAGGCTGGCCGGCGTGTTGAGTCAGTTCTGAGTCAGTTTAGGTGACGGTGTGATGAATACCTGGCGGTGGATCAAATTTTCACTCCTCGGTGGAGTCGCAGCTTCTTACTTACCAAACTCTGTCTCAGTTGCTTTCACCTGCAGAACCACTGTTTGTTTCTTTAACTTTGTTTTGCCTTATATCTGATTACTGCAGCTACAGCCGAGCTCAAACAGTTCTTGGCTCAAGCGAGAAGAGGTTCCATCAGAATAATGAAGATCATAATCAGCAATGGTAAACATGTCCTCTGCTCACAAGCCTCTTGATTGAGTTAGGTGTAATTTTTTTCTTGATTATTTTTTTTTTTAATTATTTTCTTCTGCAGAGGAGCTGGTGTTGGATTCGTTCAGAGAGCCGGTGCAGAGCTGGGACCAAGACTACGATCAGTTTGTGCTTCCTCTTCTCACGCCTCAGGAGCCCTGCTACATTCTTTACCGCCTGGATTCCCAGAATGCACAGGGATACGAGTGGACATTCATCGCATGGTCACCTGACCAGTCACCAGTATGTCTGGATATAAGATATTCAGTTCTGCACAAGAGTAATTTGAACTTACAGAGAATCTGAGAGATTTGCTCAGATTCTCTGATTTGCTCCAAAACATTTTTATTTCTTTCAAATCTATGTAGCCAGATTCTCTTCTAATCTTTTTATGTTTTTCTTTGGATTTTTTCTGCTTTTTCTCTAATTTTTATTTCTGCCTGTTTGTTTTTTAAGTCATTTACTTTAATAACTTAAGTCATTAAGTAAATGACTTAATACCTTAATGACTTAAGTCATTTTCTTTTAAGTCGTTTGACTTTTAACAGAAATGACTTAAGAGTCTTAAATGATGTTTGAGTCATTTACTTAAATCCATTATTAGGCACAAACAGATTCTTAAATCCAATTAATGATCAATTAGTTTTTCAGTGAATGACTTTAACAATATCCTGTAAAAACAAACTTGTTTTCTTTCTTTGATTTAGTCAAATGCAAAACATAAAAAACATTTTTTGTAGAAATTAGGTGAAGCCCTAATGTGACTTTAATAATAATATTAGGATTTTTAAGTGTTGCAGCCATGAATTGCTGTGTAATCTAAGCAAAGAAATTGTAAATCAAAACCATTAAAGTATAATTAGTGTTTGTGAGCATAAGGTTTTATGTCTTTCCAAGGATTTTGAACTCAATGATCTCAACTTTGACTAGGCCATTCTAACAGATGGATATGCTTCAATCTAGACCGCTGTGTTGCAGCTCTGGTTGTGTTTTTAGGATTGTTTTTTGGGATGGATTAATGAAGTAATAATACTTTAGTGAAAAGGATTTTACTTAAAAGCTACAAAAAATTCCTCCTGTGTGTTTTGTAGGTGAGGCAGAAGATGATGTACGCTGCGACCCGTGCCACACTGAAGAAAGAGTTTGGAGGAGGTCACATCAGAGACGAAATGTTCGGCACAGTCGAGGTGAGGAAAAAAAATATACTGAGGTCCACCGGCTGTCTCCTGAGTGTTATTAATCGGCAGCTTTTTGTTGACTCTGTCTGCAGGACGATCTGTGCTTTCAGGGATACATGCGCCACCGTTCCTCCTGCTCCTCTCCAGCTCCTCTGACATCGGCCGAGCAGGAACTACAACGGATCAAAATCACAGAGGTGCTCAAGAAATCACATGAGCTGTCTGGAGGTTTTACTGACGCGTTTAAAAGTGTCATTTTAATGAGAAGTTCATGTGACGAGCACAAACGTTTATGTTTTCTCGCTGATGTTTCAGGAGTAAAGTAACACAAAGTAGTCATTGTGAAGTGGAAGGGAAAAATATGCATTTTTTTGTAAAATATTTTACAATTACAAAATCTGCAGCAGGGGTAGGTTATAAAGAAACACAAAAGCAAACTATGAACCTCTGAAGGAGCACTAATTTAGTCCATTATACAAAAATGAGAGGATTGATCAGTTCCTCTGGAGGAGCTGCAGAGATTCATAGTTCCAGTAGGAGTAGCAGAATGTGGCAAGAAAAAAAAACTATTGTTAAAAGAAAACCGTAAACACAACATTAAACATGGTGGTGGAAGCATCATGCTCTGGGGAGGCTTCCATCTAGCAGAGACAGAGATAATAGGAAGATATTAAGCTACATATTTTTGTCATAATGTTCTCTACTGAATTTATCAGAGTGGAAAACAAAAATAAATGTTGAAGTCTGCAAGATTGATTATTATCTTTCACACAAAATAGCAATAAAATACTTTGAAATCTGTCTTGCAAAAGTAAAACGAATCCAAACAAGTTAAAGCGCTCTAAATGTCTTTCCAAGGCGCTGCATGTAGAACGTGTTCATTGTTAGTGCTTGATGTAGTCTTTTTCCTTTCTTTTGCTTCAGGATAAAGTTGTCTGGGTAGGTTGATATTTCTTACACAAGAACTCGAGTCTGTTCATTTCAATTAACAAAAGTCAAAGAAAGCAACTGCTCTTTATTTTTGCAGGATGAACGGAGAAGAATTGGAACCCCAACGGCGCGAGCGAGGGTCTGTCAGCTCTGATCATCGGCTACTTCACTCATTTTACACGCTGCAGTAAGAGAGCTGGTTTCATAACGCTCTGTGTTTTTTCTCTCCAGGTCACAATGGAGTTTGGTTTAGACAAGAGAGCACAGACTCTTCAGGGTCTCGCGTTCCCTTTACAGGAAGATGCCAAACGAGCTCTGCAGCAGCTCAAGCACAAACGCATCAACTACATCCAGCTGGTGAGCATGGAAACAAAGCCACTGTGCAATCAGTGGGCAGTCTTTGTTTCACGCTGCCGTTTTTAATATAATGAGTTATATTTAAAGTGATTTAGTCCCTCAAAGTTTGCTTGGATATGTTGTGCTCCAGAGGCTGGATGTAGAAAGAGAGACGATTGAGCTGGTTCACACCAAACCCACAGAAACCCACGAGCTTCCCTTCAGGATCCCCACAGACTCCCCACGATATCACTTCTTTGTCTTCAAGCATTCCCATCAAGACCAGCTGCATGAGGCGCTGGGTCAGTATACACTCAGCTTTCATGAGACGAGATGAAAACATGCAGAAAGATAAATGATGTTTCACCACAAAATACGATTTTGTACTGGACTAGTTTTGAATATTTTCTCTGGTACTTTTGGCAAATTATCTCCTAAAATTTGTTTGATGTAGCAAATTTTTTTAATCAAATTTAAGTTGACTGGACAAGTCAAAAACCTTAAAGGAGATTTTATTGTGCAAAATGCACATTTTTTACATTTTATTACTCCTTTTAAATACAGTCTAAGCGTTTTTGTTTTTTTTTTTTAAAAAACACCTAGTCGGTTTTTGGCAATAAATTAATGTTTCTTGGTGTCTGAAAAATGTGCTGTTTCAAAAACTTCCAGAATGTAACGTCACAAATCAGCAGGCATTGCCCATCGCCTAGCAACCCCAGCAAAGCCCAGCCCATTACCTAGCAACCACAGCGAAGCCCAGTCCGTCACCTAGCAACCCAAGCTGAGTTCTAAGACTCCAGGAGGCTGCTGGAAAGGACAAGAGTTTTGTTGTTGACTAACAGTATACAAGCTGCTGTTGTTTTCTTGTTGGTTGTTCTAAAGAAGCTACATCTGCTTCACAAAGATCTACGGTTGTATAATTACGCATCTGTTTGCAGTAATTTTCACAGATTTAAAGTGACAGCGGCCCAAAAACAGCTCATTCTGGAAGGAGCTCAAAACAGGCAGAAATGACCAGACTAAAATTTAATTGTCTAAGAAGGATTTTGTTCAAAAAAATGTAATGAACATGTTTTGCATAGACCATAGACCTATCCTAACCTGTTCACGTAGCATAATAAGTCACCTTTAATATTACTTCCAGTAAGAATAGACAATGTTGGCATAATTGGGTTCTCTTAAACTCTTTGTGGTATGAATAATTTGGGGTTTAACTCTTTTTTTATTGTGAATGCCTGTGTGAGTGATGTTTAAATTGAGCTGTTTATCTCTTTCAGTTACATTTAGAAGTATAAAAATACGGTAATTTAGCATTTCAGTGAAAATGGCATTTCACCACAGCGACTACCAAATCTTAGTGACTCATTGGACAGATTAGAGTCGAGTTAACCACGACCTTTCTGAGCGCGTCAGCTTCAGTGTTTCCCCACAGCTCACAGTAAACCAACCACATGCTCAAAGCATTACAAATCAGTTCTGTGGCTTCCTCTGACAGTGAATTAAATGATTGCGTAATACAAAAGGATGTCTTCCTCTGACGCACCCAGTGAGTGTTATTACTCATCGCAGATGTTCCTGCCAGCTGTACGAAGGTTTTGGTGTTTTCATTTCCTGCTTCAGCCTTTAGTGGTGAAGGAAGCTTAAACTGATGGAGCAGTATCAAAGACCAAGTGTGAATAATTATTTACAAAAAACTTTCTCAAGATACAAAAAATGTTTTTCTTTATCTAAATTACATTTTAATCCTAATTAGTTGCTTTTGGAAAGCCAATTTACACTTCATCATGGGTAACAGGGATATATTCAGGTAGTTTATTAAATGATACTAGACTGAGCAACATGTTGTAAAAACGACTGAAGACTCTGTTGCCCTGCAACCTGCCTTAACTTAACTGGATTGCAGTGAAGAAAACTTGCAACTAGAAAGTTTTGAGGTTGGGTTTTGTGCTTTTCAAACATCCATGTTATAACATCAGAGGCAAATGAACTTCTGCTTGAATTAAATATCAATTTGTATGAATTATTCATCATGTGGCTGTTGCGTTTACTCTATATTATTAATAACTCGGTTAGGATTTACCTTGTAAGTATCTTTGTTGCTGGATGTCATATTGGTTATTAAAGTTGCAGTATGTAACTTTTATTAAAACATTTTTTTTTAATATTTGTTGAAACTGTCAACATGTTGTTCTCCCATTGCTCCAAATGCTATCTAGAAACAACCAATCAGAGCCAGGAGGATGGCGATAGTGCTGTCAATCACCCTCGCTGTGGCGCTGCTCATCTTACCACCTTCTTACTACTCCCCTTTCTTTCTGCTATGCTGTAGCCAGCATAGCCTGTCACAATAAGTTGTTTCTCTCCCTTTAGCACATTGAGTAGCGAGTACATGAGGATGATTGACAGCGCTAAGACCCGCCTCCTGACGCTGATTGGTGCATTTCATCAGACGGCTTAGGAAGGAGGTGAAGGAAATCAATCTTTTCACAGTTTATCTGTCTCATAACAAAGTGCCACAACACAGAGACACAGAGATTTATATATTTTTATATAAACTACATACTGCAGCTTTAAAGTAAGATATAACTCCTGTGCCCTTTCTGATCACCTTCATGCCTCCTCCAGTGTTCATATACTCGATGCCTGGCTACACCTGTAGTATCAAGGAGCGGATGCTGTACTCCAGCTGTAAGAACCGGTTACTGGACGAGGTGGAGCGAGACTACCAGCTGGAAGTCACCAAGAAGGTAAAAGTTAGTCCACATAACCAGCAGATTGATATTCAGTATTGACGACCACTGAGTCAGTCATTATGCCCTGGTTTGTTTGTTTGTTTAGATGGAAATAGATAGCGGCGACGGTCTGACAGAAGACTTCCTGTACGAGGAGGTGCACCCAATGGAGCACACCCTGAAGCAGGCCTTCGCTAAGCCCCGAGGCCCAGGAGGGAAGAGGGGCAACAAGCGCCTCATCAAGGAAACAGGAGAGAACGGGGAGGAAAATTAGACATTGCACCCATTAATCATATCCACAGAAATTTAGAAATGTTGAAGAAATGATCTTCTGTTTCACTACTAACCTTCAGGCCACTGATTCTCTATTTTTATTTCAATACAAAGTTTTTAAAGTGAAACTGAATGAAATGTAGCTCTCAGATACATTTCCCTCCCCATCTGAATCTTCTGCTGTCAACACACAGCCAAGGTTTTTACACATCAAACATCTGAAACTGAATATTACCGCTAACTATATATTTAACCCCAATTTGGCCTGTTGTTAATGTTGGTGCAGCATATTTGTGGAAATTTGAAGGCCTTTAAAGATGTACAGTACACTCAATAGTTATTGTTAACCGTGCAGGAAACCTTGCAGCAAATCAATCTTTTATCTCAGTAGTAGGAGAAAACAAACAAACTTTAATTTTATTACATTTATTCAGTGGAGAAACACAGCTGGATATAACTAACCCCACACTGCTTGTGTAAAATAAATGCTATGAAAGCATATTTTCTACTCAATGTTTCAAGTTTGTTAGACATGTAGGAACCTTTAATCAGCAATCAATAACATCCTGTATTCCTTTGGTATAAATATATTGTAACACAGAAGTAAATTTTTCCTTAGCCTCTCTTCAAAACTACAAAGACACTAAAGTGTTTTTTTCTTATCCTCCAAGTCAAAATGTCGCCATAATTGTAGATCTAATTGGTTTTTATAATGTGCACCTGATGTGATCCCACTGTGACTGATTTTTCATTATCTCTCCAAAAACAAAACACATAAATAAAAATGTACAAAAGTTTAAAACAACTGCAAATGGCTGAAAGATGATCTAGGCTTATCTCGTCATCATGCACAGAGAGCAGGAAATTAAGGAAGGAAAAAATAAATCTCTTAAGCTCTTGCGGTCACCAAATCTCCGTGGCAACCATTAGATGCTATCTGCATGCCAACTGGTGGTTTGGGAGACACGCTGAGAAAAAAAGTCTTTTCTCTCCTCACGTCCTAATTGTAAATCGGTGGAGTTTGCTAAACGCCGCCTGAGCTTTGACTGGTAAGATGAGACAATATTGAGCTTTTCAAGAACAAATACTTTTGTCTGATGTAAAACAAAGGAAGAAAACGTGGGAAAGTCCCTCACTGCTAAGCACGGTGTAGCCTTGTGCTGCTGCGGGATTGTCTATCTTCAAAAGGCCTGGAGAATCTTGTCAGAATGCACAACAAGATGAACTCTTTGAAGAGTTTAAATAAGAGCCACACATTTAAATTAGTTGTCATTACATCTTTCAGTAGCTTAAGGAGCCAGATCAACACAGACATTGTTTGTAAGACACTAAACAACCTGCCTTTCCTTGGTAATCTACATTCCTAGATGGATGATCTACGTCATGAAGATTGTGCAAAGAGGAACGGTCAAAGATTAACAACAGGGTTGGCAGTTAGTGAGGACTGGCGACTGAAAAATAAGAAAAAATATCAAAAACATTGAGTTTTTCCTCCTTCCTGGAATAGCTGTAGTTCCAAAGGCTTGTCCTACTTTCTGCGTTTTCTGTAAAATATTTATTTCTCTGGGTCTGCATCACCATGAGACAGATTTTTGTAAAACATGACAATTGCTAGTTTAATTAATAATTAATTTATCTTGGTAGCAGACTGTGCAGACACCGTGACAAGAAATGTTGCAGTGATTTCCAAAATACAGAAACGTCTGTCTGCAGTTTATGAATTAAATTGTTAGTATTAAAATAATAAAACAAATCTACATTTTAATTTCAGGGACACATAAAAAAGATGGCAAACTGTTGCAGATTCTGGTTGAAAGATTTCAGCACTGTTAATGGCTAATATTCACTTCTAAACCCCAGAACTCGTGATTTCAACACACACTTGTCAGGTTGTTCTCAATTAATGGAACCACACTGGTGTGGGTCAGGTCCAGTGGGATTTTTCCAGTTGGAAAAACTGCTGAAGTCCTGGAAAACATGCAGCAAAAGCAGCAAAGAAGAGAACCTGGTCACAGTGACATGGTGATGTTTCACAAGATGGCGCTTTGCTCTTTAAAATCTCGGACTAAAAAATTCTTTGGAGATTTCTTTAAACTAATCAGAGGCGCTATTATGAAAATTTGGGAAAAACAATCTGATTCAAATGAAAACCTTGCCTGGGGGTTTCTTTATTTTTCCCCAAAACTTTCTATTGCTTTGCTGAAATAATTGATTCCCTTCTCTTATTTTAAGCCCCAGAAAACCAACCTAAAGCACAGATTTTTAACATCTTTTTGCAAACAGTTTTAAATTATTGAAGCATTTTTCCTGTGATGTAAATGTGTTTTGATTGAAAAAGGCCTACAATGCAAAAACACAATCTCATGCCAAGTAATTTTGGTCTGGTTTGTAGTGCAAATATCTTGGAACATTTAAAATACTCAAATATAAGTAACTTTTCAGCAAGAAATAGGAGCTTGTTTTAAGTAAAAAAATTCCTTAATATTGATGAAAAAGTATTAGATTTACTGGCAGTTATTGACTTAAAACTAGCTCCTATTATTTGCTAAAAAGTTGTTAATTAATTTGTTTTGTCTTATTTCAAATGTACTAAGATATTTAAACTAGTCCAAAAATAATTGATGAGATTGTGTGTTTTTCAGTGTACTGCATTTAATGGATTCAAAACGTCTTAAAACTTATCTTTACAGCTTAATTTTAATTTTATCGAGGTCATAAAGAGCAGCGAGAAATTACTGTGAAATCTCTGTTTTAAAATGGATTTTCTGTCATGATTTCTGTGCTACTCTGACACTGTGGTGTAGCCTATCTGCATTAAATTTGGACAAACTACATTATCTCCTCCTCCAATCAATTTTTAACAACATTTAAACGAAACTTGTTGTTTTACATGGTCATAAAATAAAATATTTTCTGTATTTCCCAGTGTTTGTTTGTGTGTGTGTGTGTGTGTGTGTGTGTGTGTGTGTGTGTGTGTGTGTGTGTGTGTGTGTGTGTGTGTGTGTGTGTGTGTGTGTGTGTGTGTGTGTGTGTGTGTGTGTTTTCGCTGACTTCCTCCTAACTGTGTGTGTGTAAGTGATATCCCACAGTCACTCGGAGAGCAGCAGCAGCAGGGGTCACAGGGTAGCCTGTGTTTTCCAAGAAGCCACTCTACCCAGAAGCCATGCGCTGTGCTGCTTTCATGCCTCACGGGAAACACGCCTGATGTGAACATTTCTTCTTGGAAACAGGGTTTAGAGCCGAACAGCAGCTTTTCAAGTGGTCATTATCTCAATACATGGGAACTACGGGCCGAGTTAAGATGAATCTTAGAAAACGGGCTGACTCCAGATAAGAAGTTGATTTCCAAGAAAACAGGAGCTTCACCTCAAGCAGGACTTTCAAGTAACAAACAACCACTGACTGAAAGATGGTAGTGAAATAATTACGAAATCTGATAAGGCACCAAAGCATTTTTATTTTTACAGAAACAACTAACATTAAATAAATTCAACTGAGTTTCTAAATATATATATATATATATATCAGCTAAAAGCTTTAAAACTCAAGATAAGAGTGTCATGATATAATTAAAACTGCCAATGTTTGTGTTTCTGTTTTCACTGAACTGGATAACAGCATGCCACATTTCATCCAGATCAAGTCACAAATAGTACAGGAAGTAGTACTGGCAGATTTCAAAGTAAAAACAGAAAGCAGTCCTGGTTAAATCTGCATGAACCTTTATTCAGGCAAATTCTGAGAAACAGAAACAGTTTCAAACTTCAGATGTAATATAATCCTTGATTATATTATCAAAGCTACAGCATAAATAAAAAATACATTAATACATATTTATTATTTATTAATATGTTATTACATATTAATTACAATAACACTGGATTACTAATTTTAAAAATCTACAATACTGATCTGAAAGTAAAGTTTTTCCTGATGCAATAGAGACTCAGATCTAAGATGATCGCCTTCTATGGAGGTCTGAAAGTGTCATAAATTAAATCTGTTGCTATTTTTCAGCTGTATAAAAATGTACACGTATAATCTATAATTAAGGAAGATTTCTCTAAAAATGTTTATGCTTTTTCAAAAACATTTCATGGTTGTGTGCATAAAACTATGTATTTTATTTATGTATTTATTTCTTAGATAAGAGCCTAAGGTTGCTGATTCTTTATAGTAAAATGCCTAAGATGTTGTCTAAAAAAACCACACAATCATGCATGCAGAGCTTGTTGATGGCGATTCATCAAAATTGCATATTATTATGTAAATACACCCAGGATAAAATAACCATGCAATCATAACTAACAACAATTTAGAGAAAGCAATTAACCAAGATGCGAAGTACCTGGAAAGCACATGGGGAAAATGCAAACTCCATGAAGAAAGACCCAAGCCTGGGCCACCATGCAGCCCTTAAATGTATTAACATACCTACATAAATCATTATTTAATGACGTATTACTTTAGTAAATAGGGGCACCCTCGGTATTCCATACCCTCCTCTCTGTATGGAATACCGATAGTACCCCATACAGAGACTATCAGTGTTTTCCCTAGTCGTGAGTTTGACATAAAGCTTCCTGATCGTGTCTGTATCTTATGTTGACATTTGTGCGGGAAGCGGTATGTGTGTGTTTGTGTTTGCTTGACGGACCGCCGCGATCTGTGGCTGCGGGCGCTGAAATGCTAAACCTTTCCTGGAATCGGATTCCCGGGAACCTCCAGCTGAACCGACTCTGCAGCAGCACTTTCCACAGAGCTCCCTCTGCAGCTGTGCTCTCATTTAAGCAGAGGAGCTTCTCCTGTCCAGACTTCTGGAACCACTAAGACGTTTATTCACTGGATTTAGGTTATTTTTTAGTGGTGGAAATTATTTTCTTTCGCCTTGATTTCAGGTAAGTTTATGTCAAACATATCTTCAGTAATTATGGACGTTTGACTGTAATGCATGTGCTGTAGTGGCTGTTGTTTGTTTTTTATTCATGCATTGTTTCCCTCTTTCCTGTGGATTCCAAAAAAATAAAAACTCTCTTTGAATGAAAATATTATCAAGCTATTTGACATTATTATTGTGCTTTCTGATGGAAACATACAATAACACGCACTCTGGATGATTTCAGGACTTTATTTATTTGTTTTTAATTTAATTTGGTGGCAATCAGAAATTTACATAATCTCATTATGGGAGTGAATGCCTTGAACATTTCAGGCTTTAATAATTTAATTGAATCAGTCTGAAAGAAACACTTTAGATAAAGCTCCAGTTATTTTAGGAAATAAGAACTGACCGAACAAGTTTGAACTTATGGGGGATTTTCCAACAATTTTACATACAGTCCTAGTATTTATATTATATTATTTGAATAATTTTCCCTTGGCAAAATAAACTGCATGCCTTTGTAACCACCAACAAGCTTTTTAGATTTTTTTTCTTGATATTTGAGCAGTTTTCTTAACCGAGATGGAAACATTTATTGAAATTGCCTGGTTTGCTAAGCATAGACAAAACTTTTTAGCAGTCTGTAAATGTTCATTAGTTTTCAGCTTTATTAAGAGCAGCTATAATGTGTTTGCCCTGTTGGATCACCTAACTGTGTCAATTTCATAACAATCTAGAGACAAACTTGAAGCTTTTGCATCCTTCTTTTTCATTTCCCCGTCTGTTTTGTGAAATCCAACATAGGCAACGACTGCAAACAAACCCTCAGCATAATGCTACCACTACCATGTGCTCACATGTTGCTAACTTCATCCATCTACTTTTGTGGATCATGAGTTTGTGTATGACTTGATGGGTTAAAAGCTTTAGGGAGCCCCAGGACTGAAGCAGCGTCTGCAACCTGCAGTTCCGAGCTGCATGCAGCTTTTTCCAATTTGGTTGACAATAATAAATAATCAACTAACTCTTTTAAATATAGACATAATTTAAAATGTCTATTTTAAATAATGCAGGTTATTACCTGAAAATGCAGGTTATTTCACAGAATAATTGCACTGAAATCCAGGATAGAACTAAAATTAACATCAATATTTTTAGATCTAGTTTTTTTTTCCTTTTGCCATTAGGTTGTGTGCTGAACATAAATATCCTGAAATAATAAAAGAAAATGCTAACTTTTTTTTAAACCTAAAAATAGAAATAAAATTGTGTTCCTTTAAAACATCACAACAAATTTATCATTGTAGATTTTTATCAAAAATTATAGTTGCTCTATTTCCTGAAGTTGGTGTAACATTTGTGGCTCTAAAGTAGTTTTATTTATCGGAACTGAGGGAATAAAGGTTGCAGACCCCTGAACCCGGGGCAATCATAGCATGATTCAGCAGATTCAGCTTTATCTCTTAGCATTAGGGATAGCAAAGTCTTGGATGATTGAAAATAAACCTGCAGAACAATAACTCACCTGTGAAAGTCGATTCTTGATGCTAACTTTTATATTTCTGGCCCTGATCCAGTGTCAGGCCGTAATGGTTGCCCGTGCAGCGACCATCTTGCATCACGAGGAGCCGCAAAGTTCCTGCTACCCACAACCATTGCCTCCAGCCTGGCACCCGGCACAGGACCTCCAATGCATCACCACCAATTTCCAGTATCTGCAGACCACAGGTAAACCAACACCTGGATCAGAAAGATACCAACTCACATCACTTATGTTACGCAAGATGAAGGTCACATCTTGGTGTATTTCAATGACTATATTACATCGCCACATACAGACGGTAACGCAACTACCGTAACTAGTCTTTTGGGTATGCAATACAGAAAATTTTACCGCATTCTAGGTATTTGTGAACTTAAAATGGATGGTTTCATTCTACTCTGTATCCTTAGAATCAGAACCAAACATAGAGGAACAACATTCAGCTTAGAGAATGTTTCAGTTCTACTAATCTGGAACAAACTTGCAGAAAACCTCAAAACTGCCAAAACACAGAAATCCTTTAAATCAGGGGTCTCAAACTCCAGTCCTCGAGGGTCGCTGTCCTGCAGTTTTTAAATGTGCCACAGGTACAAAACGCTGGAATGAAATGGCTTAATTACCTCCTCCTTGTGTAGATCAGCACATAGACTTTGAACTCATTTAAATAAATACAACTAATGAGCTAATTATTCTATTCAGGTGTGGCGCAGCAGAGGACTGGAGTTTGACACCTGTGCTTTAAATCAAGGCTAAAACCGGTTTAGAGCTTCATTTGATTCATAATAACTGGAACATTGATCACCATATTTGATGTATGTTGGCTTGATCATTTTGATGATGGCATTCAGAAAATGCAACATTTATTGCTGTTTCATAATTAGTTACTGTATGGTGTTTTCATGATATAAAGGACGAAAACATTTTTGAACTGCCTTGTTGCTGAAATGTGCTGTGAAAATAAACTTCACTTGACAGATGAAAACATTTCTTACAATGAACATTTAGGAAAATTGTAATTTCCTAAAACCTTGTGGGTTTGCCAGAGACCCAAGCTTTCTTAAATCCAGCCTTGCATGATGCCAAATGTAAAATCCCTTATGGGACCCAAGCACTACTTTTACAAATAAAAGTAAGAAAGTATTTGGTAAGAACGGTTACTCAAGTACTGAGTAACTGATCAAAACATCAACCAATATTTAAAAATTACATAATCAGACAGACCAAAATACAAAGCTGTTTGGAAATGTTCATATCTTAAGGACTAAAATCAAAATAATTTGTATAGATAACATTGTTACAACATAACAAAGTCAGAAATATTTTTTCCAAATATATTTTTTTTAATGAAACTTTAACAAAAACTGCAGTTGCGTGTCTGTCTGCTGAATTTTTATGAGTGACTTCATTCAGTGAAGTTAGCCACAGTGGGTAGAGTATCAAATATTTTACTCAAGTGGGAGTAATGATACTTCATAATGAAGTTACTTAAATAAAAGAAAATCTACAATGTTGTAAAAATACTCCTAAAAGTATTTTTTTCCAAAAAGTTTCTAAAAGTTAATGTAACTGAGTAAATGCAATGAATTAACACTCGACACTGCTCATATGTAAATGGTGTGGAGGGGTCCTGTTCTTAGTGCTGCCTCTGTAAAACAGACTAAAACACATTTAGCATTTGTATCAGTTGAAGTAACACAATTAGTGTTGATACGAACTAGTATTGTCTTAAAAGACAGAACCTGACATTTAAACTATTTTCTATTCTCCAGGTTGGTACTGGGGTTCTATCTCAGCGAGCCAAGCTCGGGAAGTTCTCCAGTCCAAGTCTGAAGGGACATTCCTGGTGCGGGACAGCAGCCACCCTCAGTACATGCTGGCCCTTTCTGTAAAGACCCGCTGTGGGCCCACCAGCGTGCGCATCGAGTACAACAGAGGCAGCTTCTGGCTGGACTCCACGTCGCCTCAGTTGCCTCACCTACAAGCGTTCCCAGACGTTCCGAGCCTCGTCCAGCACTACACCGCCTCAGGCCAGACGGCGCAGGACCTGGAGTCCGTCCGGCCCCAAACCAAGCCGGACCCAGTGCAGCGCGCGGCTAAAGACAGCGGCGTTCCTCTTAAGCTCCTGCGTCCGTTGCACAACGTGCAGCAGGGTTTTCCTTCTCTGCAGCACCTGGCACGCCTCGCCATCAACAAACACACAAACTGCACCGACCAGCTGCCCCTCCCAAAGCCGCTGCTGCGCTTCCTGCAGAACTACCCTTTCTTCATATGAGCCCGGTGGACGCAGAGGGACAAAGATACAGGAACATGGTTGGGATTCCTGTCCATGACTATGGATGTGGAGCTGTGTTAGATCCTGCATCAGATTCACTGGAGCACAGGGAGAGAAGACAGAGATGGCCCAAGTACAAGAAACCTCAACGTTACTTCACATAAATGAGTTTGGGCTTACTCCAGCACAGCAGCTTTTCCTAAAACCGATTTCTACGTTTACCTTAGCGACTGTGAAATCTGCAGTGAAGCCCAGCCAACATGTTTTATTCTGAGCTGCAAAAGAAAACCTGTGGATTTTAGATGGTTGGCAATGAGGCCGAGATAACTTTACAGAATAAACCAAATTATCTGAGCTTTTGAGTTTGAAGAACTTTAATCCCTTTAACACTGGAGAAGAAGGTTAAAAATGAGTGGTGGTCATGTTTATGTCAGTCTTAACACAGTGCAGTGTGTGGTAAATATATGCTGCAAAACTGAACCAATTCAGAACTGAGGATAATTTACGTCTTGTTTCTGTTGGACATGCAGTTCTTTTGCAAAAATATTTCTACCCCTGAACTTTTTCACATTACCTAATTTAATGTATTTTATTAGGATTTTAAGTTAAGACCAGCATAAAGTAGCACACAATTATGAAGTGGAATGAAAATGATGTTTAAATTTAAAAAGATAAATAAATTACAAATGAAAAGCTTTAAAACCAGGACATGCACATGTGCTCTGATATTCCAATAAAAATCTATTGTAGCCAGTTGTACAAGTCACCTACTTAGTTAATAGAATAATCCATCTGTGTGTAATCTAATTTCAGTGTAGCTTCAGCTGTTCTGTGAAGGCCTCAGAGATTTATTAGAGAGCATTAGTGAACAAAGAGGGCAGGGAGAAAGTTGTAGAGAAGCATAAAGCGGAGTTAGGTTATAAAAACAATATTTCAACCTTTAAACATCCCACAGGGAGCTGTCATCAAGAAAAGAGTATGGCAAAACTGAAACCCCCTATAATTGCTAAACAGACATGCGTTCTGAAAATCTGGAAGAGTCGCAAGAATAAAGTTATTATTGAGAGAAAACTGAGAGATGTCCCTTCAGCAGTTTACCACAAACTATATGAGGGACACAGCTAACATGTGGAAGAATGTGTCCTGGTAAACTGGGATTTAAAAATGTCTTTTTGGCAATTTGTGGTGGAAAACTAACATTACACATTACCCCGAACACATCACACCTCTGGTATGGTGATGGCAGCATTAGGCCTGGACGGTATGGCTGAAAAATGTATCTTAATACAAAACTTTTCATATCAGTCAATATCGCTAATTATTGAATTTGTTTTGTTTTAAATATCTGAAATACTGCCAAACTGGTGGTGTGACCTTTCCTGTTTTATCCACAACTCCTTCTCCGGCTGTTGTACTCATTGTATTCCTTCACTCCACCCCGTTGTTTATTGTTTTTTAACAGTTATGAGGCACAGTGCCAAAATTTTGTCGGTTACTCAGCAGGCTGTTGCTAGGTAACCAAAGAGTGAATGAGTTGCTAGGTAACCAAAGAGTGAGTGCGTTAGTTGATTTCAGCAACTTTGCTAGCCGTGGTTAAGCGACTAAAGCCTTTCCTCTGCCTACATCCCCCAGAATGCTGTGCGGTTCTGAATTATGGAAAATTCTATTGGATGTCTAATCTATTGATGTTGACCACATGTCTATTGTATTATAATTTTTTGTTATTTGATTGGCAGCGTCATGAAGTGAGGTTGATTTTCCTCATCAGAAGCTGGAACAAGGAAAGATTGATGGGGAAAAAAATAAAGGAAACATTTTGTGATTAGAAGCTGCGAAACACTTGAGACCAGGCTGGTGGTTCGCCTTCCAGCCAAACAACAGACAACCCTATTTATGTAACCAGTAATGCGTCAAAATGACTCACAGTCAAAGTGGTTCATGCAGTCTACATTGAATTTGAGCTGCTTTACTACAAAGAAAGAGAGAAAATATTAAACTCTAGATGTGCAAAGCTAATAGGACAAAATACAACAATTACATTGAAAGCCAACTTTACGGTGCGTTGACACAGAGGGGGCTGAATACTTTTGCACATTAACACACATTTGAGATTTCTTTTTGTAAAAGAAATGAATAAATTGCATTATTTCCCTTCAATTTCATAATTATACAGCACTTTCTGTTGTAGACAGCGACGTTTATGTACAAGAAAACACTTGGAATTATTCATATCTGCAAAGGACTGTAAGTAAAGTTATGTTGCTACTAAAATTATGTGTTTTCCAGCAGTAATTTATATTTTTACAAACCAAATAAAGGACATAATATAAGTAGCATGTATTCTTAATATGTTCCTTTTTAGATGGGAAACAAAATTTCCTTTCATTTTCATCTAACCAAGGCCACTTTAACGAAGAACTGCAGATGATAAAAAATGTCTGTGAAGAGACTTTCTTGTTTTTTTTTTGCTAATTCTCAGAAGGGCATCATCATTTGGATTTCAGAGAAGAAAAAAATGTTCTTCCTTTTTAATGGCTGACCACTTCACTGCGCAGATGAATGAGAGGTTTTCATGGAAACACATCTGAGTTGGTTTCCACGAGTTGCAGCTGAACAACACCGAGAAAGCCTCTTATCAGGATTAGAATAAGAGCTGCAGCTATTAGTGCGCTGCTGCACCGGCTGAGAATTGAAAAATAATTATTTCTACTTCAATATCTTTTCCTCTTTTTTTTTAAACAATTATGGGATCTGAAAAGACTGAGTACAGCTTATGAAAAAGATCACATTTCCTGTTGCTGTTCTTTTTTTTTTTACCAATTCTTCAACACAAATGTTCTTAAATCCACGTGTTTTATTTGGTTTATGGTAAAAGACAAGATCAGATGTAAGAGTAAAAACGTCGAGATATAAATGTTAACCTTTATTATTAGAACCGATTTCAATAAATTAATATTTTAGTGCAGTAGTAAAAGCTCACAACAAAAAATATTTGAAAGATCTGTCTTTGTAGTTTATTCTATTTCTTCACTATACAAATTAGTTCTATTTTTACAAGCTCACCAGTGTTAACTTCTATAACGCCACAGACAGTCCTTTATCTCCTTTCTATATTTCTGTTTTGAATTGAAAAAAAAACCCAATGATGATTCATTTCTAGTTTTCTGGAAAAGGCCACCGGATTTGTATTTAACATTTCCTGGTATTTTTAAAAGGTTTGATCACAGATCCTCCACCATACTTCACAGGGGACATGACATGCTTTTCCACAATTGCATCACTTTGCTTCGTGATTAATCCCAGGTTAATCTTTTACAAGATTAATCTTATAAAAGGTTGATCTTATTCTCAAAGTCCCAATAAAGTTAAGCACATTTTGAGGTTGTTTTTTTTTAACACCTTCAAACGTAGCCCAAGAGGGCCAGGGTCCTGAGATCTATAGATGTGTCTCTGCTTCAACACATGGAAGTCAAATAAGAAGGTCATTAGCAGGACTCTGGAGAACTTGACGGCATCCTGAGGATATAATTTAGCCATTTGATTTAGGCGTGTTGAACCAGGGACACGTCTAAAAATTGCAGAACACTGGACCTCGAGGCCTGGAGATGAAGACCTCTGGGTTAGCTCAACGTCTAATGATTGCTATGGAGACTTGTTGACCCAAAGATGGTCCTTTTTGCTGAGCTTTGGAGATTTAAATTTTAACCTTCCTTACTGTCTTCTGCACTGTGCTTGGGTCCTCATCCAGACTTATTTGTCACAGCTACCATTGTATGAATAAACAATTCAACATTTATCTGAATGACATGTTCTCTTATGTTTCCTACTCTGAAGATTGATTAAACAAAATTAGTATCCAGTTTGAATTATTATTATACTTTCTATCTATCTATCTATCTATCTATCTATCTATCTATCTATCTATCTATCTATCTATCTATCTATCTATCTATCTATCTATCTATCTATCTATCTATCTATCTATCTATCTATCTATCTATCTATCTATCTATTTCGTTCATCGATAGTTGTTTTCTCATGTCCTCTTGCAGTAATCCTGTTTGATTATCTATTTCCAAAGGTAAAACGCACACAAAAAACATCCGTATTAACTACATAAAATGTAGCTAATCAACCCGGATATGTATTGACACGTTATAATATTGATGTATATAGACACATCACAGTGCATGTAGTCAGTTTTGAACTGTTTAGTTGTCCCCACCCCCTCACTTCCCTCCTGTTAATCCTCTAGCATCAGCAGCAGACACCGAGGCTAACAAAGCGCTACTTAGACTTCAGTTCAACAATCTTCTAACCAATCACTACGTAAGTCCATCATTCCTACAAACAAAATATACCTATATTTTTTTCACTGGGTTTTACTATGTACAGTTTAATGTAGTAGGTCTATTTTTAAAGTAGATTTTCTACCGACTCTTTGCCAATGTTAGCCACCTAGCTAATGGTACGATAAAACTCGTCTTGACTTCCGTTATGCCAAGCTAATCCTTGTTAGCCAGCTAGCCGTGCCAGTATGCGACTTTAGAGGAAATTGTGTTTAATTTAACTCATAGAACAAGCCTACTAATAGAGTGTTGTTTCAGAATTGGTTTTATAAACCCCAAAGTCCTTCTGAATTGTAAACATAATATAAAAACCTAGCTTCTAAGCTACATCCTGTCGTATCTAGTTAGCCTCCACAGCTAACATTAAGTCTTTTGTAAACAGAAAACAATGTTAGCCTGGTTTTATCCAGGTCATAAAGCTCTGCAGCGATTCGCGAAAAGGTGTGCCAGTAATTTATGACAAAGTAGGTCAGAAGGAATAATTAACCGAGCCAGATGCCGGGGTGGCTAACACAGTCGCAGCGGAAATGTATAATCGGAAAACAATATATCTCTAATTTGGCTAAAAAGTAATAAATCCGACATAAATCAGATAGATGTAGACAGTCACTTTTATGCCTGTCATTCTTATTTATTGCATTTGATGCAGTCTATTTTCAGCCGTAATGATGCAGTGACAGAAAGTAGGATGCTAGCCCCGGGTGTTGGTTTTAGTCGGGGTTTGGGTTTGTGTCAACACAGCTGAACCTGCGATGTGCTCACAGTTTATCACAGGCGCAGCGGGGCTAGAAAGTTGCATAATAAAATGACCCGCCCTGTTAAAGACAGATGACAACCTCTGGTACTGTGACTGGCATCCGTTGTTTTGTTTTGTTTTCATGCCCTCTTTTCTCTAGCGATGGCAGCAATTAGGAAAAAGCTGGTTATAGTGGGAGATGGAGCCTGTGGGAAGACCTGCCTGCTCATTGTATTCAGCAAGGACCAGTTTCCTGAAGTCTATGTGCCCACAGTGTTTGAGAACTACGTCGCTGACATTGAAGTTGACGGAAAACAGGTAGGGATTGTTTTCCTCTTCCACATTTCAGTCAAACAGCATTTTATTAGGTTTCAGCAGCTGATGGCTGGTCAGATCTCTTCTACTTCTCCCATTCACAAATAATAGAAATGTCATTAGACGCTATAAACAACCACAAAGTAGTAAAATAAAACAATTCCTTAAAACTGGCCAAAGTTTCAGAGCTCTCTCATTCTGCATAGATGAAAGTCTGCAAATATGGTCAAATGTTATTTTAGGTATTTGTAAATAAAACCTTCCTATAAGGAAAAACAGCCTATCTCGTTGTTTTTTGCACACTTAAAAGTTTAGAGGGCACCATATCATAAGATATTCACTTTTTCAAATAAGTGTCATCCAGTTAAATGTTTGAGAGGACATGTTAATGAATTTTCTATCAATTTAAATGAGGCTTAGGCATTCTTTCTATTATAATCAAATGTTTATTATTTATATCAGGACAGAAGCAAAGTCACACTGTGTGTTAGGCAGCTCTAAAGATAAACAGGAATCTACTATTACTACAAAGCAATAACAAAATGACTAGAGTTGCCATTTCTAAGCTGTATTTAGCGTCCTAGCATGTCTTTAGCAGGGTCATTTTGGCCAGCATTTCAAATAGCACCCTGTTTATATTCCCTCTAGATTTAGTAGATACTAACCTTAACTGTGAGATTTACAAAAGACATTTCCTACTCCTGCGTGTTTCCCTACAGACAGAATTGGACTCTTGAAAAAGGATAAAACGGAGTAACTTAACTGTAATACTTCCAGCTGACGCCTCGTTTGCCTGAAGCAAAAGTCGACTTTAGTCCTTATTCTTGTTTTTAACACCTCGTTGATACTTGGAGCCGTTGTGTCATCTTTCAGCAGCTGTTTCAACTTCAACAGTGAAGATTGCCAGTGACCTGGTAGTGCTTACGTACATGTATGAAGCATTCACCGACTGGAAAAAGATGAGGATTTTTAGTTTTGCCCAGTAGATTATCGATTAGGACCAGTTGAGTATAAAGTCATCTGGTTTTGATGCATCTCTCGATATAATCTGAAGTCAAACATAATATATCCATTTTAACCACGTATGGGCCTGATGTAATTTAGAAACTGTATGACACCTGGGCTCTTTGCTAACAGAAGTTTGTTTTTAAGCCGTACATATTTATATCTGTTTTTCTACACTTGTCAATCAAGAGCTAGAAAAATTTAGAGACCGCAGGGGTTTGAGTAAAGGAATGAGAGATGCATAATGCTCAGAGTAAAATATCATACCTTTATAACCATTATGAGCTTGTAAAAACATGCATAGCTTCAATGCTTGGGGTCGGTCGATAACGTTAAACTCCCTGCAGGTTGAATTAGCGCTCTGGGACACAGCAGGTCAAGAGGACTATGACCGACTCCGCCCACTCTCTTATCCAGACACTGATGTCATACTCATGTGCTTCTCCATCGACAGCCCAGACAGTCTTGGTGAGTTAAAACCGGGATTCTGTGAATGTTGTGGTTCATGTTTATCATCTAGTTTTCCAGCAATAGATTTTTATAATTGTTCTCAGTGCATAGGAAATCTTTATTAATTGACATGTATTATTCTTCGTCCAAAATTGTTATGGTTAAGTACAAATGTCTTGAAAGGTTATTATGTGTATAAATAAAAATATTCTGACCTTTACCGGGGTAAAAAATTAGCAACATAAAGAGTATAAAGACAGCTATTAGATGCGTTTATATTATTAATCTTTTCAGGAGTGAACAGAGAAATTACCCAAATTTCTCTGATCACTAACTCTGAATTTCTCAGTTTTCATGTGAAATGTTAATGACGGTATAATCAGAAATAAACTCAACTAATATGGCCTGTCAAGAAAAGCTTTCTCTAAAAAATATACAGTAGCTCTGAATAAACCTCAAATTGTGCAGAATTAGGACATGCGACAGGAAAATTACCTCAAACAGGAAAAGCCATACAGAAAACACCTTTGTGCTACTAAAAATGATTCTGCAACCTGTTGAATCAGGTTTAATGTTTCCACACATATTTTTAATAAATGACAGTGAGAAGTTGAGTGTTCTTGTCCAGAAGAGGTTACACTTAAACAACCTTAAACATGTGAATTAATTACTTTGTGCCCTCGTGAGTAAAACCCCAGAGTTGAAAGGGTTTTTATTTATTTTCTGTGCACTCTTTTTGTGTGATGATGCTTCTTGCTCCAGCTGTGTCTTTGATGTGACTGCTGGTGTCTTCTGTCCCTTTGCTCAGAGAACATCCCTGAGAAGTGGACCCCTGAGGTGAAACACTTCTGCCCCAACGTTCCCATCATACTGGTGGGAAATAAAAAGGATTTGCGTAACGATGATCACACTCGGAGGGAGCTAGCTAAAATGAAGCAGGTAAACCAGAAAGATCTGCTGATTTACAGCTTTGACCCACCAATATCGATTTCTGCTGATTCCAATTTCTTTTGAACTATAGTATAAAAATATACATTGAAAACATTGTTGAGAACATTGAAAATATGGTTTTCCTACTTTCCTGCTGTCATTGTGATTAGGAATGGCTGCAAAATACTGAGTAGCTGTAAAAAAAATCCACCCTCTGTTCATGTCATCTGTCAGGTTTTGGCATCTACTGCAGCCCGACTCCAACCAGTTGAATGTATTATTGGGATCCAAAGCATGAATTGATCATTCTTAGACTACGATAGCCAACATATAGTCCATTCCAGAGGTCTTTGGGGATGCGATTCTGCACACACTGATACTGCAGTAAGACAGTATATTGTCTGGTCCTATGCATAGTATTACAAAACGGTCTCCAAGTGCCAAGAGAATGTCGATTTTTACCTTAACAGGGATCGATTATGCTTCCTCCAAGAGGTTAGGATAGGTCTATGAGCTATGCAAAACATTTTCATTACATTTTTGCACAAAATTATTCTTAGATAATGAGATTTTAATCTGCTCAGTTCTACCTGTTTTGACCTGTTTTATGGTGTCTTGTCACTTTAAATCCTAATAATCTGCTGCTGGCCACGCCCCCCAACTCAAAGTTTACACTCACACGGAAAATGGCTGCAAACAGATGTGCCATTATACAACCATACATCTTTGAAATAGACCCTCCTGTAAAACCAACAAGAGTGCAGCAAGTGGTTTCAACAACAAAACACTTCTAGCAGCCATTGTACAGCACACACAGCTGTAAAACCAGCAGACCAAACATCCTGGATCTCTGCTTGGTTTGCTAGGCGACGAGCTGGGCTCGGCTGGGGTTACTAGGCAACGACGCATTGTGTTTTAACAATCAGGAGGCTTTTGAGACAGCTCTTTTTCCATACACCAAAAAACATTAACTTATTCCCAGAACACAGCTGGCCGGGTGTGTCTTTTAAAGCACTGGGTTGTTTTTAGAAGCAGTTGAGACCCAAACAGAAGCATAAAAAAATGTGAATTTTGCATAATAGGTCTCCTTTAACGCTGAGATTTCAATTCCCAAATCCAGGATGTTCCATGACAGACAGGAAGTAGAAGCAAATGAAGATAAAAGAGCAACTTTGTTGTACTCTGTTCAGCCTTGTTTGACGTTATCGAAAATACATTTAACAGCCTCTTAGATCATTGTTTAATACTTTAAATTGCTGACTTTCAGTCTCCTTCAGTCAGTAACAGCATTATTACTGAAGAGGTTTTTCTGTGCAGCCTCAGTGGTTAGTATGGTGCGTTTTTTTTTTTATTTGAATAAGATTGGATTTTCAAGTTTCTGACCAGCAGGTCACTGATCAGGGCTTATTAGACTGAATATCAGCCGTTTCAGTCATCAATCAATCAATTTCTTGGTGCCTGTTAATTTTTTACATCCTTTTTTTCCCCTCACATCAGCTGTCGGTTTTCCTAAAAGCCGCTCTGTTCTCCCCTTTCTGCAGGAACCCGTGAAACCAGAAGATGGCCGGGATATGGCCAACAGGATCGGTGCCTTCGGATACATGGAGTGCTCTGCAAAAACAAAGGATGGCGTGAGGGAAGTGTTCGAGATGGCCACCAGGGCTGCACTACAGGCCAGGCGGGGAAAGAAGAGCAATAAATGCGTCCTACTGTAAACTGGGGCATGAGGACTGCTTCCTGCAGGGGGTAGAAGGAGAATTAGGTCAACCCTACCCCCAGATAAACACACACAAAGACTGCTCTCCCCTGTTTTTACTAAAGGTGTAATGCTTCTACTGTTTTGTCTTAAGCAAAAGTAGTCAGGTCATCAGTATTCAACTTTAAGGTTATGGAAAATACTTTTTTGTACTTTTAACATGAGTAAAATTTGCCATAATGAAAGCTCCTTAAACATGTTGTATGTAATTGTAAAGGTCACCCCAGGGTGCTGTTGTGTCATACTTGCCAACTACAGTTAAGTGCTTAAGCCCTGCCTGCTGATCTGAGGAATGTGTCCACAGCCAACTAGGGTGAAGAACCTGCACACTGTGACCTGTAGTCCTTTAACTATTCCAACAAACTGAGGCACGCAGCGAGTCTAAACCCGGCAGCGTGCCTCCTAATATTAAAAACAATCCTCTGTGCATTGTGATCCAATGCACACTATTATACTGGAAACTGGTTTTGCTAAAAACACAAGTGTTTTGTGTAATAAATTACTTTGTAAGAATCTTGATAATTTGCTTGACTTGACTGAGACACACTGATAGAGGACCAGAACTTAAATGTAACGCTAACGCCGGCGTCAGGTGGACTTATGTTTTCTTGGGTTAAAACTTTCACTGATGGCCAGTTTGGGGTGTTTTTTTTCCGTTTCAATGTTGGTCAGGGTTTCTGGTTCAGCCATAGTGCAAGAAGTGCACACAGGAGATACGCTGGGCATTAGACATTTATACAAGCCACTCCTTTAGTTTTTTGTCTCGTCTGTGGAGCCTGACTAGGGACTAATTTTTGTGGAAGCAACTTTTGATAAACAATGGAACTACTTAGTAAGATATAAATTATATGTATCAATCAGGATGTTAACAGTTTGAAATAATAAACTTGTCAGTGCTCCCTGGTGGACAAAATTACCGCCTGCTTTTTGTTTTTGTTTGTTTATCCTCCTTGCAGCCAGTATTGGTACGTTCCAGTGATAATCTGTTCAGACTTTTATCAAACATCCAAAAGGATTTATTCAACATGCAACGTTTACAAGTGAACTGAATTGTGCCCATCGTTTACTTCAAGTTGCTTTTTTCTCCCCCATTACGTTTTTGCAGTTTATAAATTAGGCATACAGTAAACAAGCACACAAAGTAACGCTTCACATGTTGCTACATAGATGCAAATGGAGAAGCCTACTTTTGTAGACTAATTTCTTCCCTGATTATCAGACCTGCACTGGAGAAACAAAAAAAATCTGGTAAACTTTTGATTTAAAGAACCTTCTGGTTTATGTGAGCTAGGAAAATTGTACCATCTATGTTTTATGGTTCAAGAAAAACTCTGCATCTTTAAAAGACACCCAAACTTAATTATAAGACCAACTTCCATAAATACAGACATGAACTAGTCTAATCCCATCCCTGAAAACAATTCAACAACTTATAAATGTGACATCTGACTGTAAACATTTAGTTTGTTTATCTTGTCCCCATTTTTTCGCAGATATTCTGCATGTGATCCAGTTGAAAAGCAACACAAAGTAAATCCTCTAAACAAGCTGTAACATTATGTCTCATCAGTATGTCTGGAGAAAACTTTAATGTTTTCCATACACCTCCAAATCAGGAGGAGTAAAAAATATTTAATGCTTCCAGCTTTTCCCATCCACGTCCCATCCACCACTCCAATCAATTCCAAAATTCACATTTTCATCCATCAATCCATTTGTCTGTTTGTCCTTTTATTTTTATCCATTCAATCAATCCATCCACTTATGCATTCATTCATCCATTCTTATAGTTTAGGTTTTTTGTAGACTGTCATATTTAGAGAAATATCAGCAGAAATTTCAAATTAAACTTTAGTGGTTGTACTGCTGGAAAAAAAAATATATTTGGCCGTAGAATAATGGGTATGAAACCCGTTCAATTTAAAGTTTGTTGTTGTTGCAAGTGTCCATGAGTGACTGAAATACAAAGCCACATCCACCACCAAGTGAGATAACAAGACACCTGCCTGCTGAGTTATGTTGACACTCAAAATAAAGTAGGGTCCGTCTTATTTGGCAGAGTGAGGCATTGTTATGCTTCACGTCGCAGATTAGTGATCGCTGAAGGCAACAAACTCCTCCGTCTGCTTCTGTGAGACTCATTTTGTGCAGAAATATTCTAATGTTTTGGAGTTCCAAAAGTAGCTGTGTAACATTGTCTTGAGTTTTCTGCTGCAAAGCTACAGTCAAGCTGAACCCAAGTCGAATCCTCACTGCGATAGTCATTCGTTCTTCTTCTGGGGAAGGCCTGAACGAGCCAGAAACACTGGAAGCAGAGCGAGGGCTCCCAGAGCGGCCGCCACCAACGGTCTGTAGAAAAGCCAACCGACTCCGATGACGAGGAGAGACAGCGAGCAGGAGAGGCACAGGGCGAAGATCTTCAGGCCGAAAGACACCAGATCTCTGAGGAGAGGAACCCAATCCACTGCAAGTGAAACGGAGCGACAAAAACATACATGGGATGAGCTCCTGTTTGACACACCCAGGCTACGTTCACACAGCAGACAAACCAGGCTGAAAATACGCCGTTTCTGTCCAATTCTCATCTTTTCACCCCAAAAATTCTGATCTATGCCACTTCCATATTTGGTTGTGATTTGGATACATATCCAATTGTTTTCAAAGCATTTGTAGACTGAATGATCATGTCGCAGTTTATTAGGCTTTATGTCATTGATGTGAGACATGATTCATAATTTTTCACCAGAAGAAGTCAGATGCGGTAAGTCCGGATGTAAACAGATGCAGAAAGTTGTGATCACGTAAGTCGTTTTGCGGTACGTAAACCTTTAACGCAGAAATCTGACTGCGGTCAAGTTAATTTATGGAGTATTACTAAACAGAAAAAAAGGAGTAAATTTTCACCAGAAAAACTCAGGAAATTTGGGATTAATCTCAAACATTTTCTAGAACAAACAAAATTAATTTCAGAGTTTGGAAAGTTGAAAATTTGCTAGAAAAAAAAAATCTAACATTTTGAGATTAATCTCAGCAATTTTTAAGAAAAAAAAAACAAGGAAATTTCATGAAGTTTCAAAAATTGAAAATTTTTAATTTTTGAAATTTCCTCCTTATCTAAAAAACTTCTGCAATTATAAGGCAATGGTGATAATACGCCATTGTAGGTTTAATAATAATGCTAATATGAACAACCACTCAAAAAAAAGAAAAAAAATTATAACAAATAAAAAATCCGAATTGAACATCGAGGCCTGCAGTGTCAGCATTGATTTACCCAGAGTGAAGAGGATGCGTGTGGTCAGCTGAATACTAACGAACATGAGGAACCAGCCTGCAGCCCTCAGGCCCCACGTCTTCATTCTGTTGTACTGATGCTCCTTGGCGAACACTTCCTGCACATTAAAACACAGCTGCATTAGTTAGGAAACATACGACATTAGAAAAAAGGAGGGAAATATAAAGATTTTAAACCAAAAGAAACAAACGTAAATCCACACCGACCTCTGCAGTGAGCTCCTCCAGGTAGATGATTTCCAGAAAGTCTCCAGACTTTGTCTTAAAGGGCAGCAATTTCTCTCCTTTCTGCTTAGCTACGATACTCACCTGGAAAAAGTTTAAATGCTATCAATACTCACCATCCAAACACAATCACATTCATGGCTTCTTATCGAATTTGTTGTTTCAACTAAACATTGTCTCTCCGCTGACTTCCTGCAGAAAGTTATGATTACTTTCTGCAGGGAATCAAAAAATTAGTCACTGTGGTGACAAAATCTTAAATTAATATATAAAAATTATAGGGATACTAATTTGTTTCTGCAACTAATGAATAGGAACTCTCCATACAATTTAATAAAAAACACATTTCTAACATCCATCACATGTTTTGACACTGCAGGTAAAGATGTGTGAAAACATTTTTTAAATAAAATAATCTACTATTGCAGAAGCATAACCTTCAATTCATTTTTAATTCAATCTTCAGTTGAAGTATATTTAGTCAGAGAGGAAAAAAGACAACAAAATATGGATTTTGATTATATTTTCTGACTGTAAAAATAGGAAAACTGAAAGATGACAATGTTTGAGTTTCTTATTTATTTTCTTTTTTGTGTAGAATTATATATTTATATGTAATTTATTTATGGATGGATGAAGATCTTTATTTTTGATAGATAAACTCCTTCAAGAATTAAAAAAGGTGTTATTTCACCCCTTTTTGAGCTTTTCCCTCTAGCTCCTTCTCTGTCAGTATGTTACCATGGTAACAAATAAAAATTTGTTCAGAGCTTGGCGTGTTACCATAGTAACACACCAAATAAAAAAAGACCAACCGTTAAAAGTCTCGCCTGATCCCAGAAGTATTTCTTTATGAAATATTTCAACATTAGGAAATACTGTATATGTAGATACAGATGCTTGTTTTGTTTTTATTATTTAATCAGTCACATGTGCTAGTGCAAAATGATAATTATTATTATCTTTTACACTTACTGATAATACATTATTAATATTATTATTATTGGACCACCTACAGTTAGCGGCGGGCCAAGGTGACTGTTCTCACCACTCAGTCCAGCAAACGAGAACCTCACCCGGACGTCCCCGACCTGATCAAATAAAAAGATATTAATAATAATAATAATAATAAAAAAACTCATGTCTGATTAAAATTAATAAGTGGAACCTGGATACTGTGAGAAGCTGTCGATGCTGACCTGTGGCCGGAGCGGGAACTGAGTGTGATAGAAGTAATCATCATGGATGGAGAGGAAAGGATCCAGATTAAAGACTGCGAGATCCTTCAGACTCAGAGTCTGGAAGTTATTGATCTGCTCCACCAGGCCTGAGGAGGAACCATCAAAATCAAAATTAACATCAATTAAATTTGAGGTTAGCATCTTTAGCTGCATTTTCATTAAAGATGAAATTGCACAATTTGAAATGACGAAAATAAATTTGCTTAATGGAAACCCGCCAATTTCAAAAAACTACTCATGTTTTTTTTATAAACAGTTTTTGTGCTTTGATGAAGTGGCTCTTCGACTGTATCAAAATGAAAACTTTTTTTTTTTTTGCATCATATGAGTCACGTGATCAACAGTCACACAGTTCATAAAAAGTTGAGTGTCTTTCGAATGTGTTGAATCCAAAGCTCTTCTATAAAATCACTGACGACACTTTTCCCAAAATGCTGCATAAGTAGCCGCTCCTAAGAATGAGGGATTTGTCACTCCAACAGCTGAATAAGACGCCAACGTCTCCTCTGATGACTGACAGATGATGAGCGTCATGGCTGAATTATGAATATATCTCATGTAACTGTTTACATTTGTCACTGCCATGATGTTAAATGACTAACCATGTAAACAAGCTGATTCACCTGTGATTTTAATTACTTATTTAATGGAAAAACAGCAATTGCAAAATGTTAATTTTTTTCAGCACTAGCAAATTACAGACCAATATTTGAGCATATTTGTAATGGAAACAAAGCTACCGACAGAGTTTCAGAGATTCAAATACCTTTGGACAGAATCAAAGGTCCCACTCGGACGTCCTGAGCCACCACTGTCACACTCTCCACCGGCATGGCGCTGTGAACCAGCAGCTGAGTTAAAACCGCGCAGCACAAAAACGAGTCATCTTCCAAACATTTTCAGTACCTCGGGTTCTGGTGGCCGATTTCCTTATCGAAGTTACGACTGTTAACCACCTCTGATTTCCACTCAGTGTCTAAAGAAATAAACCAAGGTTTCTCACCACAAGCTGGTTGAGTTGATGCAAAAACCACAACAGGTGAGCGCTAAAATAATATCAATAATAAAATCAAACTCACTGTAGGTGTAGGTCGTCTCAGTTTTGGTTTCTCCATTCTCTTGGTAATCCCTGAAATGATTTCAGGGTCAAGGTTTTGCTGCTTTCTAAAACTTTTTCTCAGTCTGTGTGCTGACATGCAGGGAGCGGACATACCTGCTCTCACGATGCTCCACCCACTGGTACATCTCCACCTGCCGCTGCAGCTTCACGGCCTGGACCACCACCCTGTAGCTGGGGTCATGGAGGGGCTGGGCAGAAATGAATCAGATTCAGCCCATCAAAATCACATGGCATGAAGAAAAGCTAAGAACACGTTAGACTAAAAACGGAATCTACACACAAAAAAATGTCCATTTACATTAAAGATACATTTCTGTGACAGCTTTTGTGTATCTTTCCCTCAATGTTTTTATATATTCTTTGATTACTGCACATCTATTTGTTGAATTCTATGCAGCTTCACAGGCAAAATTAGTTGCTTTCCTTATTAAATGAAATAATTAGCATACAATAGCCATTAATGGAATAGGTTTTTATTTATACTTTTCTCTGCTTGGTTTCTATAATTGTAAAATGTGACCAAAATTAGAGGTAAGAATGCTAATACAAGTAAACTTTGAATAACTGACTATTTTTTCTCACTTTCTTCTTCTACTACTCTCCAGTTTGCATTACTTGTTGTAATTTCAACTGTTAACTTCATGTTTTCTCTCAATTTTTTTACTCTCCATAGAAGCTACACCTTGTCTGGCATTTGGATTTGTCTGCAGAACCTTTTGTCCTGGATTACGGCATCGGTTGGCATAATGCTGCCATCAAATCATAGTTCTCCCTCTTCTGCTATAAACCTTTTACTTTCATGGGGATGATTGAAAATAACCCTACATCAATAATTCTGTTTCTTCTTGTGCATTCTGCTTTGTCTGCTCAAACCCCCATTCGGTCGTGGCAGATGATCGCCCAGCATCCAAACCTCCGTTTTCATGTACAATTTGTTGCATACTAATTACCACAGATTTCTGTTTGAACCATTTCTCCGGTCCAGCTATGAGTTTGGATCACAATAACCAAAAGGAAGCTATTGAGTTTAAACAATGACAGCTTACCTTCAGGGTTTGCAGCTCTGCAGATAGATGAACTAAGCGGTCGTTGTTCTGCAGGTCGAGGATTGGATAAGAGCCCAGCGACTTCACCTGAGAGAGACCTTCATCCAGAGAAGAGGCAGTTTGCAAAGCTCGACCCTACGGAGATAAACGAGAGAAACCTCTTCTTACTTCTGTCCTGGTGTCTTCATTTGACATAGGCAGCAGCAGCGATGTGAGACACTTCAAAACAGCTGTTTTCTCGCTCAGAGACTGTTTCTCACCTCATTAGTGAAGAGAACGTAGATGGAGAGGAAGAACAGACCAACGCCAACGACTGTCCCTCCTGCCGTTTCACTCAGACGCTCCAGAAATCCAGGATTTGATTTAACAGATACGCGTCTGTGTTGGTCAGGCTCTGGTCCTGAAAACTAAAAAAAAGTATAAAAAGACACAGCTGAAAGTTTAATAAAACTATAGGACATAAACATACAAAGTAAAAACTGAATTTGGCAGTAGTAAATATTTATGAAACAGAATTAATTGTGAAAATGATTTCAGAATGTCATTTTTTTAGTTCTTCTCTTACTTGATTACTTCATAGCACCAACTCTATTATGGACAATTAGAAACTCACGTCAACCAATCAAACTTTAGAGTCCATTTAGTAAAGTCTAGTTTATTTATATAACACATTTTAACAAGGCAAAGTGCTTTACAGTCATCAATTATGAAACTAAGCAATAAACATTACGTTTTTAATCTAAATGTCTTCAAAATGATCAACAAAAGACACTTCAAATATGTTGATCAATGTTTCACTTACTACTAATCAAAGGTAACTCTAAACAGGTGGGTTTTAAGCCTTAATTCAACGGATTATCTCCTTGTTTCAGCAGTTTTGCAGTTTTCTAGAAGTATGTTACAAATTTGAGGTGTATTGAAGCTTAATGCTTCTTTGAACCACGGAATGTTTAATATGTTAAAGCATCAATATAATTAGATGCAGCTACGTCTACGCTTTTATCTAATGTATAACAGTTTTATTTAAATTATCGTACATTATTTAAATATTAGTATATGTATATTTTAAAACAAATGCACTAAAAGAAGTTGAAGGGATCCGCAAATTGAGTCAAATTAAGTGGGTAAGTTACAACTTTGATATTATACAGACAATTTGGAGTTGATAGAAGAAGTAAGTGAACGTATCCGACTGTGTCTAAACTTGTTGTTTGGGCGTCAATAGCTGACACACCTACATAATGTAGGTTTACATAATGTCTCCGTTTTTTCATAACATATACCATAATATTCTACCACAGTTCTACCATGTTACTAGCACACACACACAGTTACAACTCTACTCACTGTGAGATCAATACTAAAAGATAACTTCGAGTTAAATGCTTAACTCAAGGGACAGGAAGCATAACTGCTAAAACTGTATAAAGTAGTCTGTACTTTGTTTAAAAAAAAAAAAAAAAAAGCAACAATAAAAAATACTCTCTATGAAGTGAAACTAAAGTCGTGTAAATTATATCACTCACTGTCTGCTCTGAAGACATTTCTTTGATTTTGGTCAACTCTGCAGGCAGGAATCACAAAGATGTTAGCAAACGAACGGCTCGCCTGCAAGGGTTCGCTTACACACTGGCACGGAAGGTCCCGCCTTCAGCCCAGGAAAGGCGGAGTCACATAGAAACGTTTAATCTCAGCTCCCGCCCTGGCGTGCGGGCCCTTTAGTAAAAACCGCGAGCGTAACTGCACCGATGGCGTGACGTGGAGAATCATGGGTAATGTAGTCTTTGTTTCACGTTCGGAAAAAAAAACAGTTAACTAGCCAGTTAAATATGAAGATAAACAGAAAATTTTAAATTAATTTGACATGTTTGACTAAAAAGATGGTAGAATACCAGTTAGTATTCTACCATTACCATTTAGTATTCTACCTCCAACAAACATGATTTTCTACTTTTACAATTTAAGACTGAAAATTAAATATACACCTACGCTGACAGAAACAACACTTTTTCTTGCCATCATCAAACTTCTGGCATAAATGGATGTTTGACCACTTTTCTTATCAAAACAGGTATTTGAATTGTTCTGTATAGTAAGGTCACGGATTATTATGGCCATTAAAATCTGTGACCAGTGTCAATTTGGTTAAATATAATATAAAAAATATATATGAAATATGCAGCCCATAGACGGTTCTAGACAAGAGGTAAATGTTTTTTGTTCCATTCTTTTTTAATTGCCACGTAGGCAGCAATTTATTCACATATATATGCATTTATTACTATTGATACTTTAATTAAAGATGAGTTGTACAAGTTTAAGTCATTGGGGGAAAGACGGGGGCGATGACATGTTTGCATACACCTCAGAAAGTATGTAGTTGCGCCCCTGGTACCAACTGATAAGCATTTTACTGAAAACATTAAGTTTTAAAATATAATATAAGAGAATACTAAATAACATACTTAAATACACTGAAACTATTCAAATGTATCATGAATTGTTTCATTAAAACTAATTAAATTTAATGCCCTAATCTGCAGTGTGTGAGTGTGACCTCTTAGGTTCAGTCTTATTCACTCATACACCCAGACACACAGTATGCATATATGTGCCCATCATAAGAGGATTATTGCAAAGCAATTACTCTCACAGACCGCCGTGTCACCTGTTTCTCTGCACAGACATTGTAAACTGCATTCAGGGGAAGCAGCTGGGATTGAATCAGAGACAAAATCAGGATGCAGGATTATGATGTGATAGTGCTTGGAACTGGAATTAAGGTAAGAAAATACATTATGTTTTTTCTCATAAAATAATCAGCATGCAGTGTAGGGGAATGAACATTTTTCTGTCTTAAACTTACGGTCTTGATTCTTGAGAACTTCAGTAATTTGCAGAAGTAATTGAACCTTTACAAAACTTGAAAGGTTCACGCAAAGCAATATCATCTGTTAAAATGGCCATTGCAAGATTATTTTCTGAAAACAGAAGCATCACAATGACTTCCAGTCCTAGAAAGAGTGCTATCTGTAGAGTTGCTTATTTTCTCTATGACAGCAATCACTTCAAGGTCAAATCAAAACTGAGTTGTAGATATTTGCATCCAACACCTTAAAACACACTGAAGGATTTGTTGTCTTAACTTCAACTTTTACCAGCAGAATTAAAAGTTAAGGTGTTGCTAGAAATGCTTGGACATTTTTCGGTTTCCTGGACCGTCATCCTGCTGAGCTCCTTCTGGCTATCGAAGGGGATTTATTGAGTGACATCATGGCATTAAAGCTGATCTGCCTTCACACAAACTGATAACTGCTGATTCCAACAGCATTTGACCCACTTCCCCTTCTGTCCCCTCTTCTTTCTTTCAGGAATGTGTCCTATCTGGCCTCATGTCTCTGAGTGGGAAAAAGGTCCTTCACATCGACAAGAACTCTTACCATGGAGGAGAAAGTGCTTCCATTTCTCCCCTCGAGGAGGTCCGTTCAATCCAAAACACTCCAAGGTTTTAAAAAGTTATGGTTTCAAAAATGCAAAAATGCAACAAAAAAAAAACATGTGGCATTGAGAGATCAGGTTTCTTATACATTGTAAAACATTTGAACCACATTTAGTTGTGTCTACTATCTTCTGCTCTTTAAGTAAAATAAATTTAGCCAGTTTTAGATTTTGAACCTAAATGTGTGAGTTTGTGAAAGATAAACTTACTGTAGTGAATTGTGTTAACTTTTTATTAATTTAGTAAAACCTCAAAAAGTTGGATAAACTAGAGGCTTCCATAGGTTAGCGCTAAAAAAAAAACTGAAAGAAGAAAAAGAAAAGAGTGGGAACTGTTTCCCAGAATGCTTAGCGGCTTGTTTTTGTATCCTGAGACGGAAGTGCGTTACATTGATCTGACTCTTGTGTTTTATTAAGGCAAATGTTTGTTTTAATGCAAAGCTCGGGGATAATGTTTTATTCACACTAAATGTTTTTGAGTAAAAATCAGTTTGATGTTTAATAAAATTCATGACCAGATCAAAAATTTTGTTCATGCAATTTGAAACAAGAATTTAAATTATTCTAAAGTAAAATAAATAGTTATTGTAACTTGATATTATGAGTGAAAATAATAGAGAAATGTGGCTCTTTAACTACGTGAGGGCAGATTTTTTTGTTGCATATTGTGAAATAATTATTTGGTTTAAAATTCAACATTTAAGTTAAAACTCACAATTCAAAATTAATGAACTTAAAAACAAAGTTTAGACAACTTTCTTCTTGTTGTTAAATCAACTTCATGAACTTTAATTTCTGAGTTAAAACCAAAACAATTTTCTTGTTGATTTAAATTGCATTTCAAGGCAGCAGATGGACTTTCCTTTTCAAGTTAAACCACCCTCATATGTTTTACAGTGTGCTGTTTGGAGTATTTTCTGTCTCTGAGCACTACCAGTCAGCTGGCTTAAAGGAGTTTAATATATTTTCTCATTGTTTGCAGCTGTTTCAAAGTATGTGCACATGCGAAACAGATGTTGCTGTTGTCTCTTGACGTATTTTTGATTCTTTTTACAGGAAAGCCACTGTAGCGCACAGAACACACCTAATTTGACATTGGAATCACTTTAGCTCCTTCTCAACAGAACCTCCAAAGTAAACGTGACAGTCCACAGATTTAGTGAGAGCAACTCCTCATCCCACGCTGATTGTGTTCTGGAATAAATATGCTGATAAAATCTCAAAAGACCAGAAAATAGTGTTGTTTGAATGTTGGTCTGTAGCAGTTTGAGTTTCTTTTTGATGAGAATCTGATTTAAGAAATTCTACAAACTCAGTTAACCATGAGTACTTAACTTTAATTATTAAATAATGAGTAAACCGTTGTGAGCTTACTTTTTTATTTATTAAAACAATTACATGTTAGAGACAAAATTTCTCCAGGAATTACAACAGAATCTATTTTCCTTATTGATTAGCGTGACACGGCTTTCACATCTGCTTTTGATTGGTTGATCAACGCCTCATCGAGCTCCTTCCCTGGAAGGCAACCGAGACAACTAGGTTCTGGCCTTCAGACTGAGACGTAGAAAGAACCAGAACCAGCAAAATGTGATGGAGATGGTGCATGACCTTTGATCCTACCAGCTGAATGAGTTAAAAACTGCATTTCGCAGTAAGGTGCTCGATTCTTTATTTAGTGCTGGTGCTGCTCCTGGCCCCAAAACAGTTTGGAAATTATTAATCCCTTATTTATTTCAAGATTATTTTACATATTATAAATCAAAATTAGGCCATAAACCTCTTTCCTGAAATTGATGAAACTTTAAAAAAAGTATTATTTTATGCCAGTTTTGGAACGTTAAATGTTTAGTTTATGAGATCCACATTGCTTACCAAACCAACACTGTCTTAAAACTAGCATGGCATGAACATCTGTTAGCTGGCTACTTGAGCAGATAACCCAACTAACTAGCCAACTCAGTTGTATTGATCCACAAAGACCAAACTTGGAGTGGATTTCTGCAAAAGCGCTTGAAAATCCAAGTATTCACTATATATTTTTGCTTAGTTTGAAGTGCAAAAATAATAATAATTTAAAAAAAATACAATTAACGAATGTTAAAAATACTGGTATAACTTTAATACTGAAAACGTTATAAAATGTTAGTAGCAGTGGGAATAATTGTTGCGTTTTGGTTTTTCACAACATTTTTGTGTATCATCTCCATTCTGAGACGTTTTTGTGAAGGTTTTGTCATGCCACCATGAATCCACCCTGGCCTGGCAGACTTTCATCTTTATCATTACACTTTGTTGCTGGTATTAAAAGCTCATTTTGTTCACAGCTGTACAGGCGGTTTAAGGTTCCAGGCCCTCCTAAATCGATCCGACGAGGGAAAGAGTGGAACGTGGATCTCATCCCCAAGTTTTTTCTTGCCACTGGTGAGTTTTGTGTAGCTCATCTTATTAGTGAGCTTATTGTTTTAGGTTTATCTTACAATCAGCTGATGTGTGTTTACTTCAGGCCAGCTGGTAAAGATATTGGTGCACACTGAGGTGACTCGCTATCTGGACTTTAAAGTTGTTGAAGGGAGTTATGTGTTCAAAGCAGGCAAAGTGCACAAAGTCCCTGCCACAGAGGAGGATGCACAGAGCTCAGGTGACATAGATTAGCATTTTTAATCTACTTCTACAGGCAGAAATGTATTTCAGGATTTTGCAATATTTTCAGATCTGATGGGCATGTTTGACAAGAGGAGGTTCAAGAAGCTGCTGCACTTTGTCCTGAACTTTGACACGAGAAACCCTCGCACTCACCAGGACGTGGATCCTGAAAAAACGACCACACGAGAGCTGTTCAGCCGCTTTGACCTGGGACAGGACGTCATAGAGGTCACAGGTCACGCCATAGCCTTACACTCCAGCGAGAGGTCAGTCAAGATCTGAATCAGTGATCCCAGATGTTTAAAATGCCTCAGTCTGCCTCCATGTGGTTTCCTGCTCTGCAGCTACCTGGATCAGCCCTGTTTGGAGACCATCAACCGGATCAGGCAGTACTGCGAGTCTTTGTCCCGCCACAACAGCAGTCCGTACCTGTACCCGCTGTATGGCCTCAGCGAGCTACCACAGGGATACGCCAGGTGAGATGCAGACAGTCTCTATTTGTTTTATTTAAATTAAAATAACAACTGAAATTTATCTCTGAGCGACTTCTGAAAGACATTTCAGTTTCAATTCCGTCATGCAGAACTGACAGGTTTTCTTGAACGTTCACAAATTCACAAGACGGAGCTAAAAGGCAAAGTCTAACTGGACTAATGAAAGCAAAACAAAATTTGAAAAAAGAACAAAGTTTGATCAAACTAAAAATCACAACATTTCAGAAATAAATCACTGCCTGGCTGCACAGGGCAGTTGTTGCCTCAAGCGAGTAAGTCATTTGTTTGAATCTCACCGTGTCTCAATCGGAACGTTAAGGTGGTGTTTTAAGAAACATTATTTCTTTTGTTACTTTGAGCTTTCCTAAATCGGTTTTCTGGAACGTGGTATTTTCTGAAATTCTTGATTAAGATTTTAGTCTTGAATTTTCTGCTACGTTGCAGGGAAAAAAGAAGCTTGAAACAAGTCAAATGTTTTTATTGTAGATTTATTTCTACTGAAACTTTCTCCAGATGTTTGTATCATACTCAAGTTTGTAAGAACATGTAAGAAATCAAAACAAAGTAGGTCAGAAGTTAAACGTGTAATAAAGTTGAATGACACAAAAACGTACTACGGAAACTTACTAAAATGTATTTAGTACTTCATAGAAAAGTCTTTGTTGGTAATGAAGATTTATCATATGTGAAGAAATTAGTATCAAACATTGATCAGGTATTGAATTTGCTCAGCTTTCTGTTTGGAATCCTTGTGTTGCTGAGAAATCCCAGATAGTTAATTCTTCAAACTCTAATCTGCATCAACTTTCCCCTTTATTGAAAGGAGTCTGTCTGTACCATATTCTGGAAAAGCAGCTCTATACCATGATGTTCCCACCTCCAAACGTTCCTGTTGGTACGGTGCTACTGGGACTAAGTGCAGCACCATTTAATCTCCCAACATTGTTTTGCAGCATCATAGAGTTCAGTTTTGTTGTCATCTGAACAGACTTTATTCTCCTACTATTTTATTGGCTTGTTCAAATCTCAGCAGCAAACCCTAAACCAGCTTCAACAAGTTTTTTCTTCATCTGTTGATGTCATTACTTATTATTTTCATGAAAATATTATTTATACTCATTTCAGATCTTTCTGAATTTCTCCATGACTAATCTGTGACTCTTTGACAACTCTTCAGGTTGTTCTTTAGTTCCTCTGATCTTATGAGGCGGATTTGGCTGCAGCTAATTTACTTTAGTTCACACATCCACTGGGGCTCACTTGAGCATCCAGTAGTTTAATAACATGCCTGTAACCATTGCTATCATTAAATCTTTCAATATTAAAGTGTAAAAGTCTTTAAAGAGCCCTTTGCTTTTGCCTGTTATGGGATACTTCCTGTGTAACATCTTGGTAAACATTTTATTGGCCAAAACCAAGGACTACCCCATTGATATTAGTTTGAAATGATGCATCATTAAATTGTGCTTTAAGTACTTTGACACCTTTTTTTAAATCTTGTGTTTAATACTTATTCTTTGTTCCATTTCACTTCATTATACATAACTTAATTTATGGACTGATATGTAATGGTTTTGTTGTGTGTGTGTGTGTGTGGATTTCTTAGGTTGTTATAGATATTTGGTGTGAATTTCTGCTGTAGGATGTTATATTCCGCCTGACATGTATTTTCTGGATTAAAGTGAGTTTCATTTTTTCTATCTTTGTGTGTTTCTCAGACTGAGTGCAGAGTATGGAGGAACCTTCCTGCTGAACAAACCAGTGGATGAAATTGTCATGGACAACGGCAAAGTGAAAGCTGTCAAATCGGATGGGAAGGTGGAGCAGACGTTGGACTGTGGGGGAAACGTTAGTTGAAATGTTCAGCAAACTAAATGATATAAGCTTTTCTTTTTGTTTATCACAGGTTTTCCACTGTAAGCAGTTAATCTGTGATCCCAGCTACGTTCCTAACCGGGTCAGGAAAATGGGACGTGTCATAAGGGTTATCTGCTTATTAAATCATCCAGTTAAAAACACCCGTGAGGCCAGTTCCTGTCAGATCATCATCCCTCAGGCAGAGCTGAACAGAAAGTCAGGTAAAATACCCATACAATTTCTCATCCATACTGACTGTGAGCTTCCAGACTTTTCCTGATAAACTCTCACCACTCTGAATGAATGTTTCTGTTTCGTCCTCGCAGACGTTTACATATGTGTAGTGTCCTACAGTCACAGCTTGGCCTCGGACGGGATGTACATCGCCACGGTGAGCACGACTGTAGAGACCAACAATCCAGAGAAAGAAGTGGAGCCGGCCCTGGAGCTCCTGGAACCCATCATGCAGAAGTTAGTGACGAGTCTTTCTGTGCTCAGGTCTGTTTTAGTACATTATTGTAATTTTTTTGCATGACTTTAATAATTCTAGATTTGTCTCCGTCACCAACGTGCTGGTTCCAAATGAGGACGGAAGAAAGAGTCAGGTAAAGAGAGGAGCCACCAGAGGCAGTCACAATTTTACATACACCAATCATCAGCATGAATGTCTAATTCATTTTGGGCTCTCAGTGACTTACAGTATATTATATTTTGAACAACAAACAACTGAAATAACTTATGAAAAACACAAATTTCTTCCACACATTGGAATTCTTTGTATAATCGATTTCCAGAATGACCCTGACCTCATCGTAGGATGAGGTCAGAAACTTATTATTAGCCTGTTGTGTCCACTGATGTGTGACTGGGATTGTTGTCCTGCTGGGACTTGACTGTGTCAACCAGCAACCATCAAACTGCTGATTTCAGGTCAAGTTGAAGAACCAAGACATAGCCCAAAATATTGCATGTATTTGTATTTGTATTTGTATATTTCAACCTTTTTCATTATTTCACCTAATTTTTTAAATGCAACAATAACCATGGGAGAAAAAAAAAAGACCCTCAGCATGATGCCACCACCACCACCATGCTTGACAGATGGTCATCATTCAAACATACCTTGACTGTGGCCAAATAGTTCAGACCTGGTCTAACTGACCATAGAGCTTTTCCTAGAAATATCTTGTCTATGTGGGCAGCTGCACATTTCAGTCATCCGTCATTGTGTGGGTTTTGTTCCAGGTTCTCGTGCGTTGGTTGGCATAAGTCCCTTAACTGTGGACAATTCAAGCAACTTCCTGTTTATGATAAACTTGATAGGCTCTGTTTGAAGGTAGCAGCTCACATGGTTAAAGCTAGAGCGGAATTGAGTGTTGTAGCAGATTAATAATCCCAGCTGTACATTAAATGGGCATAAAATTGACTTTTTAAGCTTTATGTTAAAGCTCAATAAATGTTATTCTCTCATCTAAAACATACCTGGAATGAAGGCTTTATTTTTTCATGCATGTTTGAGAAATCCTTTCATCTCCATGGCAACCACTCAGCGGTGCAAAAAACACTTAGAGGCGCAGCTTCTCCTCAGAGCTGTAGTTGCTAAGGTTCTGTCCCACAGAGCAGTCCTCCCACTCAGCTCCTTTAGACTAGCCAGCAGCAATTAGCAAACACCTGGTGGAATCTACTGAGACCATTATACGGCTACTGCTCAGTGTTAAAAACATTCCTAAAGGGTTAATAGAGGAGCAATGTTGTGGTGACTTCCTGAAGGCGGAGTTTCAGGAGTTTTTAAAGAGACAGAGGCCAAATTTCACAGTGTTAAATTATGTAGTCAATGTTCTTTTAAATTATATTTGTAGCATTTTTATAGCAAATAAAGGTAACCTAGTTACTTGATAATGCTAGAAGATGGCACCATGTGCCTGTAAAACACATAATACTGACTCTTTAAAACTGATGGATTCAGCACTAACATTCACATGGACTCTAACCTTAATCCTATTGAATATGTACATGCAGTCTGTGTTTAAAAGCCAAGTTCATACCAGAAATTAAATTAACTTCTGGTAAAGCAAGAGGTCAAAGGTTAATCCAAAACCTAATTCATAGCTACAAAAGTTTGTGGTTTCTCCACAACATTTAATCAAATATTATTTATATATTTCAGCCTGTATGTATTCAACATCCACAAGAAATTATAACTTGTGCAGCTATGTATATTTATTCTGTAAAAAGAATGTCTGAAAAAAAAAAACATTAAAGGCCCAAATTTATTCAAAGATTCATGCTAATGGATGTATGTAAACTTCTGCTCTGAACTCTACAAAAAAAAAAATTTTACATCTGTCTTTATCCCTTCCCTCCAACCTCTCTCTGCTGCGTTAGATATTTGTATCCCGGTCTTATGATGCAACAAACCACTTTGACTCGGAGTGTGAGGACATCAAAGATATGTACCGGCGGATCACCGGAGCAGAGCTCTGCTTCGAAAGACCTCGCAATCTGTCCCACAACTCCGACAACGACTGAGAGAGCCATCCGCATCAGGAACGCTCGGTTGAACAGACAAGATGGCTACCACGCACAGCTGTGAAGCAGTTCTGTAGTTATAGAGAGAAGCGTGACTGATAATGTAAATGTTGAAAATCCCCTTTTCTCCTATTGATTGTTATAATTGGTTCTGTTTGAAAAAGCCTGCATGAAACGATGTAATTTCTGAGCCCTGTACCTCCCTGCGTGATTTTTTTTTGTGTCATTTTGTGTAGTTCTTATATTTATAATTTTGATACATATATTAGGGCCATTATAGATGGGGGGAAACAGCAGTACATTTTTGCCAAAAAACTCAGAAGTTTTTATATTAATCTAAGAACTTTTCTAGAAAAACAAAGAAATTATTTAATTTGAAAAGTCAAAAATTTGCTAGAAAAAATTCAAGAGATTTTGAGATTAATCTCAGAAGCTTTTGAGGGGGAAAAAAACTTGGAAATTTGAGTTTCAAAAGTCGAGCATTTTCAACTTTTGCAAATTTTTTCTAGAAAATTTCAGATTTTTTCTAGCTAATTTGCAACTTTTAAAACTCAGAAATGTCCAAGTTTTGTCTCTCAAAAATTTCAGAATTTTTTTCCTAGAAAACTGAGTTTTCAAACCAAAAAAATTGCTTGTTTTTTCTAAAAAAAATTCTTACAATTTTCTGGCTTAACTGTACTCCTCCTACAGTGACCCTAATATGAGGTCATACACATTTCATTGTTCACTGTTTCATTGCTAAATCCCTGGAGAGAGGTGTGAATATTATTTAGAATACCAATAAAATAGTTCTCTGTGTTATTAACTGAAGCTCACTCTGAAAATACCCAGTGATGTGGGCATTGTGTTTCAGGTAAAAGTAGCTCAGCTGCAGACTGCATCTGAATGACATGGGTTTAATCGCTGAGACTGACTTTGGACATGTTGCGTCGCAGCGGCTGATTAGAGATGAATCGAACATGCAGGGGATTTGTGGATCCTCCTCTCTGCTGGGGGCTTATGAGTGAGAAGGACAAAGGCAGTGAATTATATCATATGCTGCACAGGCAACTTGTCTGCTGCAGAGCTGCTGGACGCACAGAGCAAAGAGGCTTATCCAGAAGGAGGACAGCAGCCACAAACAAGCACCTCGCCTCGGCACAGCCTGCGACACGTCACACACTTTAGATCCTTTGTTAGTTCGTTTTACTTTGTACATGCTGCTGTGCAGACTGAAACTGACAAATGAGGAAATGTTTTCTTACACAAATAATGGAAACACTGAATATAATAAATAAATCAAACCGTGGTATTTAACAAATGTATTTATAATCAGTCTATACAACGACTTTATACAGCAGAATACAGATTTACTCAACTCAACTTGTTCATTTATGACTGAAAGTTGTTTTTACTTTTAAACCACAATGTGACAATGAAAAATTGCCACAACTTTGTTTCAAATTTTCTCAAAGTGGCTCAAAGCTTTGATAAAAATGCCTGAGACTGAGCCTGCTTCAGACTGATTTACCCCGATGTTTGCAGAAACACAATAGCTGGATCAGTTTGCTATTTTACTCTGAAGCCTCTTTGCAGAAGAAGGGCGATCCTCCCACTTGAATGTGAACCTCGTCTTTAAATGACCATTTACACTCTCACTTTGAGTCCCCACTTTCATCCTGTTTCACTTCTAGAGCTCTGCTGTAAGAGGGAGGAATCAGACCAGCGGCCACCAGCCGCCGCTCGCTGTTCAGAAAGTTAAATGTTGCACAGGCATTCGGCTGCAAAAGAGCAATAAAATTATTAAAATTTAGAAATAGGCATTTTAGAAAAATATATTTTAACACATTCATTGAAGTAAAATCTTTTTTCTTCTTTAATCTATCATAGAAAGATTGAGTGATCTTTACCGTGTCCTGCACCTCCAAAGCGATGCGTTTCCGCTTCAAGAGTGCGAGAACTGAGGGGTTAAGTCGTTCGACCCTTGACCCTGTGCCCAGCACAAGAATCTCTGAAGCAGCACAGAAAAAAAATACAAAAAATAAAAAGTAAATAATTTTAAATACTATATGCCTTAGAAAAAAAGATAAATGGACACTAACATGAAAGAAATATGCATTGATCTTCACAAATTATGTCACATCTACAGACGCCTTACAATTGATTCCAGTACTGATACTCAAATTATGCAGTACCAAAAAAATATATACAAATACCCAAAAACAGAAAACTTCCAATTGTGGAAATGGCAAAATTATTCACACCTGCAACCACTCCTTTAAAGTATTAAATGTAGAATAAAACTACTTAACTGTAGCAGAAGTGAAACATTAAACTGCTGCGCAACTCAGCAGGATGTTGCTAGGTAACCAAAAGCTACTCAATGGGTTGTTGCTAGGTAACCACAGAGTGAGTGAGTTAGTTGATTCCAACAACCCTGCTAGCTGGTCGTGAGAGGTTTGAGGACCTAAAACCTTTCCTCTGCCTACATTTCCCAGAATGCTGTACGGTTCTATAGCAAAGATCAGTGAATATTCTGTATAACGGTATTAAATATTCTATTAGATGATACTGATCAGATGTCTACCACAATATTTATTTATTGTCCATCCCTACTACCCATGATGAATAATTTTTTTCAAATTATATGACTTCTGCTAGAGAAACCACATCATAAACACAAAACCAAAGAGTGCTAAAGTTTAGATATTTTACACTCAGTAAATCAAAACGCTTAAGGTATTTGGAAAAACCTCTTGTTTTTCTTATGTGATGTTGTGGTTCTAAGTCGTACCTATAGGTGGTTCAAGCATGTGGAAGAGAGAGATGCTTTCCTCTGTGATGTCTTCAGAACTTCCAACCTGCAGAAAGACACATTTTTTCCAACTTAGAACAGTTAGTCTGTCGCCTGTAAGGAAACACAATAAGACCCGTAGGGACTGTTTGGATTGTGATCTCACGCTCCACTGAAGGATGGCAGGAGGTATCAGAGCGCAGGGCCCAAACACCCGGTTTCCATCGATGTTGAATCCCATAGGACTGTAGCTGTGTATCATGATCCCGTTGTTGGCCTCCCTCTTCATGATGGACACGGTGGTCCGCTGGTACGTCTCATCGTCACTTGGCCCTAAACTGTGAGCTCGGCAGAGAAATGGGCTGCAATCAAAGACACGAGAATTGAAATTAGGGTTGTATTTTGCAACACTGTTTTCTTTTAAATTCTTATATAGGCCAGAGAAATACCTAATCAAATTATATATTATTCCAGGTTGAATGTGAACACTACAAATAAAGTAAAACCATACTTTCAGTAACGCAATGCAAAAATTGCTTTAAAAAAACTGAGATGCTATGAATTAGTCGTTATACTTTCCTCCATTATGTTAATTTTTAAATAACAGAATGCACTGCAAGTCTGACCAATGGCCTCATCCAAGAGGCAAAGAGCCAACAGCTACCCACTGACAGCCAAATGTTGTAGGCCAGTTTTTGTGCAAGACATACACAAGCATAAATACATTTGCCAAATACTATTATTCTTTATAATCAATTATAAGAGGCAGTTTTTTTGTAAGCCTGTTTATTTGCTAAGCTACAGAGAAAGTTTTGCTTTGTTTTACAATTGCATACTGTGATTTTGTCATTTAAACTAGGCATAGGCTGAAAGTCTTAGTAAAAATAAAAGCAAATCAATACAGCAGTTACTTTAAAAACAGAACTATATAAGAAACGAGTGGGACTCTTTTGTAACTGTAACCATGGCATTAAAATGGCCTTCCTTCTTAGAGAAATGGGACAATAAAGAGCCAACATATTCATTCGTAATTTGTTGTTTATGGGTTAAATATTCAGGGATTTTAATGAAACATACCTGGAGAAAGCGGGTACAGATCTGGAGGAGAGCAGAAGTCTCTGTGTTGATCTCTGAAGGAGGAACCTGGCGGCCATGTTTGAGCCGGTGACACGCAGGGGGACGGAATGCGCTGTAACACCACATTCTCACTGAACAGTCGTGCGTCGAAAAGTCGAACAACATTTTGTCCCACGTTGGTTGAGGAGATTTGAACTAATTTTACGCCAATCCACCGACACAGAAGGTAACAGGTTTACAATACTGGGGCAACTGGGGCAACTAAATGATAAGTTTAAGCCAAAGGTGACCAGAGTAGCCAAAAACTGTACTCAAGTATAGGTAAACGTAAAGTGAGTACCTGGTTATTTACATCTCATTTAATATTTCAAAACTATTTCCACAGACAGACGAAAATGTAAGGTTATGTTTACATTTTGGCATTTTAAAGACTAAGATGAAGTAACATAATCAAAAATAGAAAAACATACAAACAAAAGAAATATTTTTCCAGTTAAATATTTTAGACTCTGCTGACCGAAGAAGGTTAGAATAACAAACCTAAAAAATAAAGTTTTTGTAATTAAATAGTAAATAGTATTTTATTGAATTTGTTGTTAGGGCGCATTCAGAGGTTTAATGTATGGTATCACTTTTAACAATGTTATTTATTTAAAATGTTGGAATTTGAAATAAAGGATCCATTCCTTACTTCTTCTTGCAATGACTACTACAATTTTCTATGAAATCTAATACTATTCAATGCAAAACATGGTTTCATTACAAAAACCTTTTTATTATTCCTCTTGCTGCATTTATTTGACAAATTATCGTTGACACATCATTTAGCATTAAACATCGCATCCAACATTATACACCACGATTCACATATTTTATATTATTTTGTGTGAATATTATTATACGGAACCAAAAAACTCTATATTTATACTTACATTTCTTACTGTAGGTAAATTAGCTACATCTAACTAAAAGTTAGTAAGAATATATATTTTTGCAAATATAAAAATCTAATAAAATTGTTGAGATTTCGTTTTTTAAGTCTTAATAATAGTTTTAATAGCAACATTTTATTTTTGTATTTTTATTTAATAGTATAGTTGTTTATGTAAATCAATTATGTAATAATTTCATAATACGTTGGTTATCGAGTAAAATCCTCTGATGTCGATTAAAATGCCTGGTGGGTGCGTTCAGGATGTAACAGCGCCCCTCGTGGGCATTTAGTAGTATGACAGGGGTCAGATGATCTTAGCTGCTTTGTAAATAGACATCAGCCATTCACTGTAACCATGCCTTCATAGGCTCTTTAAATCCCCCAGCTGAGCAGATCCTGCCGCTTGGACTCTACACTTTTTCTCGGCTTTTTTTCCCCCCCGGGCCGTTTTCGGTTTGTCAAAGTATTTCTGAAACATGTACCGGTCTCTGTACGCCTTCCGATCGTCCGAGCCCAACTCGCTGCACTTCGCGGCCGGGGAGAGCTTTCTAATCCTGGAGAGGAGCAACAAACACTGGTGGCTGGGGTCTCGCTGCAGCTCGGGGGAAACCGGCTACATCCCGGCCTCTTACATCGAAAAACTGCAGGTACACCAGACTGATGTAAAACGTTTGCTTCCACTTTTCTCCCCCTCTGTCTGAACACTGAGTTCTCAGCCTCTTGATGCGCTTGGCTATAAAAAGGGCTGAATCAATGGAATCGAGAGAGACACATTCAGTGGTGTATGCCTGCTGAATAAATCATAAATTATAGGAAATGTTGCATCATGCAGAGACTTTCCTTCATCTTTCTGCACTGCAGCGGAAGAGAGGAGACTCGGGGTGGCACAGAAGTGGAGTTGAATACTGATGGGATGGCAAAAAGGGATAATTACACAATAAAAGCATGCTCAGCTGCAGGAAACTCTTTTCTGCTAACTTCTAGATAATCCATGATTCATGTATTTCTCTGTTTCTCCCAGCCACGCCCACACGAGTCCAGTAATGAGGAGTTTGCTCTTGGATGCAGACTAACTAGTCGGAGCTTGCGTGCTGTTTTGGATGCATGAGCTGGCAGGAGACGCATGCCGTCCCTGAACTTAATAAGCCTGAATCTGAGGTTTTCTGAGCACGCATGACTGTAATTATAGAGCCCTGCAATTCAGTCAGGATACAAACGCAAACCTTATTGTACCTCAGAGTGGTTTTATCTGATAAAACACCACAGTGTATTGTATGGTAGTGAACTTGAGGGGAAATTATGATAAAAAAAAAGTGTGGTTTGCATTTTTATTCAACCCTTTGTACTCTGATTCTGCTAACTAACATTCAGTGTTGTCAGACCAAAATTAAACTTTTTGTGGTTGAAAACTAACGTCATATTACTATGAACACACCTTTAACTGTGAAACATGGTAGTGGCAGCATCATGCTGTTGCCAAGGGGGAACCTGATCAGAGTTGCAAAGATGTTTGGAATTAAATGGTCGCTTTTCCAGCCATTTTGACCACTCAAAGCTTTACACTAGAGTCACATTCACCCAAACACACACATTTATACACCGATACGCAGATCGGTAGGCAATTTGGGGTTAAGTGCCTTGCCCAGAGGCACATCGACATGTGGCAGGAGGAAGCTGGAATTGAACCTACAACCTTCCGATCACAAGACGATCACTCTACCAAAGAGCCACAGTCGCCCATATAATGCAGAAGTTTATGGGCGACTAAATGCAGAATCTGTGACAAGAATTGAAACTTGATGATTACATTATACTATCAGACTGAACCCAAGTTATTTTCCAAGGAAGAGTGGGCAACCATTTCAGTTTCTAGATTTGCAAAACTGGTAAAAAATTGTACTTAAGTATTTCAACATATTTCTATTCAAATTAAAGTAAAAAAAAATTACTCAACAATAAAAAAAACAAAAATTGGTAAAAAGGCTACTTAAGTACTGAGTAACTGTACATCAATCATTTGATTTTTAAGAATTGCATCAACAGACGGACCATCATATTAAGGCATGAGGAAGTTTTGGTATTTTAAGGACTAAAACAAAAACATTTCATATAAATAACATACCTACCAAATAACAAATTAGTGTCTTTCAATATAAAACTTAGGAAACTTTAACAAAAGTCGCAGGTGTGTGTCTGTGTCTGGTGATTTTTTTTAGTAAAAACAAGTTTGTTCTTCATTCAGTGAAGTTACTCACAGTGGGTAGAGAGTCCAGAAATTGTAGTCAAGTAACCGTAGAAATACTTTGTAATAAAATTACACAGGTAATAGTACAGCTTAGTAAAAATAGTCCTAAAAGTAAATTTTTTTCCAAAAGGTTATTTAAATGCATGTGACTAGTAACTACCCAACTCTGGCTGTGGGTCCTAAATCCTGTGAGTGCTGCAGGTCCACTGTGTCTAAATAAAGAGGCTGAATACAAATGCCTGCCACACATTTCAGATTTTTGTTTGCATAAATATTTTTCTTCCCTTTCATACAGACAACGCTACGTTTGCCCATCACGTGAAATGAAGAATTTCTAAGGAATGTGTTTGTAAAACGTGAAAAGGCTGTTGTTACATAATTGGCCCCGTTTGTTTCCGCCTACAACCACATATGTCCCCAGGCCGTGTCCTGTTGAGCTTAAAGTTTAATAGCTATGAATGCTGCCATATTAATGAATATTTCACCTCTCTGTTATTGTTTGGGTTTTTTTCTACCAGGCTCCGGAGCAAGATGAGGTTCTGCAGTCCATTGACCGAGCAATCGAAGGCATCCACAACGTGGCCCTAAAGAACGGAGGCAAATACAATCTGGAACAGCGAGATGTTCTACAGTAAGACAGAGAGAAAGGGAAACATTTGGCAGTAGTTCTGCGTTATGTTCTGTTAATTAAATAGTTGTTTTGCTGTGATGCAGAAAGCTGATCCACCACAGAAAGGAGACCCTGGCTCGGCGAAGTTCTTCCTCCGCCGGACACAGACTTCCTGCTTCCAACAGTGAAATATCCCTGAGCCAAACGCCTCCTCCTCCCAACGGCCTGAACCAGAACTACGGCAGACAGGGAAGCGTGCCGCTGTCAGGGAGCATGGACAGCATGCAGGCGGAGCCGGGCTTCTACCAGGTAACACGCTCTCTACACACACGGCTGCACGGCTCAAAATGACCTGCTCTGCTATTTATGCATTCATCTGTTTTTGGAGGTTTATTCAAAACAGGAAACTGTTTTATAATTATTTGCATTACGAGGTTTCCCCCAAAAAACCTGCTAAGCCGGGTGGTTGGGTGCTAGATTAGTCATTCATCCAGCGGCCCGTTGTGTTTTTGAGTTAAAAGTTTTTTAAAGTTTACAGGAAATTTGAAAATATCACTTGATAATTATTTTTAATGAAAGATTGGAAGATTAATACCTGGACACCAACAATAAAGTCATAAAAGATGCAAACATTTTAAAAACATTTAAATAAATAAGCAATACTTAGCCCGGTGGGAACATAACAAAAGCCTGGTGGCCCGCCAGACTTATAATACACTGAGGAGAAACCCCGCATTAAAATAATTGCTTTTTTTGGAACAAATGTTACATTTTGGGTTTGTCTCATTCATTTTTAATAAAAGATCTCAGCTCTGTGCTTCAGCTAGTTTCTGTTTCGGTGGATTTAGAAAAGTTTGCATTTCAGCATCATTACCTTGTTAGGTACAAGGTGATGTATGTCAATAATATTGACATTTGTATATAACCTGTACTAATACAGGCTATATACAAACTATTTAAGGTGTATACCAAATCCAGAATATAGGTATAATATTTCAGTCCTCAGGTATTCCTACTAGACCTGTCACAAAAACAGATTGTCCCAGAAGTTATTGTGATAAACAATAATATTGTCAGTTTGAAGCTATTTTCAAATACTATAATGGTAATGGCATAATAATGCAAGAACACATTCTCAAAGATCAATAAACTTTCATTTCTGATGAATATTTAACACTGGTACTGGAAGACCTTTTAAATATAAAAGATAAATAAACAAAACAACAGAAACGGCAAATAAGTCTGTAGATAAAATTGTCATTCAAAACAAAAAAGCACCAGACTGAAGACTTTTGTCATTCAATTTTTGGTAGAAAAAGAAAAACGATAAATCATGCAAATGAAAATTATTGAGCTTGTTTTAATTTATCATGTGATTAATGGTTAATTAATCACATGATTAATGTAATCAATGTTTAATTATTTATCTTAATTAAATATTAATTAATTAGTTAATTAGTTAATTAATTAATTAAATACTCTACACTTGGTAGAGTGTTTACCAAACCACTCTACCAAACCTTACTGTAAAAAGGTCATTCTGATGGTTGAAGAGGCTCGTCTCCAACCTATTTAAGTAAAAGATGTTTTAATATTTTATTTCAGGAGTGTAGAAAAAACTGTTTATCTTAATCCACAAATGTTAAACTATTTCCAATTGATTATGTTTTGTGTTTTGTCTTTGTTTTGAATGTATCCGTTTTAATTTAACCTCTTTTGTTTGGTTATTTTATTTTTATTTTGTTATTTGTCCTTTTATCCAGTTATTTATTTTGTAGATTTATGCCCCTTTTTGCTTTTTGTTTGTCTGTAAGTTTGTTGTAGGTACACTAGCTTATGAATTTTTAAAAAAATGTAGGAAGTAATTTAGAGGTATGTTGAAAATGAAACAATTTTAATCCTGCTCTCTTATAAAAGTCCCCCTAAATCATGTTTGTTTCTGTAATGAGGCGTGGGGGGTTCTGCTAACTCGGCCCGGTTTGTTTTCCTCTGTGCAGGTGCCGCCTCAGCCCCGGCGCGCCGCTCCGATTACTCCCCCTCCCCCTGAGAAGCAGAGAAACAACCGGCGTCCAGGTTAGGCCCTCAGTTCCTCCACCTGTTGGCTGCAAACTGCGGCGGCGTGTTTTTGCTGATGTGTCCTGCGCCGCGCTCTATTCTTAGTCAGGTCAGCGCCGCTCAGCTCCTCTGTAACCGGATTCCTGTCCCTCTCTGCAGAGCCGGAGGTCCCCTCCAGAGTGTCGTCCCTTCCCGCGTCCCCCGCTCCCTCCCTCACCATCAGCACCACCTCCACAGAGTCCGCCTCCCGCTCCTCTCTGGCCACCTCTGACATCAGTCTGCCCAGCACAACCAGCACCCCTCCTCCTCCTGTGCCGTCTCGCGTCAAACCCCCCGTCTCACCCGCCGACGTCCAGCCGTCTGACTCTCCTCCTATGCCGGCTCCCGTGAAGAAAAGCCCGGCGCCGCAGCCTCCGCAGCTCCCACAGCTCTCTGAGCCTGCCCACCCCAACGCCGCCCCCACCCAGCTCTCCTTGGCGGACCCACCGGGGCCCGAATGGCCCGTGGCCCCGCCGTCTGTGGCCGGAAGTCCTCCTGGCAGCCCCTCGGCCTCCGAGCCGGTTCCCATGACGACCGGCGCCGAACTGATCGAGCTGGTGCGGAAGAACACGGGGTTGAGCTTCGAGCTGTCACGGGTGGCGGTGGGGGTGGTGGTGGGCCACCTGCAGACCGCCCTGCCGCAGGCGGCCGCCGCTCTGGAGCGGGTTCTCCTGTCGCTGGTGGAGAGCAAGGTCAGGCTTGTTTTCACTGCGTCATGCGGATCCAGCATTCCTGAAGCCTGTTCAGAGTTTAGAGTTACGGACAGAGGCGGAGATAGACTTTTAGAGTCAGGGGGCCGAGGGGGGCCCAGATGGGAATGACCAATAGCAAACACATTATACACACACACAGCGGATATGAAAAGTCTACACAGCCCTGCCCAAGTGACAGCAAGGCAAATAATTTCACCTTTATGGTGACCTATGACCTGTTCAATTCAACTGAAAAACAAACTGAAGCATAAAATAAAAAGCTTAAAATAACCTGGTTACATAAATATGTACACCTTTAAACTAATACTTTGTTGCAGCACCTTTGGTTTTTTTTACATGTCATTTATTTTTTATATAGCACTTTTAAAAACAGGTTTAAAACTGTTCCACAGCGATAACATCACCTCCCATCAGTGTGTTAAAATTATTTTAGTTTTTAGAGCTTCAGTTCTCATTTTTCACCAGCTGCAGGTTAGAATAAAGCCTCTAAAAATAAGTGCTTTAAACTGGTTGCAGAGGCACAAAAAGAGAAGTGAAATACCACATCCTGTAAGGTTCAACATTTACATCAGGGATCATTTTTAATTAAATTTGTTTAACTTACAAGTTGGCTGGAAACACAAGTCTTTATGACAGAGGCCTAAGAAGAATAACAACAGTAGGTAAATTAAATTATTCCAGATTTAATATCTCAGTGATGTGTAACAGCTGCTTATATTTCCCTCTGGTGGCCAAATGGTTCACTAAAACAAGTGTGAATAAAACAAAAAACTTGTTTATTTGAACTACATGTATACATTTTACCTATTGCTGAATTTCTATTAATGTTTTAAGGTGCTAACTGGAGCTAATTTATCTGTCAGGACTGATGGTTTTTAGCATCAGTAACATTTTTGAACTGAACTGAACTGAACTGAACTGAACTGAACTGTCTGCAGGACTTGAGTACAGCGCTGCCGCAGGGTCAGGTGTGTCACGACGAACAGCGTCTGGAGGTGATCTTCAGTGACCTCGCCCGTCACCGTGACGACTCTCAGCAGCGCAGCTGGGCTCTTCATGAGGACCACGCCCTCATCGCCTGCTACCTGGAGGAGCTGCTAAAGATACTGGTAACCATGACAACAACACAGCAGCTTCATTGGAGCAAGAATCCATCCATCCATCCATTAATCCATCCATCCATCCATCCATCTATCCATCCATCCATAAATCTATCCATTAATCCATCCATCCATCCATCCATCCATCCATCCATCCATCCATCCATCCATTAATCCATCCATCCGTCCATCAGTCCGTCTATTCACCCATCCATCTGTCCATCCATCCATTAATCCATCCATCCATCCATCTATCCATTAATCCATGCATCCATCCATCCATCCATCCATCCATCCATCCATCCATCCATCCATCCATCCATCCATCCATCCATCCATCCATCCATCCATCCATCCATTAATCCATCCATCCATCCTGTCTTGTCTTTCTTCCTTACAGTTCACTGTTTTTTTTTCCAGTTGTGTATGTAAATCCTGAAATCCTCCCATAAATTCAGTGAACTTCTGTTTTCCAGTCACACACTGACTAATAAATCTGGAAATCTTTGGTCTGAATGAATCTGGATTGTAGAAATCACAAACAGCCTGCTGGACTGGAAATGACCTCACAAGAAGCAGCAAAGCCAGATGAGCTGCTGCTGAACAGTTTGAGTCTCTGTGAGCTCAGTTTGGGTTATTAGCGGACTCTTCATCCTGCAATGTGTTTCTGTGCTCAGCAGTAATAAGTTATTCTCTGTTTCAGTGTTACTTCATTCACACTGTTTGTGTTTCCAGACTGATGCAGATCCAGAAGTGTGTAAGAGGATGTGCAAGTCCAACCACTACGAGAATGTTCTGTCGCTGGTTTCATATTATCAGATGGTAATGTGTAGCTTACTGATATTGTTTTATATAGTAGACAATCGTTTCAGCATCACACTTGTTCACCAATGATCTTCATATTGTAAATGTGTCACACTGAGGTGTTTAGTTTGTCTCCTGGCTGACCTTTGACTTGTGTTGCTACGTGCAGCTTGATTCTCTCTCTCTGTTGGGCTTCATGCAGGAGCACCGCGTGTCTCTGCGGCTGCTGCTGCTCAAAGTGTTTGGAGCGATGTGCAGCCTGGACGCGGCGCTCATCTCCACTCTGCTGAACTCCATCCTGCCCATGGAGCTGGCCAGAGACCTGCAGACGGACACACAGGGTGAGGAACATTACGAATATTAACGTGCGTCGCCTCATATTTGGAAAGCTTCCACATCGGGAGGTCTGCCACTGGAATACATTTTGCTGGACGATAAATTGTCCCAGAAATAATTGTGATAAACAATAATATTGTCATTTTGACGCCATTTTCAACTAATATGGAAGAGATGGACCCGGAAGACATTTTGAATATCTGAAATAAACACAACCAAGAACAATGAATAAAAAGAAAATAGAAACCATGCAAACCAAAACCATAAATAAAATGGATCCGTAAACAAAACTGCTCTTTGAAATATATTAATTATCAAAATGGAAATGATCAAACAAATTTTAATTAATCACGCAATTGACTGATCAATTGTTTATCTTGACAGGCTTGATTGCAATAAACCGTAATATTGTCATTTTGAGACTATTTTGAACAATAATTGTACAGAATACGCCACACTGGAACTGGAAGACATTTTAAATACCCCAAATAAAACACAACAATAAACAAAAACCATACAAAACCAAAGTAAATAAATTAATAACTTAAATGGATTATGATGTCTCTATAAATAAAATTGCCCTTCCAAATATATTAATCATCAGAAGGGAAATTATCAATCTCATTTTAATTTATCATGTGATTAATTGCTTATTGTGACAAGCTTAATTGTTATAAATATTGTCGTTTTGAGACCATTTTCAACTAATATAATAATAATGTAATAATGCAAGTTGTCTTTTCAAAGACTAGTAAACTTTTGTACAGAACACTCCACACAGGAACTAGAAGACATTTCAAATACCCAAAATAAAACACAATAGTCAGAAACAATTAATAAAAAGAAAATAAAAACTGCACAAAACTAAAATCATAAATAAAATACACTATGAAGTCTCTAAAGCAAAATTGCCCTTCAAAAAATATTAATCACAACACAGGAATTTATCAAACTGATTTTAATTTATTGTGTGGTTAATTGCTTCTTCTTGTTAACTGGCTTCCACATTTATTTTCTGAAAGCAGATTTGTCTGACCACATTAAGGGTTTTCCACTTCCACTCTGTTATATTTAAATGATTTTTATTGTTTCATTTGTATTTGTAGATAGTTATTTGCAATAGTCAAATCTCTCTAGAGCGCTGCTCTTTGTTTAATAAAATAATAAACCAGTTTAACTGATGAATGATTTATTTATTTATTTGTTGGTTTTGTTCCACCACTCCAGAACATTTTGCTGAAAATAAGTAGAAAATTTGAACAAACCAATTGTTCCAGTTCGTTTAGAACAAGAATAATTGTTTGGCATTATCTTTAACATGATTTTGTTACTTTTGTTGTGCGTTTGCTTTGCTTTTCCTCCAGAACACCAGAAGATGTGCTACACAGCTTTGGTATTAACTATGATATTCTCAATGGGAGAGCAGGTGCCGTATCACCACTACGGTATGATGTGTCTCTTTGTATTGAGACGTTTTAGCATGATGCTCGTTATGAGGATGATCTGAAGCTACAGGAACCTCTGTGTCTGCAGAGCATCTTAGCGCTGAATTTGTATGTTTCCTGTTGGGTGTGGTGGAGGACGGGCTGCCCTCGGACCCCACTGAGCAGCTGCCGGACATCTTCCTGAACCTCCTGCTGGCCTTCAACCTGCACCACACGGGTCAGAAAAGATTGTTCACATATTAAGCAACTTTTTTACTGATCTCTACTTTTGAGAAATGTTTTAGTTGTCCCGTTCTCTGTTCAGAAATACCTTTTTGAACTCCATATTTGTGTCAACCAGTGCCGAGCAACAATGCAATAATGCAGGAGCTGAAGCAGAAAAACGTCAAGGTCCTGACAGAAAAGGTGCTGCTGCTTCTGAACAGAGGAGGTAAAATCCCACAGACTAATGATTCCCACTCTTCAATGGGCTCTGACGTGTTTTTCTAAATGAAATCTGCTGTTTTCTGCAGAGGATCCAGTGTGTATGTTCAAACACACGCCACCTGCGCCTCACTCTGTGCTCAAGTTCCTGCAGGATGTCTTTGCTAGCCGAGAGACCGCCGACATCTTCTATCGCACCGACATGATGGTGATGATAGACATCGCCGTCCGACAAATTTCCGACCTGTCTCCCGGAGACAAGGTGAGACTCTCAGCAGCTGACGCAGCACCGAGATGCAGGCAGGAGGGTTTTGTTGGATATTTATAGTTCTGTATAGTTCTGATGGAAACAGTAGAGGAAGCTGGAAAATAAGCTTTTTATTTCAGCTTTTTTGATGTTTAATTTGTGTCACATGAAACCAAACTAAAAACAATTTTATCAACAAAAACTTAAGTGAGAAATTTCTTCAATTCTAGTATCATCAAGATTCCAATATCACAAAGAGCCACTAGAGGGAGCTATTTTCACCTTGGTCAAAGGAGCCAATGACAAATGTATTTAAAGAAGCTTCATATTTTCCATTTTAATTGTTTTATTCATTAAAATATAAGAAAAATAAGACTTGATCAATAGGAAAAGGAAAGTGTGGAAGGTTTTCTTCACAGTTTTAGTTTGTCTATGCAGAAATATTAATCAGCATCTTAAGGACTCACAGAAATGACTCTTGTTTGTAAAAGTTCAGTATGTTATGCTGAACATAGCTTTTTCTCAATTTTGAATATTTGAACAAAAGAGTTTTGAGTAAAAATATGTTCAAAGTAATTTATACTTGGTGGTAAAATAGTTGATTCCTGAAAGTCACACAGCCACAAAGTCTTTAATTGAAATCTTTTTGCATACTATATGAAGTAGTGTTGAATATATTCCATTTTATCACTTACATGGTAACATTTGTTTTCAAATCAATTAAAAAATACTTTATTGATCCCAGTGGGAATTAAAATGGATGTTTATTAACGTGCATGTCTCCTTAAAATAAACAAATTCAACTGAATCGTCTCTTTTCTTCCTCCTGAAGCTGCGGATGGAGTACCTCTCCCTCATGCACTCCATAATGCGCTCCACGGACTACCTGGAGCACCAGCACCGCCTCTCTGACCTGCAGGGGTCGCTCAAGAGGATTCTCAGGGAGGAGGAAGATCCTGGAGAGGACGAAGGGAGCGCCACGGCGAAACAGATGGATAAGCTAATTGTGCAGCAGATCTTCAAGGAGTTCCCACAGATCCACGACAACCAGAACTGACCATATCTGTGTGGTGCACATTCACACGCTGTAGTTTCACTCCCGTCTGCTGAAGGTGGGGTTTGCTGGAAGACCGACGGTTTCTGCACCAGCTGAGGAAAAAACAACAGGCTCTCCAGGGATGCACTGTGCATGTTTCCACATTTCTCAAGTTATTTAGTTTAAATAATAGACAATTATTTAGCATTTTAAAGGATGTTGAGAATATTAAAAACTCATATTACAGTTAGCCAAAAGTAATTGCCAAGCAGCTCTTGAAGTGAATTTAAAAGCAATAAGAGTCTCATATGGACTAACTGCATGTGCTTTGTCAGATAAAATCTACTGCAATCACAGCTGAGTCTTATTCGAACCAAACTAACTTAAACCAAATAGTTTTCAGAGAAAATATCAAGAGACAAATCTGTAGTTTGTTTCAGTGCCAGAGAGAAAACTTTTGCGAGCTTCCCTTCGTAGAGGGACCAAACTACTGTGTGTTACGGAGAGTATTATTTTCTTAAATAGTTACTGCACTTCTACCCCTGACTTTTTGTGCCATAAAACCTCTCAATATTTACACTTAAAGCAAATTTGTTTCCTGACTTAGAAAGGCAAAGCACACTCATCTCTACAGACCTCATGGCTGAGTTAGCTGCTTCTGCTTCTCTGAACTCTGCTGCATTTGTCTCCTTCTGCTACATTTGGCTTTTGTATCTCTTACAATAATTATTCTGTTTTCCTAAAATGCAAAGCCTTGGAAGACTTAAGAAATCACCCCTTCACATATTTAGATAAAGTGTTCCGAATAGAGGCTGTATGTGAGGTATGATGCACTTGTTCAGTTATAATCTTGTGTTCCTGCTGAAAAAATGTCATACTTAAAGACAAATCCGAGGCGTTTTTATGATCTCACTGTGTTTTTTATGTTATTTACCTTGTTTCTTGCATCAATGTTGTGACTGATGTCCTTGTTTTTCACATATTGTTGTTGCTGGTCCTCCTCCAATAGAAACGCTTCTTCACTTTCTCTAAAATCCATATCTGAGTATTAATTTCTTTGACTAATGGTGTATTTGTTTACAATATGTGTAAAGTTTATGTTTGAGTGATAAACATCCTTATGATTGGCAATGTCTGCAAAAATGCTGCAACTGTGTAATGAAACTAATAAAGCTATATTTTAACAGTGCTATTGTCTGTTGTGATGGTTAGGAGCAAATCATTCAAACAATAGGACAATAACAATGAAGATGATTTAATAATAAACTGTCAGAATAACTTCAGTATCAAATAAGGTCATCATCTTCCATTTTATTATCTGTTTGCCTCACACTCAGGCCCACTGAATTTATTGTATACATTAAATAAAATATAATAAATACATTGCTAAAATACAGAGCAATTGTTCCCAATGAAGATTTGACAAAAAAAGTTAAGTTATAAAATTAAACACAACAGTTCAAAACATGGCAAAATAACACAATGCTCTGTATATAATCAAATATATCTAAAATACATGTCAAATACAGTATGATAATTGTAAAGAAAACACACAGCTGATCTGATCCTAAGACACACCACAGTTACAGATAACTGAAAAACTTTTAGTGGTTACTATAGTAACTATAGTAACTATTAGTGGTTACTATAGTAACCACCAACCGTCAGGAAGAGGAAGAAAACACAACGAATGGCAGTAAAAAGTCAGGAGAAAATAACTTGTTGACTAAACAAAATACATTACAAGAATAAATAAACCGGTTTTGATCAACTTTACCGTTATGATAATGTAATAAATACAAACAAAAACGTATTTGTATATTCTGTATGTTTACTGCTGCTATGATTATTGGTTAAGTTCTTTGTTTGTTTTTTTACTTTTTACGCTATTGATAATAAATAATATATTATAAATATATAATGAGAAGGAATATTAAATATAAAAAAAAATACATTTATCTACATTGTAAGACAGCTGAAAGATTCCACCCGGACGATACAGATGTTCGTACCAAACGGTTGTGTCGCAGTTAAAGCATTCCGGCTAAAGTGGGTTAAAGGTCCTTCAGACCGCAGTGACAGCAGGAGCCCTTCATCGGTTCTCTCAGAGGGAAAGTAGAGCAGGTGAGGTGTTGTCTGGACTTTATAATTGTCTCTCATCGTGTCCCTGTGTCTCATCTAAGCCTCCAGCAGCGACATTTTGTCGTGTTTTTGTCTCACTCTCTCCCTCCGCAGAGCGGGAAGTAAAAATGGCCAAACAGCCGCAGCCGATCAGCCCGATGAAGAACTTCTTCGCTGGAGGTTTCGGAGGCGTTTGCCTGGTTTTCGCCGGGCATCCGCTGGACACCATCAAAGTAAACACTGCTAAATGTTGTGTGTGGGTTTGTCACCGCTTTACCTGGGGAAACGATCAACAAAGAGCATCCGGGTTCAGCAGAGGCTGACTATAAACACAAAACAGGCTGCAGCGTCTCAGTCCTGCTGCAAACCTTTGACCCAGATTCAAGATGCCGCATGATTTCTGCTGCTCAGATAGAAAGGTCGCATGAAAAGTGGGATGTGACCAGATCAACACCTTGAGCTGGCCAAGCCTGAAACCTCATTCAGTCTCATACATTAATTATGTGGGAGTTTGACTGAATTTAACAAAAGGCAGATTAATTCAGATTCCTTGAAGTGGATTTGATCAGAATTTCGCGACTGAATAAGTGCTCACTAAGTTCATCACTTAAAGTTTTTAATGTTGGTGGAATAGGGTACAAAAAACAGTGTTTGTAGCTGATGAAGACTGTCTAAAGGTCACACATTTACAAAATTAAAAAAGACTTGAGATGCATCGTTCAGTTGATAATCTGAACATTTCTGCTGATAGGTGCTACGATACTATACACATAAAATCTCCTTCATCTCCAAGTACAATAAACTCTCACCAGATGCTTATTTAGGGACACCTTAACAAGGTGCATGCATAAAGTTTCCTAAGCTTAGCCGTTATTAAACTCTTAGAACTGCAGAAACTAAGAGATTTTTTTTGCAATGATACTTTTCTTGTATGATAGAAAAATATGTATTTCTCATCTAACAAAGGGCTGCAGCCTCAGGCACCCGTTTACCAATGCCTTATGTTGTTTACTTGTTTGTTTGTTTGTTTTTTGTTGTTGTTCTTTGGACAGACACTGAAATGTCAATTTTCCCCCCAGGATTAATAAAGTTCGTTCGTTCATTCATTCATTCATTCATTCATTCATTCATTCATTCATTCATTCATTCATTCATTCATTCATTCATTCATTCATTCATGTTCTTCTTTCCTCTCAGGTGCGCCTACAAACTCAACCTAAACCAAAACCCGGAGAGAGCCTCTTATATGCTGGAACCTTGGATTGCTTTAAAAAGACCTTAGCCAAAGAGGTTAGCATGCAGACTTATTTTCATTTACCCTTCAAAGCCCAATACAAATATTTTTTTTTAAATCTGATTTTTGTAATTAAACTGTTATCTAAATGCTTTTACATAACAAAAAAACCCCCAAAATTTTGAAACATCAATACGATTTTCCAATTTGTTTGTATTGTAATTGATACATTAGGTTTTTGGAGAAATATATAGTAAGACAAAAAAAAAATTCCCCATGGGTTTACATTTTAATAAAAAAAAAAAGTAAAATACACTGAGCAACATATCTGCTCTCCAGTTACTCTACGCTGTGGAGTTTTTTTAATTCTTCAGATGTATTTTGTTAAACAAGTGTCACAATTTGGGATAAATAAATGATACATTTGATGTCATAGAGTTAATCATTTAGAGCCAGAGTTTGAATGTTATATCATATCTGATATAAGAGAGCAAACCAACAAAATAAAAAAAAAAAACTCTGATACATTGGGTAATTGAGTAATTTTAAAAAAACAGACATTAAAATTTTTTTTAGAATTTGATATTGTAGTGTTAATAAATTATAATAAATTAGGTGTCCTTACTCCTCATGCTGATGTTTCCTCACAGGGTGTGAAAGGACTCTATAAAGGAATGGCAGCCCCAATAATCGGCGTCACGCCCATGTTTGCCGTCTGTTTCTTTGGGTTCGGACTGGGCAAGAAGCTACAACAGAGGACGCCTGACGATATCCTTACGTAGGTGACTGATTCACCTGAGCTGGTTGTGTTCACTCCACAGCTAGCAGCTCTTCCTCATCTTCTTCTGCTCTCCTCCAGGTATCCACAGCTGTTTGCTGCTGGGATGTTATCGGGCGTTTTCACCACAGCCATCATGACTCCTGGAGAGCGCATCAAATGTCTCCTACAGGTCCGTTCCTGTTCCTAAGACCTGGATTCAAACCTCGAACATGATGTTTAGTGATGTGGGCTAAAGTAAGGTTTTGTGTGAGTTTCCAGATTCAGGCATCGTCAGGAGAGGTGAAGTATGCAGGGCCGATGGACTGTGTTAAGCAGCTGTACAAAGAGTCTGGGATCCGAGGAATTTACAAAGGCACAGCTCTGACCCTCATGAGAGGTTCGTCCTCACTTGGATTACGCTCTGATTTTATTTCCACATTTATAATATGAAAAGATTTAAAAGATTATAAAAAACCCAGGTTAATTGGGAATTGGGTCGAGCATGGCTGGGATCTGAAACGGGAGTGTCCAGTTTCCGCGGGCGAGGTTCTGAAACTTATCTTTACTTATCTGCAAACTTAGGCTCAGAGTTTCAACTTGTTTGGTTGGAGTGATGGGAGAAACACTCATCTGTCAAGAAGAAATGACAGCTCTGTTTCAGTTTATAGCTTAATAATTTAAACACAACACATCTCTGCAGCTCCTGCTGTGGATTTGAGGCTGAATTAGCAACTTATGGACAATGTAGTCCAGCAAAAACCCATCTAAGCAGCTCAGTCCTCAGAAACTTGAGACATTGTGTCAGAGTAACAATCCTCAGAGTGCAGTTTGGACTTTGGATCTTTGGAGGCCTCTTATCTTTATCGCATGCTTTGAATAACACCAGCCACCACTGTTAAATCAGCTATTTGTCCCGTAGAGTTGCATTACTTAACGAGTTGCTGGTAGGTCTGTCACAATAACTAGTTTTGCTGGATGATAAATTGTAAAGATTGTTGTTTTGAGACAATTTCCGAGTTGTATATTGATAACAGCTTAATAATACATGTTCATCCTCTCAAAAACCAATAAACTTTAATTTTGTAAAGAAAGCTCAACACTGGAACTGGAGGATATTTAAAAATTAAAAATAAAATGCAACAATCAAAAACAATAAGTAAAACAAAACTAGAAAAAAAACACACACACAGTTGAAACTATAAATAAAATGGATTAAAAAGTCTCTGTAAACAAAATTTTCCTTCAAATTATTGGAAGTTATTGAGCTCATTTTAATTTATCATGAGATCAATTTGTTCATTGATTATTGCGACAGGCTTGATTGTTTGCATGTATTCCAGCCGTTGGATTTAATACAGATTCATGCAGATAAACTGAGGATTCAGTTATTTTATTGAAAAAGTGAAAATTCACTCAGTGATAAATTTTGAGACTTAGTTATCTTAGTTGAAAATTACAACATCACATAAGACCAAAGACCAATAAAGAAGATTTTTAAAATATAAATTGTATGTTTTGGGGGAAGACTGCAGCCTTAATGAAATAAATGCTTAAAATACATTTCTGAGCGTAAAGAATTTAACTCTTTACTCAAACTGCCTTTTTGAGGATATTCAGATTTATTGAAATGCACTTATGTCACTATTAAATTATGTCATAAATAACTTGCTTTTAAAATAGTGATTTGACTGTAAGGTGATTGGAAAATCATATCAGAGAATTTTAGGGTTATGTTACTCTCTTCTTTACTTTTTTTTTCCCAGATGTCCCAGCGAGCGGCATGTACTTCATGTCTTACGAGTGGCTGAAGAACCTCCTCACACCTGCAGGGAAAAGGTGAGGACTTCCTCTTCCTCTTCCTCACAGGAAGTTCTCCGGGCAGAAAGACGAGCTGTCTTCTCTCCGCAGCCACAACGAGCTCAGCATCCCCAGCGTTCTGTTCGCCGGAGGGATGGCCGGGATCTTCAACTGGGCCGTTGCGATCCCCCCCGACGTCCTCAAGTCTCGCTTCCAAACAGGTTTTCTTCTTCAAACGTAACATTCAGACGTTCTTCTCTTTCAGAATATGAATGTTATCCGTTCAGGTGGTTGTCCTCTGTGCTCATGTCCACATCGAACTTCAGTATGACATATAATATAACATTGAATTTTCTGTTACATCTTTTTTCTTAAGAAATTATGCAAAACTCACATTTTGCATGTTTTTATTCTTCCATTTGGGTCTCAACTGCTTCTAAAAACAGGCCAAGTGCTCAAAAAAAACATCTAGCTGTTTTCTAGTTGATGTTTTTTGGTGTCTGCTCTTTCAAAAACCTTCCCGATTGAGAAGTCATAATCGATGGACGCTGCTCTGTTACCTGGCAACCCCAGCCCAGCCAGCTTGGGCCTGGCCCGGGACGGTCCATGTTTGATTTACTGGGAAATCTCGTTTTATTGTTGATCGGACAGCATTCCTACTCTCTGGAAAACTAGAGAATTAGATCATGGAAAATATGGAAGAAGAAAACAGAGTGAGGGAATTTGTTTTCTCAGAATATTCAAGTATCCAGATTATCCAGGTGCTTAATGTTGCTTCTATTCATCCACTTAGACTCAGTTTATTTTTGTTTTAGGTTGGATACAATTATCAAAATTATTTCTATTTTCTTTCAAAACATAAACATTTGTCATATTTTAGTTTGCCTCATCCCTGTTATAGAATTAGAGTACTATCACAGGAGATTAATAACAGCAGTAAATGTTATAAAAGTGAAATCAAATTGTCTTTTTCTTTTTAAAAAAAATAAATTTATATTGTTTTTTCTCTCCAAAATGTGGTGCTGGAAAAGTTTGAGAGCATACCTTGAAAATGCTTGAATTTTATTTATTGAGGGGAAAAGCTGCCTCTTTAATAAAAACCCAGGTGTTTATTTCAGAGGAATCTCACGCCGCATCACGGCGAACCTCAAATCTCTTCCCCTCTCTCCCTCCATCAGCTCCTGAAGGAAAGTATCCCAACGGTTTCAGAGACGTTCTGCGGGAACTGGTCCGAGAGGAAGGCATCGGCTCTCTGTACAAAGGCTTCAACGCCGTCATGCTCAGAGCTTTCCCTGCAAACGCAGTGAGTCTCCATGCTTTGATCTTCAGCTTAATAAAGCTGTAAAAAGGCTTCAAGCAGCTGGATGAACATCTGGAGATGTAGAAGGTCATGAAAAGACAAAGTCGTGGACATGTAGGCAGTCGCTTGTTGGATAATTCAAATGTTGGTGATGAATTTAGGTTGAAGTTTGGTTTTCAGATTAGTGCAGTGAAGCACAGAGAGGCTTTGAACGTCTTTATTAATATTTGTTTGGCTGTAAAACAGCTGCTGTACGGAAGAACATTAGAGCTGATAATTTCCTCAGGAATTAATATTATTACAGCTAAACCTGTAAAAATATGCATCACTAGCAGGTGCTATTTGCCCAAGTCGTCCTTTAAAGTAATTTTCTTTGATCTATCAGTAGTCTGCAGTAAGGAAATATTGTCTTATAATAATCTACGTTTCTTAAAATTATCCACCAGTACAAAGTCACTAAATCTTGTTGTGATTTAATCAAGGGTCATAATCTGTCATGTCTTTTTTAAGTTTGCTCATATTTTTACCTACAAAAATGATTATAAAGTTAAAACAAATCTTTAAATCTTTATAATCAAGGCTGCAGAAGTGTTTTAATCCCAGAGCTCAGAAATGCATTCAGGAGTGGTATGTCATAAAAAAAACTTGTTATAATGAGAAACTTTCTTGTTTTAATAAGTTTTCTAGTTTTAACAAGATAAAGCTCCTGAATTTGAGGCTTTGCCTCTGCAATAAAAATGAGTTTATTTTTAAACATTTGTTTTTGTAGAAGTCTCTGTTTGAGCCACATTGATCCAGTGATTATATTGAACCATCTTGGTTTAATCAACATAAGCAACAAAGTTATTGATTAATCTAATAAATATGTCACAAATCAGAGTTTTTAGGAATATTTCCCCATTTTTAATTACACACTTTCGTAGTTTGATGTCTAAAGCTGTGAACATAAATTACTTTTGTCAACATTTAAACGTTTTCAGAAAAACGTGTTTTCTGCTTGAAACGTAAAAACAAGTTTAATACAAATTTTAGGGTCATCCTAGGACAGAGCTACTCTTTTAATGAGCTTATTTAAGATCTATATAGAAATGCTTAGCACACTAAGCTGTTAGTATAACCACTCTGAATAATAAAAAAAAAACAAAAAAAGAAGAAAAAGTCTTTAAAAAGTAACTGGAACAACAGAGTGTAAGTCGAGGTCTAGAAAACTCAGAAAAATGCTTCAGTGTTTGAGACATAAAAACATATAAATTCCTGCATTTAACCACATTTATGCCCATTTTATCGAGCATTACTGACATGTTGGTTGATGTTTTTTGTCATTGCTCTGAACAAACTGTGTCTTTCTTCCTTCTCCTTAGGCCTGCTTCCTGGGATTCGAGTTGGCGATGAAGTTTCTGAACTGGTTAGCTCCGAACCTGTGATGTCGCCCCCCGAGGGGTTTCCTCTGGGAACACCAGGAATAATCTCTCTCTCTCACACAGAGAGAATCATGTGAAACGAAGAGATTTTTATCAGATTTCCAGTAAATTACTTGATTGTTTTTGTTGGTGCTGCAGAGGAACGGTTCAGACCTGCTGAGGCGGCGGCTCGACTCCCAACGGTGCCGCTTCACACGCATAAACAGAGAGAGTTCGAATGTTCTCGCTCCTTTCAGTCTCTGTTGTTTTATTGTTTTGTTTGTTTTTTTTAACTAGAAAGGGAGTGAAACGAACATGTGGTGCCTTACCTCTTCTTAGCTGCAGGTAGCAGGGGAACGTTTCAGGTGTGTCTTGGTGTCTGCCAGCGCCTTCAGTCTGCCACACGTCTCCTTCACTCTGTCAACACTTCACGCCGTCTGTCTAATGTGAAAATGTGATGGCAACTACAATAAGAATGAATGAATGAATGAAAATAACATGTCGGCATGTAAAGAAGCTATAAAACAGATCCATCTTTAAGAAAATCCATAGTGCTGCTTCTTTCTTCACATTTGTCTCCTTGTTTGAAGCCAGAGTAAAAAAATCTCATCACACAAGCTTCCTAAACAGTCTTTTAAAAAGTTTTAATCTGCTGTGATGCGAATAAGACAAATAAAATTTCTTTATTAGTTTTCTAAAAGGTAAAAAAAAAAATAGTGTAAATGCTTAAATTTGGGGGTAATATTTAGAAAAAATATAAAAAATTAAAATTTGCATCACATATTCTGCAGGTTTTAAAAATCTTCAATGGATTTATTTTATTTTAGACTCCCAACCTTCAGCTCTTAATAACTAGAATTAAAATGCTATAAAAAAAGTGATCTTTATGGAATTATTTTATTGAATTTTCACAATAGGATGTCACAAAATATATTTTTTAGATTTTTCTTTTCTTCTGTTTATTAGTTTAGGAACTGTTATTTTTTTGTATAATTTTTCTAAAATATCAACAATCCCACAGGAGAAAACATGCTAATCCTACTCTTTCTTTACTTTATTTTAAAATCTAAAAACAGAAACTGTAGCTTTAAAAAAAACAAACACTACCTACAGAAGATATTTATATAAAAAAAATTTTTTTCAAAAGGTTATGTAATATTTGCAGCTTTAAATGACTTTAATTCTGCAGAACTGGGAGACAAAAATCAAAAACTTTTGCCATAAAGCTGTAGTATGTAACTTTTATAAAAGCATATTTTTTTTACATTTTTGTTCAAACAATATGTTGAAAAAGTAAAAAATGAAACATAATCTGTGAAAATATCAAGCTCTTCTGCCTCCTCACAGTCTGCAACAATGCACCGCTCAAAAACAACCAATCAGAGGAGAGTCATAGTGCTGTCAATCGTCCTTGGGTATGTGCTGCTTAAAGTGCTAATGGCAGAGAAACAACTGACTCTATCAGGAAAACAGTTTATCCGTTGTCATCGGTGGTGATGCTAACTAGCTTTAGTGTTCACGACAGGCTAGGTTGAGGTGAACCCGCTGTAGCGCAGCAGAGAAAATGTGGAAGGGTCCGAGTAACGCACACATGAGGATGATTGAGAGCGCTAAAATCCTCCTACTGGCTCTGATTGTTGTTGACCGAGTTGCAGGTTTTTGGAGCAGGCAGAGGAGCTTGATTATTTTACTCACATTCTGCTGTCACAACTTAATGACAGTTTTAACAAATGCGTAAATAAACAAAAAAAAAACAAAGTTTTTATAAACTTAGGTACTGCCGCTTTAAATGATGGCTGTCCTCAGCATTGGTCTCCTGCCAGCTTCAGATGCTCCAACCCGGCAGATTAAAACGGTCCAACTATCTGCTCAGCGGGTCAAAGTTCTGCAGAGGCCCGATAAGGAGCCACCAGGTGAGTTGAACCAGGAAATGAACTAAAACATGCTGGACACCGACCGACTGACTCTGGACAGTCTAATTTTGAAGGTTTGGTCTTAAATCTCTTATTCTACTGGCATTTTTGTCTTTGAAGGAAATGTGTTTAAAGTTTGTAAAAATGATGTGAAACATCTTGAATTTAATTTCACTCTTTTAGCTTTCGTTTTCGATTGCTTCCTGTGATAATTTAGCACAAAAACTGAAGTGTTTCAATTATTTTTATTATTTTATTTGAAAAGAAAAACATAAAAGACAGAGAGAGAGAAGCAGCTTTAGGAAGAAATAGTTTTTCTGAGTTCCTCTTAAAATAATTTTGCATTTCTTTCTTAAAATCTTGATGAGCTATATATATCTGTGTGAAGGTGGCATTAATTATCTTTTGTGTCTTTTAATAATTTTTTAACCATTTCTGCCAGGCTGTAATAATTGTGAAGCTTAAAACTTCATTTTTGAAATCAAGAACTAGCTGCACAAGTTTGAGTTTATCCGTGATTCTTTCTTTTATCCACTCAGGGTCAAAATATGCATAAAGACTCAAATATACACAAATATTCACAAAAATATTCTAGGATGTTTTGCAACTTGTGGGTACTGTAGACTTGTCCAAAAAGCTACAAGTATTTATATTTCAGCCGCTGGATTATAATCTGAATAAATAAAACAAGTATAGTGGCCAGTTTATTGAAAGCAGCATTTTCACATTTAGGAGGATTAGTCAAATTAAAACGTTTGTGTGAATGTTTCCAGCCGGCTGGTGGAAAAGTTGCTTCAGCTGCTTTACTTTCTCTCCAGTCTGACATTAAAGTTTGTCTTCATTAATTCACAGCAGTTTAAGGGATTTCAGAGGAGCAGTGGCGACGTTAAAGTATGCGATTAATCTAAAAAGTGTAATGTGTTAATATTACATAATGCAGATTAATCGCATTACTATTTCACACATTATCTATTTTGACTCTCTCTCCTGCGGAGGGTCACCTTGGTCTTGTACAAAACAAAACTGCGAGTGAAAAGATGAGTGAGCAGAGTCGGACTGCTGTAATCAAATTTCGCTTTAAAATCGTCGTGATGAACATTTGGATAAAATCAAGGTAGGATGCAGCGTAGTTTTTGTAACGATAAATTAATCTTCCACCAAAGTACAACCAGTTTGTAGTCCACATTCCTAAATTATGTTTCAAACAACATTCTTCCTTTCCTGAATATGAAAACCTGGAAAACTAATATATTTGTTCTTTTATTTTCATCTTTTGAAAACATGTAAATTTTTACATTTCTAGCTTCCAAAGTGAAGCACAGCAACTAATCACAACGCTAGAGTCTGATTAATCAGATTTTTTAAAAATCATTTGACAGCACTAATATATATATTTTACATTTATGTCTTGATTGAAGTGATGCCTCTGTATGAACTGAACGTGAGTCTCTGGGCCCCTGTGGCCCCCCGTGGCCCTCTTTGGGACCGCCACTGATCAAATTACAGATCCAATCACTTCAGGAAGTTTCTATCAGAAACAGGCTGACGATTCAGCACAACCAGAATGAAAAGGTTCCCCGATCATGATGCTGTCTCCTGATCAGAACTTCTCATTATCATGCTAGTGAAAGTTGAAAGTTGTCGGGTCAAATAAATCTGTCTTCCATCTTTGGAGCTAATTTCCAAAATCCCAAAACGGAAAATTTGGCTTTTGGTTCATCTGTACAGATATTCTGTTTTCAAATCTCTTTCCGATGTCATTTTATAGTTACTGGGCCGCCATCAGAACCAGAACAAACCTTCACTGGGGTCAGGGAGGGGTCTGTGTTTCCACCCAGTTTTCGGACGTTTTTGATATTTTTTAGAAATCTTAGAATGGCTGCTCTCTTCTGCATCCAGCCTGGGTGGAGATGAACTGATGTGAAAGCTCCAGATTTTCAACAATCCTGCTGTGTTCAAAGACAGTTTTTTTTTTTTTTTGCCTTCGCAGTCAGGAGGTTAGGAAGAGTCTTGTGATTCCTTCATTATTTATTTAGCCATTCCCTCGAACCCCACATGGTGGATGTCAGGGCTGAAAGCTGGGTGTTACAACTTTATTTTTAAAAATTATATAACAACTTAGAGGTAAGAAAGCGGCTTTTTTTAAATTTTTTTACCAAAGATAAATTTTTAAATATTTCAGCTAGAATAATAGGACCAATGCCAGATGAAAATGTAGCTTTCCAAGCTAATTTAAAAGTATAATGCTACACTGTTAGCTTAACAATGGCTGACAGGTCAAACCACTTGGCTGTTTAAAGATGCAGAAACTATTTTACTTTTCATTTTATTAATTTCTAAAACATGACATTGGTGATCTATTGACCTCCATCTGTAACTGCAGGTCATTATTACTGCAGTTCTCTAAAATCTCTTTAAAAGCATTTGACCCAAAGACTTCATCAACAAACACAACATATCCACAGAAATTATTTACTTAAAGCAAGATTTACATCGGGCTGAAAAGTTATTTCAAGTGGGCAAAGATTTTTGCACTAGAAACTAGATCAAAATAATCTAAGATTTTGTACTTTTGCAGTGAAACAAAGGACATCTGATTTACTTACAAGGTTTTCATTCAGCACCGTTTGTGGTGAACATATTTTAAATAATAATTTGAGAACTCCACAAATTAAGGATTTAGATATGCTGAAGCAAAATGTGTGATCTCTTTAGGAAATGTTCATACTTGCACTTAAAAAACAACTTCATATCTAGAAATCTTAGTCTGCAAAAAACGCAAATGTGTTGATTTTTTTTGTGTGACTGCTGCTGACATCTTTAAAGTTTTGAGGCGCAGTGATTTTCTGTTCGATTTTATTTACTTTTATAAATCACTTGGTGTCATTTAAGCAGTTAAAAGCGCACCTCTTTTCCAAATCATGAAGTTCTGACACATAATCCATTGAACAGCCTTTAATTACAGATGATGCGGGCAGCGCTGGTCGATATTTGCCGGCAGGCTGTGCTAAATAAAGGAATCGATAAAGTGCAGAGATTTAGAGGAGGAGGAGTCACTGGTTTCTGTGCTGATGGTTCAAACCTGCTGACATATTTCAGCAAGTTGAGCTCTGAGGAGATTAACTTCTGCTAGAAGTTTTTGTTTTTTATTTGCCCAGGTGTCGAACCAGCGCAGCCTCTGACCCGCCGCTGCAATCATGAGTAACGTGGAGATCCCGGCCGGCCTGAAGGAGCTGCTGCAGGGCTACACGGTGGAGGTGCTGCGCCGCAGGCCTCCCAACCTGGTGGAGTTCGCCGTGCAGCATTTCACACGAATCCTGGAGAAACAAAAGAACGAGCAGCAAGCCAGGAAGAACAGCAGCAAGCCCGCCGCCAAGGAGGTCACGCTTGAGACGGCGTCAAACAAATCTAACGAAAACGACGAAGATGAGGAGGTGAAGGAGGCTCCCAGTGAGTGTCCCACCATCACTTAACAGACGCTGTGGTTGTGTGGAATAGTCAAAGTTTGCTACATTAACCTTTTGCCCTCTCTTCAGAGGCCAGGACTGGGAGAAGTCGCAGAGTCGCAGGTCAGTGAACAGCAGCACTGTTCATCAACTTTTCCAGGCCTGTCACCATGGCAACTTTGCCTGGACGATAAATTGTCCCGGAACGTATTGCGATAAACGATAATATTGTTTTGAGACCATTTTCAAGTAATGTACTAGTAATAATGGCATAAAAATACAAGAAGACATTCTCGATGATCAATAAACTTTAAATTCTAATGGACATTTAAACACTGGAACAGATAAACAACAAATATAATGAATCATGAAGTCATGTAAACAACATTACAACTGACCTAACTATTCCTGGATTCATGTTTGTGATTTTTGAATTCATTTTTTTTACTCTGTTGATGCAAGTGCAGTTTCCAGGTTTTGTGTTTTGAAGCAAATTTAAATTTTTCATGCATTTTTTCTATTCCTTTTAAACTGAACAGAGCGATCTGAGCCATTCAGCAGTTTCTGTGATATTGACTCTTATTCAAATTGCATTTTTTTAATACATTATAATTTGACTTTAGATGTTTTATGTTCTCTGATGTTGAAACCCCTTAAAATGGTTTATTGCTTTGTGTTAGTAGGGATAATGTGCAACAAAAAAAAAAGAAAAGATGATTTGCACCAGATTTAGCCTATTCTTATTTCCATTTCACGACATCATCTTCTACTAAATTACAACGTTATGTTCTGTAAATGTACCAGTTTGCATATATGGGATAGAAAAATAGACATTTTAATAACTTTGTATGACTTATTAAAGTTAAATTGCTAAAACTGAAGAATAAGGGGTTTAAAACTAATAAAAATGATTAAACAGCTGATTTGTATCTTGCGGACTGAAGATGGAAAATGTATTTATTTTAAGAAATAGGTTTGTAAATATTGACTCTTTGAGAAATCTTTAAAGAATATTTCTTGTATATTTTCAACCCTGATAGAAAAATTTAGTTGTAAATGACAAAAAATAAAAATTAATCTGAATCAATGTCGCTGCCAATTCCTTACACCCTCAGACATAAATTACATTCTCCACATTAAATTTGCACATGTGGGTGAATGAAAATCATCTTTTTGTGGTGATGGGGACTAAAACAGGAGCATTTAAAGGGTTAGAAATTAAATTTCTTAGTCTGGCAGTCGTTGTTTTACTCTTACAGCATTTTAGGGTCACCATATGAGGAAACTGGTTCTCCAGAGTTTCTCCTAATTGTTTGATTGAGGCCAGTGATCAGTAGACAGGCTGTGGGGAGGACAAAACGTCAAAACAAGCATGTCTGTTCCTCTGCAGTTTGTGCAGAAGCTTATGACCCTGATGACGATGCGGACGACAACACCGAGCCTCAGGTCGTGCATCCCAAGACAGAAGAGCAGCGCCAACGGCTTCAGGACGCGTGCAAGGACATTCTGCTGTTCAAGACTCTGGAGAAGGTAAACATAAAAATAAACTGAGATCAGCGTTCACATCGGTATCGCAAATGGCTCAGAGAGGATTTGATTAAAGGTTAAACAAGCTGAGGCAACACCCATGTGAGGTAAACGTGACATTTTCTCCTGAACATGTCAGAGCCAGGTGTTACTAAATCACTGTTGCAGGTTAAAAATCTTTTCAAGACTCATTTCATATGGCTGGGAAAGAGTGAAGAGGATTGTGAAGATCTATTCAAACAGCAGCAGCAGCAAACATTTTAAAGATCTCCGGCTCTTCAGAAGTGATTTGGTTCATTTTTAAACCACAGGGTGTAAATGTGGCTTACTGTATGATCTGGACTTACTGTAAAACACATTGATGGAGAAAACAAAGTTTTTCCTTCCTCTGAACTCACTCGCTGTTATTATTAATATATTAAAACACTTTAAAAGTTGCCATCAGTCTTTATCCTGCTTGTGTGTCTATTTTTGAGGCCTCGTGTTGTCGAAGACTCCTCGCATTTTAGCATTTAAGAGAGACACACCATCTTAGATAAAGCTTGGCAGTAAAAATTGCTGAAAAATCTTTTTACATTTTGCTTATTGTCCATCAGGAACAATTCTCTGAAGTTCTGGACGCCATGTTTGAGGTTTTGGTCAAACCTCAGGACCACATCATCGACCAGGGAGACGACGGGGATAATTTCTACGTCATAGACAAGTGAGTAAGAGATTTTAAAATATATATATTTGACATGCATAAATTTGAATGCTTGGATATTAATGTTGACATAAATTTTCAAAAATTCAGACATTAATCTCAGAATTGTGATTCCCCCCCCCAGAATCAAAATTTTTTAAAGTAGTTTATGCACTATTAGGCAAATTTAGTCTTAAAACTCAAATTTACCAATCACTGCACCTTTACAAATCCTACAAGGAAGAAACAGTTATGTGATTATTTTCAAAATAATACTAACACCATAATTGACGTACACCTAAGAATGCTTGGATATTAATGTTGACATGGATGGAAACACAATTAGAAGTCAGAACTCTGAGGAAAAAAAATTGATTTCTGAGCAAAACATCAACATTTTGGAGAAAAAAAAAATCAGAATTCTGAATAGAAATATTTTCAGAATTCTGAGAAAAAGTCAGAATTTTGAAAAAAAAATCTAAATTCTGAGGGGAAAAAAAACCCTGAATTCCGAGAATAAAAGATCTGATTTTTGAGAATTCTGAGAAAAAAAAAATTGAGAAAAATTTCAATTCTGAGAAAAAAATATCAGAATTCTGAGAAAAAGGGTCCAAATTCTGAGCAAAAAAATCAAAATAATAATAATAATTTTAAAAAAATCAGAATTCTGAGGTGAAAAAAATCTGAATTCTGAAAAAAAATTCAAAATTCTGAGAAAATGTCAGAATTCTGAAAAAATTTTTCAAAATTCTGAGAAAATGTCAGAATTCTTAGTAAAAATTAGAATTCTGAGCAAAAAGTCAAAATCAAAAAAAGAAAATCAAAATTCTGAGAAAAAAAAATATCTGATTTCTGAGAAAAAAAAAAATCTAAATTCTGAGAAAAAATATCAGAATTCTGAGAAAAGAAGTCAGAATTTTGTTGAAGATTTTTTTGGTGGCACCAATCCTCTTCCGTACCGCTTTCTTCTCATCCCAGAGGTGTGTACGACATCTTCGTGGCGAAGGACGGCGTGAACGTGTGTGTGGGAAAGTACAACAACAAGGGCAGCTTTGGGGAGCTGGCCCTCATGTACAACACGCCGAGAGCCGCCACCATCGTAGCGACAGAGGAGGGCGCTCTGTGGGGCCTGGTGAGTGAACCGCGCCGCTTCGGTCTGACGGAGGCACCTGATGCTCCGTTACACACCAGGCTGTTTCTGACCCGACAGGATCGAGCCACGTTTCACAGGCTGATTGTGAAAAACAACGCCAAGAAGAGGAGGACGTACGAGGCCTTCATCGAGTGTGTGCCTCTCCTGAACTGCCTCGAGGTTTGTCGCTAGCAAACAATCTTCCCATAAAGATGCATCAACAAATTTATCGGGCATAAATGATGTCCTCCTCCTTCACCTCAGCTCTCTGAGAGGATGAAGATCGTTGACGTTTTAGGAGCGCGAACGTTCAGCAATGGAGATCGCATCATAGCACAGGTACAACAAACATTTTACCAAGTACTCTGGTCTGGTTTTGTATCGCAAATATTACACCTGAAATAAGACAAAACCAACTTACAAGTAATATTTCTGCAAGATCTAGGAGCTTGTTTTAAGTCAATAATTCCTTAATATTGATGATAAAGTTCTAGATCCACTAGCAGATTATTTCACTGATAACAAGGGAAAAATCTCTTATTATCAGTGAAATAACCTGTCAGTGAAACTAACACTTTTTTATCACTACTAAGGACTTACTGACTTAAAACAAGCTCCTCTGTGTTGCAGAAAAGTTACCTGTAAGGTAGTTTTGTCTTATTTTAACTTTACTATAAATTAGATCAAAAACTAGGCCAAAAATAATTTGGTGAGATTTTGTGTTTTTGCTCAGATCAAAACACCTTCCCCATGATAATCAGTGAAATAATCTGTCAGTGAAACTAGCACTTTTTCATCACTACTAAGGAATTATTGACTTAAAACAAGCTCCTAGATCTTGCTGAAAAGTTACCTGTAAGGCAGTTTTGTCTTTTTTCAAGTGTAGTAATATATTTGCAATACAAAACTAGAATTTTGAACAAGAATTTTGGCGAGATTTTGTGTTTTAAATCAGTTTCAATATTTTAAATACCTTTATGACAGATTGTCCTCCTTTACTGCAGGGCGACAAAGCTGACTGTTTCTACATTGTGGAATCAGGGGAGGTGAAGATACTGATCAAAACCAAAGTAACTACATTTTCCATATTTATCTTCAGTCTGCTTTGAGGACAAGCAGTCCTGCAGCCTGACGTGTTTCTGTGTTTCCTGCAGACGAAGGCGGGGAAGCAGGACAACACAGAGGTGGAAGTGGCTCGTTGCTCCAGGGGGCAATACTTTGGAGAGCTGGCGCTGGTCACCAACAAACCCCGCGCAGCGTCCGTCTACGCTGTGGGAGAAACCAAATGTTTAGGTTCGTAAAACACCAAACATCTATTTTATCATAATAGGTAGGATGCTTATAAACCTGGATTATTTCTAGAGATTTTAGTTTCTGAGTGAAAATCCAGTCCAATAAATTCATTTTTAGGAGGAAATTGGGAGATTGTACCTCTAATCTTCTACGCAAAACAAAAGCTGAGGAGGCAAATTATTGTGCTTTAGAATATATATGTAAATATTTAAGATTCAAATTCATCATTAGTGAACGTTTTTAATTTGTAAACCAAAATGAAATCAGATGCTCCACAACAGAAACTGGTAGATATCTGCATCTTTTCTTTACATGGTGGAGTTTTAACTGAATCTCTAAATGAAACGTTGAGCTTTCATTTCTGAATTAAACTGTTTTTAGTGAAATCTCAAAACGGTCATTTCTTTTTATTGAACCTTCTAATTCTACATACTGACATTTCTATTATTCTTTTATTGCTTCATTTCAATCACACACTTATTTATTTACCTTGCTGTGCACAAACATGCATACTTCTTGAACTTTATATTTTAACTTTAGTCACATTTTTGACCACTTTTCAGAGTATTTTAGTGGGATGTTATGGGATGTACCAACACAAAGTGCCACATAATTGTGAAGTTTTCCACATTTTGGAACAAAAAATAAAAATTAAAACAAAGTTTGACATACCCCGCACATAAATACATTGAGTGTAGATCTGTGTGATTTAACCTCAGTATGAATTCACTGCTCTTTGCTGAGGAATGCAGCAAACAGGTCAAGGATTAAGTTGGAGGGACGTCAAGTTATAAAACATTATCCTAGTCTTTAAACATCTTAGTCAGTTTTTAAATTATGTACTGTTACTCTGAAATCTGGATTTATTGTTTATTTATTCGCTGCACTGCTTGAATTTTCCTGGAAAGCACTTTGATTATTTTTAGCTGTGAATGGTGCCATATAGATAAATCTTATTAAGCACCTGGTTGTTGCTATGGATGGGCCACAGCGAACACATGAAATCGGTTCCCTGGCCACATGAACCAAAATGAAACCTTTAGGCGAGGAAAACGTTTGATGAAATCAGATTGTCTTCATGGTGAAGCAGGCAGGTGGGATTCGTTTTCCTCTGCAGAAACAGGAGAGCTGGTCTTAGTGGATAGAAAACTGAGCAACTCTGGAAGAAAACCTGCAAAAAAAAGATGCTTGAGATTTTAGATGGCATGTTAGAATGGTCCAGTCAAAGTCCAGACCCGAATCTAATTACAGAATCTAAGCCAAGACTCCAAAATGCATCTTTACAGACTCTCATCATTCAATCTGTTCAGAAATGCTCTAGTAGAGACAAAACCAAAAGAAAAAAATATGAGTTTTATCTGTAAAATATTTTTATACTACTTTGTGTTGGTTTATCACATATAATCCCATTAATGTGAACGTTTTCAAGACTGTTCTAGACTGGGGTTATTTTTGTGTTTGCATTTGATTTTAAACAGCTTCCCTTTCAGTTTGTCACAGAGCAAACGTTGTAGGCTGAATGTCATCCATAAAACTGGGAGGGGGAAAAACGTCCGACAAATCAAAATCAATCTGTTTCATCAAGGTCAAAATCTGTTCTAGATTTTGACCTTCCATCCGGACCGAACGCTCTCACCGCAAAGCCAGGCGCAGTCGTGTCACAACGCGTGTCAAAAAATAAAACATCTCAATCACAGCAACACAAAAACAGAGAAATGTTTTCACCTGGATTCTCCCGTTTTCACTAAATAACACCAGACTACTCCTTATAATCATGGTTTTCTGTTGCTTGTTTTATAATTGGAAAATAAATATCACATAAGCATATTCAGAGTTTGGTAGTAACCAGGTACATTTACTCAATTACATTTACTTGAGTGACTTTTTGGTAAAAAATGTACTTTTATAAGTATTTGTACTACGCTGTATTTTGTTATTTTACTTGAGTAATTTTATTATTAAGTATCTCTACTCTTACTTGAGTAAATTTTCTACCCACTGAATGAAGAACAAACATCTTTAAACCAAAGTCAACAGATAAAGACACACACCTGCAGTTCAAATTTTATAACTATTTTATTGAAAGAAACTACTGTTATTTGGAAACATTTTCTTTTTCCTGATTTTGTCATTTTGTGTTACTTATATGAATTATTGTCATTAAAATACCAAAATTTCCACTTAACTTTATATTTCTGTTAAGTGTTGTGTAATTTTTAATTATTAAATTATTGATAATTTCATCAGTACTTCAATAGACTTTTTTTTTTTTTTTTTTTTTTTTTTTTTTTTACCAAATACTGTTTTTTAGTCTTAATTCAGTAATTTCTTGGATGGCTACTTTTTACTTTTACTTTATTAAAATATGTTAAAGTAGTGGCGCTTTTACTGAAGTATAATCTTTGGCTACTCTGCCCGCCTGTGAACATATCCAGAGTTGGGTTCAATTACATTTACGTGAGTAACTTTTCTGTAAAAATGTACTTTTAGGAGTATTTCTACTACACTGTACTTTTCACCTGTACTTCAGTGATTTCGGTGGTTAAAACTGAAATTGTCTTTCAGTGATCGACATCCAGGCCTTTGAGCGCCTGCTGGGTCCCTGCATGGACATCATGAAGCGGAACATCTCCCAGTACGAGGACCAGCTGGTGGCGCTGTTCGGCTCCAGTGACGATTTGAAACACTAGGACTGGACCCGAACCAGCGAGTGAACGCTAGTATGACGTAGCCGCTTTCTGACGCTGCATTTAGTGCACAAACTGTTCTCCTTTAGTCTCTCTCTGTGTGTGTGAATCTATTAAGATAATGTCTTACCGTCGAAATAAAACATAGAATGGAAACCACGGCTGTGAGGCTGGGCTTTATTTAAAATATTTACACTTGAATTCGTCAATTTCTTATGCTAGATCAGCCTTTGAAACAAATATTTAAGCAAGTTATTTGGGATATTCTTCATGGCACTTTCCATAAAAATAGTCATCTCGCTTGTTTAAAGTTTTTTTTTTTTTTTTTTTTTTTTTTACCAATCTGACACAAAGTAATATTTAATATCTAAACTTTCCTTTGTAAATCAGTTCCAACATGTGGGACTGTATGCTACGTTTTTTTAATGTTTATATTTAATCAAACCAAAACAAGGTGAAAATGTTAAATTGTGATGAGCAATTTAACATTTGATGACTTTAAAAACTTTTAGAAAATTCATGCCTTGAAACATTACAAAAGCAAACAAATAACTTATCACTAGGAAACCCTTTACACCAGTGTTTGTCAAAATGGGGGGCAGCGGCCCGCTGGGGGCCGCCAGGAGGCTCTGTGAGGGCCTCAGGATGTTGGATGAGATGAAAAAAAGCAAGAATTAAAAAATATAATCTCATAATTTTTGCTTCCTGTTTTTTCAAATATTTTTAAAAATAAAGTTAAAATTTATTTAAATGTTATTTTTGATTCTCATTTTCTGATTGGCTGCCAGTCAAACTGATGAAGCTGCTTTGCTCCTTAAGATTGTTTAGCAAGCAAGAAATGAAAAAGTTTCTGACAAAACAAAAAAAAACATAAGAACTGTGGGAATAAAATAAACTTTGATATGATTAACATAAAATATTGTATTTTTCTATTTAATCAAGAGGGGATTGCGATGAAGAAATTATATTACCATGGTAAAGTCATAATATATTGTCTGATAAAATATTTCCACCACAAATCTCATGGCCAACTAAAATCCAAAGCTACGAGGCAGAATTGACGCTGAATAAATGTAATAATTATTGAATAGTAAATAAAAAATATTGAAAAAGTTTGTTCCTTTACATATTTTGCAGCATTGTTTGCTGGTTTGCACAGACAATAACAAAATATAAAATAAACACATAAAAAGATGGAAAAGTGACAAGTACAGAACTAAAGCCTCACCTGAAATCATGTTTTCTGTTGTTTTATTTGAGTTACAAAATATGAAGTGCCATCAGCAGACTCTGCAGAGTTTGCCAACTTTCTTTGTGTTACAAGTATTTACATCAAAAAAAGTAAAGATCCATCTAAATGTCCACACTCTGCGTTCTCGTATGTCCTGGAGGTAAAGTCTCTGTTAAGTCGCCATTTTTCCACTGACGTTTAAATATTTAAAATATGTACAAAGTTCTGTACGGAAAGACCCCTCAGAATGAAGCTTGCTCGACGTGGAGGCCCATGCCAGATGTGTGACCTCTTCAGTAGTGAGGAAAAATGAGCAGAGTTGATGGAAATGAAGTAGCTGTTGAATGAACATGGTCCTCATCAGGGTCTCCAAAGATTTACAAGTTCATCCTTCCTCCGATAAAAGGCCGAGAGAAGAAGTCTGTACATAATTCATTTTAAAATTACACGATGAAATGTCCCGTTAACCGTTGCAGCACAACAGCTGTAATGATCCTCCTGTGAAGAAATGAGTCAAAAAAAAATAAACACCAATGAAAAGATGCCACCCAGATAGTCACCAGTTTTTATGTTAATGTTCTTTTTTTTTCTTCCTTCTTCATCTCCAACACACTAGAATAAAACTTCAATAAATATAAATACAGCAGAAAAATGGTCAAGTAAGACTCATTCTGGTTTGATCCATCCCTGAGTTTTTTTTGTGTGTCTTTTTTTCTTTTTTTTTTCTGAGAAGGACAAATATACCAGACAGGAGTGACAAACAAAAGAGGAAAAAAAATCAGATGTAAAAAATCAAATGTTTAAGTTTCATCCAAAAATGTTTTTTTTCTTTTATTTCCCTTCCACTGGATCCAGGAACAGAAACACCTCTGAGGCTCGCGGGCGGGAGCGTCCAGTGACCGGAGGGGTCACAGGTCACACAGAGGTGATGACGATCATGAGGTGTGGCGAGATGCTGGAGATCCTGTTCAAAAGGTCGGGGGCCAGCTGAGACAAGTGGCTCTCGGAAAACTCACAGGGCGGGAAAATCTGGAGCACATAGGCGGGCTGGAAGAAAGAGAAACATCAAGACGTTTCCTGTGAATTCAGGAGATCAGTGCTGAGCCACACCAATAAATAAAAACAGCGATGATCACAAACATTCTCCCTATAAAGTATATTTACAAACCCATGATTTTCGAGTCATTTTTTTTTTAAAGCTGACCTATTATGCTTCCTTGAATTGGTTAGTAGAGGTTTACAAGCTTCAGAAAAAGAACCACTTCATGAACAAAATCAATCTTAGATGATCAGATTTCAGTCTGCTCAGTTTAAGATGAGATCGAGCCGTTTTAGGGCGTCTTGTCACTTTAAATCCTAATAAGGTGCTGTTGGACACGCCCCCAACTCAACGTTTACACTCGTACATGAAAATGGCTGCAAACAGATATGCAATCATGCAACTGTATATATTTGAAAAGCAGAAGTGGAGCCTCCTGCACAACCAACAAGAATGCAGCAAGTGGTTTCTGGATGGTAAGTCAACAACAAAACACTTGTCTTTTCCAGCATCCATTGTACAGTGGTAATACCAGCTGACCAAAGGTGCTGGAGTTCCACTTGGGTTGCTAGGTAACAGTGCAGTGCTCGTCAAATGCAACTTAACAATTGGGCGATTTTTGAAACGGCTCGTTTCCAGACACCAAAAAACATTAATCTGGTGCCAAAAAATGACAGTGTGTTTTTTAATGTGCTTTGTTTTTAGAAGCAGCCGAGACCAAATAGAAGTATAAAGACATGCAAAATGTAAATTTGACATAATAGGTCCTCTTTAAATAAGTCGTAAATGGCTGTAAAGCACTAAATGGCTGTAAAGCAGTCCATGCAACCCCAAGGCACTGCACATTACACTACAATAAGCATTGAAGTCCTTCACAAATGTGTCATGTCTCACCTGATTGGAACCTGGATTGGGGATATTGATGATACCAGCTGCCAGTTTTGCCTGCAGGTAGTTGATGAATGCAGCTTTAAGAGCTTGAGTTTGGTTTATGACATCGTCTTGATCTCGTCCACAAGGCAAAGCGAGGAGAAGACAGAAATCACTGTCACCCTGCAGAGAGACGTCAACATTTAGTCTCAACATATATTGCTGTGCCACAAACTACTTCTGTTTTTGCTTTTTTGTCACATAACAGATAAGAAACAATGTCAGTGAAATTGATCAGTCTACCAGTCAGGGGTACAAAGCTGATTCTATGACTTTGGATCCCACGATCAGCAAGAGAACAAAAAATTAAATCAATGTTCTGTAAGATGCCTATTCAAAGCCCAAGTTTAAATTTATTTGAGATGTTTGGCATGAGTTGAAAGTCCTTAATTGGAGCTGAATTAAAATGAGAGTTGATTAAGCAACCAGTTATTAGGTCCAAGTTTGGTTAGTATGGCTAAATAAAATTAGTATTTTATAACTACATCTTGTATTTACTCATTTTGACCAAGTATCTGAGAAGGTTTGTTTGATGATCTGACACTTAAGTGACAAAAAAGCAGAAACAAGAAGTCTCTAAGGATTTTAATACCTCTTTTTATTGGACTGGAATCAAAAATACAAGAAATTAAGCAGGAGTAAGACGAAACACAACATACCGTCATTCTTCTGGCTACACTCTCCAACTGAGAGGCCTCCAGTCTCATCCTCTGAACAATCCTGAGCAGAGCGCCTCCTTCTTGCAAAGGCAGCGATCGATGAGCCAGAGCTTTGTTTCCACAGACGAAATGCAGCTGGACAGCAGCTGTGTCGTTCTTCAGTGCTAGAAGGCCCTGCCACACTATAGGGTACTTCTGTTTCAATTACACAGAAATAGGAAAGGGTGTCAGACGAACACTATTTTAGCTTTGACCAACGACTCCACCAACGAATGCAAACATCTGTCTTACCGTAAGCAACTGCACCATATTAACAGTCTGGGTCATTTTTCCATCTGGTTTAGCCTGGAGTTCTGCACCCTTTAGATTAAAAACAAAATCATTAGAACAGACATAAAATGAGGGAAAATTACTCCTTCCCCTTTGCTACCTATATGTTCATTTTGAAATGTAAACATAAATGCAGTAAAGCTGAAACAAACCGATTATTGAAATAATCATCAACTAATTTAGTACTTGATTCATCTTTAACTGACGTATTCACTCTAAAAAAAGAGCATTTGATTAAAAGAAACATCTACATTGCATTAAAGCTTATGAAAAACAACCTTTTTTTGACTGTAAATATGTTCTAACCAAAACTCAAGTGGCATAGTTTTAGATTCACTCTGTCAAAAAAATAATCTGCTATTTAGCACCTTTGGCTACTGAATTATTAATCAAAGATAGTCATGAGATGAGCCTGTATTGGCGCTGCGTTAACTTTTCAGATACATTATAGATTTATAAACAGATAAATATAACTACAGAAGACAAAATATTACAAGGAATTTTTTAGGTGCAGATAAATCCTATGCTACAAGTCATCAAGCGTTCACTAAAGGAATGCAGTTATTGCATTTTAGGAAATAAAATGTTCATTTTCTTATTTAACAAAGAAATGCTTTGCATCTTATGCATTTTAAATATTGTATAAAATAAGTTTAAATGGTTAAATAAGAAATATGGAAAATGGGCCAATTTATTAAAATTTAATTATAGAATAATTAACTACTGTAGTAATGTTTAGCTGCAGCCCTGAAGCGCAGTGAACTTACCATAGACGGAGTGACGTTCAACGGTGGCTGGTTGTGCCCAACAGGGGCATCCGGGATCTGAGAATGCATGCGGTTTGGGTACATTCCTGAGTACTCGGAGAATGACCCGCTGGGTCCCGGTGGCATCAGGGAAACCCGTTGAGGTGACGCAATAGCACCGCCAGACTGCCGGATCGCCATTATTCCATCCTTTTGAATTACAGGAGAGTGCGGCCTCTTTGCTTCCAGCGACTTTATGTCCTTCTCAGACACGCCTTTGGGCAACATGTGAGCTCTCGGAGATAAAGAAGGCGGCAGAGTTTCCTGAATGTGTCCAGAATGGGGGTCCAGTGTCAGACGCTCCCCCTGCTGGTGCAGGTGCACTCGCATATCTCTCTTAGCGATAAACGTTTCCATGTTAGTCCTCAAAGCTCCCCGAGTATCTGTCGGCAGGGTGGCAGATGGTCTCCCAGCTTGGTGGAAGTGTCTGGATTCGTCCTGTTCGCCCTCGTGGCCCCGCAAAGAACCGTGGTTGACCTTGAGGACTTTGTCCCTGCTGACAGCCTGGGGGGAGGACGACCGCGGCTGCAGGGAACCAGACCACGGAGAGGCAAGCTTCTCGCTATGGACGTAGTTCATCACAGACAGAGGTGGTGTGTTGACCCGGACCTCCCCCTGAACCAGATGACCCACTGTAATGGACTGGGAGACGCAGTGAGGAGACATTCGTCCCACACCTCCAGGCACGTTGTGAGGTGGCATGATGACAGATTGCTCTGGGTGGTGGACACCAGTGATATACTGCTGCATAGGGTTGAGAGCAGAGGATATCATTACAGGGATCCCCTTGGGTGAGGAGGAGCCAAGAGGTGAAGACACCTTGGTGAAAGGAGGATGAGAATGTCCTGACTTTCTCGGGGACCGTGGTTCCTGTTTGATGCTACCAAGATGCGACGGACCTCTGTCACCAGTGGATGTGACGAAGCCCACATGGTTCCCAGGGGGAGATGGTAAATGTGGGCTTATAGCAGGGCTTACAGTGGAGGTCCAAGATGGCTTAGCTCCATCTGTACCATGAGGATCAACATTCTCCATCTTCTTTTGGTGTTTTAATTGCAGGTAGTCTTGGTGGTAACCCATTACCTGCTGGTTACCTTGCGGGAGACGCTTCACGACTCCTTGGGGCCCCGCCTGGTAAGCTGAATCCATCTTTTCTAAACTGCAGCTGCCGCTTTCCTGCTTAATTGAAGACAGAGCTGATTGGAGTTTACCAGGATGCCCATGATCAGTTTGTGAAGACCCCTTCTGATGTCCCGACTGAGAATGGCTGTAAACATCTTGTTTAATCTGGGGAATCGGCACCAATTGCTGAGATTCAATGTCACCGGCTGTTGCTTGTGGGATTTGACTAATCTTGGCACTGATCCTCAGGGGTCCTTCTGTTTTCTGGCCTGAGTGGCTTAGCACCACCACTCCTTCAGACGTGTTTACTCGCAGACCAGAGCAAGACCCAGAACTGAACGTGGCACCGTGGTAAGGTCCGCCATCGTCTTTGCTGGGCCTGTAGGCCGTTTTGGGCAGAGTCACATCCATGGAGGGATTTCCAATAATTAGATTAGGTTTTTCCTCAGTCTCAGGGGGGTTGCAAACGCGACTAATAACAGAAGTTGCCGTAGATGCAATTACGGAGATCACAGATTTAGTTTCTCCAGGTAACGTGGAGGGTGTTCGAACAATAGGTGGAACTGAATGAGTCGGCGTTTTACTCTCAGGGAGCGGGGATCTGTTGTGAAGAGCAGCTGTGATGGCAGGATTGCTTTCAGATGGATTCTGATCTCGGAGACTGGGCAGATTGGTTGGAGCAGAACTTCCTCCTCCTGGGAGAGTAATTGTTTTAGGTTTCATGAGAATCTGCCTCAAGTCACTTGTGCCTTGATCTAGCTCTTTGCTGTTGGAGTCAGAAGTGGTCAGCTGGCCTTCCTTGGCTGCTACTGACATTATATGTGCAGAGGTAACACATGGATCCTTAGACTGGTGTCGCCAGTCGGGTGGAGAAACAGGCGCTCGGCTGGTTTGAATGGATCTGATGTTGGGCCTGTTGGAGGCCAGAGAGAGAGAAACACACTCAGCTGGTAACTGTTGAGGGTATATGGGGCTCTTAGCCTGGGGGTGTGTAGGTTTCACAGCTTGTGTTTGCTCTTCAACAGGCGACGGCAACTCCGATTCTGCTGCCTTCACAGCTGGAAGTTCAGCTTCCGATTTCCAGGTCGTAGGAGTGATAACTGCAGCAGCTGCAGCAGATGGAGGCTTCTCAGCCACAATCTTTACATCAGAAGCTGTACTCTCAGCTAAAGGCACCGTCAACTCCTCACTTAATTCTTCTTTCACATCTTTTCGTGCATGCTTTGGGGCTTTAGGGCGTTTAGGTGTTTTGGGCCTTCCCTTGTAACTCTTTTTGGGAGTATTTGAGAAGACGGCTTCCTCTTGCAGTGCGGTTTCAGGTTCTTCAACCTTGACCGGTGGGACAAACTCCTGGACCTCAGGTTCTGAACAAACTTCTGTGCTAACTGGAGCAGCTGGGGTGAGAGGTACACTTACATCTTCGCCTGTTATTGAGTCAATGGCAGCCATCAGCTCTGTCTCACTGGCAGGATTACAAGGCTTTTCCTCCTCAGGATCACTTTTTACCTCTGCAGGAGGGACAGGAGTTGGTAGTTCTGCTGGCAAAGCCGGTTCAGTAAGTTTGGCGATGTTCTCAACTGCCTGCTCCAATTCACGCTCCTGTAGGGAAGAGCTCTTTGAGGAGTCTACATCCTTCTTCTCTTTTTCTTCATTAGGGCACTCTTTGTTGGCAGTAGTGCACCTGGAAACGTGATCTTTGACCTCTTTGACATCCAGTATGACTTGGAGGTCCCTAAAAACATGAGGCTTTGCAGCCTTGACTTTTCCTTTTATGATCTTCTCTTTCTCTGGGGCAGGTTTCTCCTCACCCAGCAGTGAATCTGTTTCTTTTCCATTCGATTTCTCCTCACATAATTTTTCATGAACGTCTTTATCCAGTTCTGAGCCTTTCTTTACATCTGATTTTACTGAAGAGTCTTTGCCTGAAGATGACGAATGTTGTGAAGACAAATCTTCTGCTTCTGTGAAATGTATTACTTGATTCTCATCAGCTGTTTCAGTTTTGTCCCCTTTCTTAGAGCCTGGGACTGAGGGTATTGGATTTGAGGAACCCTTTGTGAGATAAGGGGACATTTTCCCCTTAGCAACTCTTGAAACCCGTTCACCGTTCTCCGACTCATTTGAATCTGCATCCTTATCCATTTTTATTTTCTCTGTTTTTGCAGCTGAAACCTCTTCAATCGGTTTGCGGTTTTTGGGAGGACGCCCACGTTGTTTTGCTGGCGCTGGAGTCGGTGGTTCCGACTCGGTGCTGTGCTGCAGAGCTTCTTTCTCTGTACCCCGCTTTCGTGCAGAGCGAGGTGACTCAGTTTCCTTGCCACGAGTTGGTGCATCGTCTTCCACTGGGGTTGCATAAACAGATTTTACATTTCTTCGAGTTCTTGCTCTACTTATCGGGATGCTCTGCTCCGAATGATCATGATCTGATCCGGGAGTTGGAGACTTGGCTGAAGACTTTGTTTCAGCTCTTGGGGATGAGCCACGCTTCAGCTTATCTTTGTCGATGCGCTCACTCTTGCGTGTAGCTTGTTTCTCAGAGACAGATGTTAAAGGAACTTGAGCAGGAGATTGCCTGCCTTTTTTAGTTTTAATTTCTTTTGTTTTATTTTCTTTTTGAAAGGAGACTGGCTCTTCAATTGCATCACTATCAACAGAAATCTCTTCTTTACTCACTTCTTCAAGTTTCTTCTCTCCTTCTGACTCTACTGTTTTTTGACATGTGGAAAGAGGATCTTCTTTGATTAAATCTGCTTCTTCAGCAACACTGAGTTGTACTGGACTACTAGCTGAAGGCACTTCTGGTTGTGACATCTCAGGACTTGGCTCTGGCTCTGATCTGCTAACCAACTCTTCATGAGAACGAGGGTCATTTATTTGTTCGTCAATTAAAGGCTTTGCATCCTCTTCAAGAAATTCCAGGTTCTCCTCAGAAATGTTAGTTTCAGGAACAGTTTCAGGTGCAGGTTCAGATTTTAAGGTCTCAGTTGGTGAACAGTGCATTGGTACAACATCTTCACTTTCTTTTACTTCTTCCTTTGTCTCCTCTTTTGTAAAAGACATAGGTGGGCACACATCAGCGGGTGGAGTTGGTAGCACACATTTCTGGTGTGAAGAAGGTGTGTCTTTGCTTGCAGACTGAATAACAAGATTGGGAGTCAGTTTTGGTTCAGGAGCAACTTGTTCAACAGGACTGATGGGTTTGATTTCAGCTGCCACACTAGATTCTGGCATGTCATTAGACCGTAAATCTTGTTGTTCCTGCTCAGATGGTTTTTCCTCTTTATTTTCACTTGTACAAACTGTGTTTCCTTTATCCTCCTGCAGCTGCTGACTCTTGTTTTTTTGTTGTTGTAGTTGTGTGAGCTCCAGAAAACGGCTGTGAAAGAGGACAACTGGGCCGGTCTCAAGTTCTCCCTCTGCTCCTTGCTGACTAGCTTGTTGGTTCAGCATGTGCTCCAACTCTTCGTATTTGCGCTCAAGGTGTTGAAGTCGTCTAGAGTCCAGCTCAAACACAGCGCTATGAAGGAAACGTGAAGCGAAAAGCTCTCTGCGTTCCTGTTCCTCCGGCTTGGGCTCTTCTTTCCTGTCATCGAGTTTGTCCTCGGATCCACTTCGTATCTTTTTCTTTTTCATGTACCAGGAAGGAGTAGGTCTTGGTGCTGATTCTACTTTCTCTGTGTCTTTCTGGCTTCGGAAATTCACAAAGTGGGAATCGTAATCTAAAAATGACCAGTTATCCTCACGAGAAGAGGACAAAGACTTTGCTCGTTCCAGTAGAGCTTTAGTATCGGGGGTGATAGTCTGGTCAAGTGCGAACGAATAGAATTTGTTTCTTTCAAGGTGAGCCAGCTTTGGGTCTGAAAACCGATCAGGTCTCGGCCTCTCAGAAAAAGGCATAGAGGTGGAGGGAGCAGGAGAGAGGGGTTTGTTCTCTCTATCCTCTTCAGAGTCTGATCTCACTTCCCCAGGCTCCAAATCATGCCAGAGGCCGTATTCTGAGGGCTTGCGGTTGTGAAGGTTTTTGCCCAAGCCTCTAGAAAAGTTCAGGTTGGGTAGCAGGTCCTGCTTAACTCTGCTCTCCCACCTCTTTTGTTGATCTTCTTCCCCAATATTAATGGGGGTGTTTGTCTTGTTCACCTGTGTGTTGTGGGTCCTTTTGACCAAAAGTTCAAGTTCTGGGTGAATCTTCTGATTGTTTCGACTTAACTCCTTCAGAGAGGCATCCATGAAGTCCTCATCAGCATGCTGAGAGAAAACTTGGTGTCCTGGAGAAGGGGTACTACTCCAGTCAGGGTCTTCACTTTTTTGTCTCCTATAGAAACGCTCTCTCTTTATCCCGGGCTCGGCTTCAAACTGGTCAGACAGCTTGTGAGATGGAAAATTATCTGTGACATCCTCAGGTGGTTTACCAACTTCATGCACAAGGCTACGATGTTCCAGGTCTTCAGTTTCGTTTTTTAGCAGACTTTCTGCTTTTTTCAGTTTGTCAGACTCGCGCTGTTGCTGCTGCTGCATGTGTAAACGTCTGTTTTGCTCCATCTGCTTGCGGTAACTCTGAGAAAGATCAATGTCAACATGGTCTTCTTTAGTCTTGGCGTTTTTATTAGTTTCAGCATTCTGACTAGGCTTGAATGCAGCAGTTTGTTCTTGCTCTCTTAAAATGCTTTGATCTGAATTCCCCTCTAGTGAGACCCTTCTGGAGGAAGTGCTTCCTTGTTGTCGTTTTGACTCTGGCAGATCTGCAGAACCTTCGGATTTTTCTCTTTGTCCTCTGAGATCCTCTAGTCCATCCTTTTGAGTGACACTTTTTTCTGTTTTGAGTCGTGCATCTCGTCGCTGAGGATCTTTGTGTTTGTCTGCGTCTGGTTCTTTCACATATGTGGTACTGGAGCCAAAGTCTGATGACTGACTGCCATCCTCCTCCTCATGCCTGCTTCTTTTCTGACGAACAGTCTTGCCACCTAAATCCCCAAAGCGCCTTTTTCTTGCAGCGAGGCGATCTGAATCCACTGCTGAATCCTTTCCATCATTTCCAATATCAGACTTCGGTTGTTTTTTAAGTTTGGGTTTTCCGTCTAGCTCTGCAATATCCCCTTTAGTCGTTTCAGTTTTTACAGAGTCTTGAGAAGCTGTTAACTGGTTTCCAGACAGAGCGTCTCCATCCACCTTAGATTTCGGTTTCTCATGAACATCTTGGTCTGATCCCCTTCCTCTTCCTCCATCAAAAGCAGCATCCGGCTCTGTTTCTGGTATCTGGCTAGCCGGGGACTGACCCTTTCCTTTCCTTGATTTATTCTTTTCAGTCTTTTCTTTGTCAGTTTTATCTTTTCTTTTTGGACGTTTGATTTTCTCTGCCCCTGCCATGCGATCGGGCTGAGCGCTCTTCTCACTCTTTGCTGCGTGATCTAGCAAGGTCTTTTCAGATTTGTCCAAATGTGGAGGTGACATGGAGCTCACGCTGCCGCTCCTCTCTGAAGACTGGCTGTAAACACGCCGTTCTGAGTCTCTGGCAGCACGTTCGGATGGAGAAGGGGAAATTGTGGGAGTGACAGCTCTTCTTTGCGATGGGCTCCACCTGCTGCGATCAGCCTCGAAACGCTCCCGCTCTCTTTCTCGCTCTCTTTGAATGTAGGTATATTTTCTGATGTCCTGCTCAAAGGGGTCTCGGTAATCCCTGTAGTCTCTTGGATCCTCATGATAACGTGGGTCAAAGTGTTCTCCCTGATAATGCTCCAGTTCAGAAAAACGCTCTCTGCTACGTGCGGCGTACTCTCTGCGAGCTTCCTCTGGATAAAGGCCAGTGGTTCTTATATTCTCATAGTAAGCTCTCTCTGCTGTAAACTCATGATAAGGAGGTCTGCGATCCTCTCTGAAATGAATAGAAGAAATTGGTAATCACTTTAGAAATGTTAAAATTACACACGTTTGTTTTTCTACATATTTATAAAAGGTTCATTTAAATTCCTTAAAATGCCAATGGAGTAATTAAATGAGAAAGGAAATTAACTTACCGTCGTTCTGGTGGAACTTCATAAAAGTCTCTAATGTCTTGTCCAGAGGCTTGCATTGAGCGGTAAAATGCATTCTGGCTCTCCTGACTTGCAAAATCCACCTATAGATGAACAAATATGCCAATTAAATACAGAAATAAGTGACAGAAGGAAATTTTTTAAAAATAAAGACATTTATGTATCTTTTTTTACCTTAATTTTATTACCACCGATCTTCCAGCCTTTGGTCTCCCGCACAGCTGCCTGAGCAAAATCCGTGTTGTTGTACAAGATGAGTGCCATCTCCTTTATTCTGTCAAATACGACCTATGAAATTTACAAGCACAGTTACAACCAGAAGAACTCAAAGTCCAGAAATTCATAGGGAAGTTAAAAAAAAGAGGCTTACTTTAACTACGTGCCCGTAACGCATGAAATGCCGTGTGAGGTATTGCTCTGTGATGTTGGGGGTCAACCCATCAAGCCAAACACATGTAGTAGGTATACTCTTCCCAAAACCAAGCTGCAAAGAAATGTAGAGCAACAATTTTATAGACATAAACTGTAAATAATTCAACACAGAAAAGAAATGGTTCTTTCTTTATAGGGGATAAAATTACTACCTTAAGCCTATTGTTCCCCAAATATTCTGCATCCATTTTCTTTATGGCCTTGCAAACGCTGCCAATATCAGAGTACTGGACAAAAGCATACTGAGGAATCCCATTTACTTTCTTGATGTCGATGTCCTTGAGAGGAAGAGACAAGAATTACAATTACAATGTAAAGTGGGAAATGTTAGTTTCACAGCATGAATCTGTGTGGGAACTTACAACAATTTCTCCAAAGCGCTGAAAAATGTCCAGGAGTTGCTGATAACTGGTGGTCTTTTCAAGGTTGCCTATAAACAGCGTCCTTGTAGCCTTGGGGTGGAACTCGTCTAGGCGTCCATCTAACGGTCTGTAGTCATTTTCATTCTCCGTTTCTGACGGGAAGAAACAGGTTTCAGTCATACCAGCTACATTTAATCCAACTATCTTTGCATCCACTCAAGTTTTGGAAGTTCAGTCATGTTAAATAATCTCCATCTCACAGCAAAGTATTAGAGCCAGACTAAGATTTTTGTTTTGAAATTGCGAGAATGAAGTCATAAGCAGAATAGAGACGATATTACCAGGAAAAAGTCGTAAAATTACCAGGAAAAAAGCTAAAAAGTTAATGAGATCAAAGCTTCGACAGAGTTGTCAAGGTCTGACATGTCCAGCTTGATTCTTTCAAAATAGACATTAGTTTATACAAAAATTGAAAAATCCTGCAACTGATAATAATTTGATGCTGATGTGATAAAGATTAAGTATGTCCTTATTGGTAAAACAGATACCATAGTATAACCTGACAAGGGTTACAAAATTATTATTTATTCTATTAATATTATGACTTTATTCTGGTAATATTACAAGTTTATTCTTGTATTATTTCAACTTTTATTTTTTCTTCTATCACTAACTTTTTTCTGATAATATTCAATTTTTTCATACACTTTTATTCTCGTAGTTTTAAAACTTTATTCTCGTAATAATTTTTATTATTGTATTTTTTCGACTATTCTCGTAATATTACGATTTTCTTCTGGTAATATGTTCTTTTGTATTATTTCAACTCACTGTTGTGTGACTGTTCTTGTAATATTGAATTTTTCTTGAAAGACGACTATTCTCAAATTACACATTTTTTCAATATTACAATGTTATTCTCGTAACATTGAGTTTATTCTTGTATTATTAAGTCTTTTTTTCCGTATTATTATTACTATTCTCATTTCAATTTACTATTGTCAAAATGACTATTCTTCTATTACAACTTTTTCTTCTCGTACTACAATTTCATTCTCCTAATATGAGGTCATTATCCTATTATTACAACTTTATTGACTTACTGTCAAATGACAAACCTTGTAATATGATTTTTTCTTGTATTATGACTATTTATTCTCATAACTACATTTTTCTTAGCCTGGTCCGAATGATTTGTCATCTGTCACCACTTACCTGGACCATTCCAGGCTGTAACCTCAATAAGCATGCCAAAGAACAGCTTTCCCTTGGAGACGCTGAGGGCTTTCTCTTGGTCCTCTTGCTGTCTGAAGAACACTAATCCATAGCGGTCCTCTGATGCGCCATGAATCTGCACTGAATTCACTTTCCCATATTTCTTGAATTCATGGAAGAGTCCATCTTTTAAACTTGTATCTGCAGAAGGAAAGGCAAACTGTCAGTCAAATCTGCAACAGAAATGAAAACACAGATTTTTCGAATGTGGTGCTAAATTACAAATTAATTTTTTTATAGGTCATTTTAGCCTGTGTTTAAGTCAAACTGGAACAGTCACCATATTTAGTGGCAGTTTTCTCTAATCTAATAAAAAATGGATGGAAAAAAGTGTTTAAGAGGCTGCTCTTCTCTTTCCAGGTATGTTAACAAAGCTCTGGTATTTTGACCGGCTCAGACAAACATTCTTAGTCTGTATTGAGTGTTGTCATTTAGTGGCTGGACCTTAAATGTTGTGTTTTGAAATGAAAATACAGATTACTGCAGTTATACTATTCAACATTAACAGAAAATATAACTGTAGGGGAGTTAAAACTGAGAAAGAACATGGAAACATGGAGCACCCAACCAAAATGAACTCCTTAACACTTTAGTCTTTCCAAAAAGTATTGCTCTCCTATCTGGGACAGACTTCTACCCTGATTATTTGTTTTGGACCAACTTCCAGCAGTGAAAACAACAAGGGTAAAAGAATGGCCACAGACAAAAAGATCCTGGAAAAGGAGAAGGTCCCTGCAGTGGAAACACATTTTAAAATGATAATAGCACAATCCAAGTGTATTGTGCATGAATCCGACAATGCGCTAATAATACAAGCCACTGGTATTTTAATCAATTAGAAAACTAGATTTTCCCCCAAACAAACTGGAATCCAGCTGAACATTTGAGAAGATTTCTAACAAAACTAACCTGTGGAGCGCACTGGTAAGTTTTGCACTTTAATCCCAAAGCTTCTTCGAGGCTCTTCAGAGTCCATCACTAAACATGTCTGGGGAGCAGCCGATGACTGAACGGAGCGGGCCCGGGAACCATCGCTGGAGCTGCTGTTTGAGTCGCTGCCAAACAGAGACAGAAAAGACACAAAAATCAGTTGGACAAACAAATAAAGTCAATTAATAGGTAAAACGTTCAGATTTTAAGATGCATACCTGCCACTGCCTGTGCTGCTGGTGCTGCTGACAGAGTCGGAGCTTGAAGATCTGCTTTGAGATCTCGACCTTGGGCCTCTTCCGGGGGACAAAGGGGTTCTTTTAGGAGAATGAGGGGTTTTTGAGGTTTGCCCTGCGGTCCGCTGAGGAGACGGATGCCTCGACTGGGAGGAATGAGATGATCTGCTTCGACGGTGGTGATAAGATCGATCAACACGTCTCCCCCTATCATCTCTGTAGAGGTCTCGCCGTGTTGAATTGGTAAGGGTAAATGGGTCTCGTATTCTAGAGTCAAAATGTGGGTCTGCTGCCTCAAAACTCCCTCCGATGGCACTGCTGCCGGGGCCGGCGGGTGCAAACACTGGGCGATCGCGGTAATAATCAGCGTTGTAGTGACGTTGTCTGTCAAAAGTCCCACTGCGCTCATGGTGGCCATATGGGCTGTGATCATAAGCACGTTCACGGCTTTCTGAGCTACTGTGAATTAAGAACAAGGTAGAGAGATTTACAAAAGAAAAGAAGAATTAGTAAACTCTTGAATTAAAAATAGTCTATTAATTACTTATACAGCACAGATGCAACAAAGCAACTTGTTAGAAAACAACCAAGTATGCCACAACTACACAAAGAAAGAAAAGGCTCACTACTCATTATGTTTTCAGAACCAGCTTGGCATACAGGGCAGCAATCTGAAAATCTGGGCTGAAAAAATACATAAAAGCTACAACGCCTTGTAATAGTATTCATATCAGCTGAACTTCTGCACATTTGTCATGTTAAAACAACCCTTTTTAGTGCAGTTTTGTGCAGTTGTATGTGGTAGACTAACAAAATATTGGAAGAAAAATTACAAACCTAAGTGTGACTTGAACTTGTTTTCAAATCCCTTATTAAAACAAATTGCAGCCAAATATTTTAAGTAGTTACTTAAATTAGTAAACTGAGTCCAGCTGTGTATATAACCACACCTTATTAAAAATAAGGTGTGGTTATTAAAGTATTTTAGGAGACAGTAAACATGTGGAAGAAGGTGCTCTTGTCAGAGACGACAAAAATTGGCCGAAAGCTGCTTTTGGTTGAAAACTAGAAATGAACATCCCCCCTTAACTTACCATGCACTCAGTGAAACATGGTGTTGGCAGCATTATGTTGTGGATAGACAGGGAAGCTGGCGAAGTTTGATCAGAAATATGAGAAGATAACATGCAAAAGGCCAGACTTAAAGCTTTTGAAAAATTATGAAAATTGGCGGGACTGAAAAGAAATGCACTCCACACTTTTCAGATTTTGATTTGCAAAAACATTTTTGATAAACCTTGTTGTAAACCAAAGTCTATATCAAGATAAATACCCAGGGGGAAAAAACACTATGTTGAAGTTTGTGTTTGTAACATGAGTTATGCGAAAAAGACCAAAGGGAATGAATACTTTTGCAAGGCGTTGTTTTTCTTGCCAAATTTATTTGTTGTTTAAGCAACAACAGGTGTTAGGATATGGGTTTTTTTCAATGGTGTAACAGCGACAAATTACTCCAGGGAGGGGGCAAGGTTGTCTTGAAAGAGAACATTAGTCACATTCAATCTGCTTCAACTTCTTTCATCTGTATTTCTATGTTCAGATTTCAGAGGCTGATAAAAATGTTTCACATAAAAGAAACAAAATAACACTTTGTTTGATTTTCAAGTTTAAAATCCTATAAAGATTTATACATGTTATGCATGCTGTTTAAAATGTAAATTATACATTGTACTACTTTTGTAACTCAGTGAAAGGAAACATATTCATGGGCTGAAAAAAATTATTCACCTCTTGCATTAAATTATGCAACTTCCTCTAAAAGCAGCAGTAAACTAAACTTTCACAAAGCACTAGGGAAGCAGAAAGATAAAAATATGGCCAGAGAAATACCAACCTTTTGGGAAAGAAGTTACCAAAATTAATCCAAATAAAATCTAGGTGGTCAGAATGTGAATGCCCCAATGAAAAATTGGAGAAAAACAAAAACATCAATTGATCCAATTAGGGGAAAAATGTTTCTCCTGAATTGTACTTTGAGTTATCTTCAAGGACCAGGTGAGGATTCCTGTATATTCCACAGTTTGGTATTTAGTTACTTAATTCTCTCCATTGGATGAGGACAAAAAAGGAAAAGCAAACAATTTTAGAAATATGCTCCTTGACAAATCTGAATAAATGGAGTGGGGAAAAAAATAACTTGATAACATGTCAAAAAAATATGATTATGAACTTAATCTGCATATCCAGGTCAACTAGCTAATAATATGTTTGAAGGCAGTATAGCAAATATATCCAAATGGATCATCAATCTTGATGGCAATGGTAGAATAAGGAAGGAGTATGTCCCAAGGTTGAGCGATTCCATCGAAGAAAAATACACTAAACATACCAGTAAAAAAAAAAAAAAAAACCCAGTGGATTACATCCTGCTCCTTAGCTTCTGGAAGAATAAGACACATCACAGAGTAATAAATCCTTTTCGAGTCTTGGTATCACATAATTCCAAAGTCCAAAGATCCCATTAGGCGTGTTGGTAGAAATGTATGGCATTTTTTTTGTTTACAGTCATCCTGGGCTCTTGGAGGTCGCACGCACAGGTACAGTACATCCACACCTTAGTATTCCAGATAAATGGCAACAATAAACCTAGCCACCGTATGATCCACATCACTCTGTCCATGATGAACTGCATCCATGACGTTCCAACCTTCTTCGTGCTTCCTCAGATGAATAATTACGCCAAAAACTTTGGAAGATGGCCATTTGGATCCGGGAGCGTTCTCTCTCTGCCTTCTGAATATAACTTCCACATTCGGGGCATGGCATCAGTAAAATAGTTACACTTTACTCTAAAGTAACTTGGAAAACTTGGGATATATGCATTTGTTCAGTCTTTCTTGTGATGTGTATTCTCTAAGTTCTTCCATCCAGTTGCTTAAAACTTAAAATCCAGAACAGGGTATATCCACATATTGGCAACGGAAGTAGTCCAATAATCAAGTCTTGGGTCAAAAATGATAGGCCAGTGGCGGGACATTGATATACCTCAATAAATCCTTCAGGCAAAAAGTAAATCCTTCATTTTTGGAATTTATCTCCAGCTTCAGGCAAATCCATGTATAAATCAGGGTTACATTCCATGTTGATTAAAAAACATATCCAAAATCTCCCCAAGGTAGTATCCCACATAATAAATCCACAGCTCACCAGGATATTCCTCTTGGATGTAAAATCCAAACCAGATGTAAAAAACCTTGAAATATAGTTACCTTTGCAAATGATAGTGAAATTAATTTACTTAAATCCCATGGGAAAGGCGAGTCAGGTGTGATGAAGAGTGGAGTGATCCCTAGATTACCTTTGTGTGACCCCTGGAGGTACCGTTCCCTGATGAATAACCCCACTATGTGTACAGGTTTTACACTTAAATGAAACCTAGAGCACTCTGGATTTTTTTTGAGGGACACTGTGTCCACTTACCCATCTATTCTCCGTTCAAAACGTCCCTCTCGGGTGTGTAGGGACACAGGTGGGCCAAACACTGGGCCAACTGTTCCCCTAGGGAATCCTGCAACGTCTCGACTGCCGGAGGGGGAGCTGTCTTCGAGGCCCCGCACAGCACTGGGGACTGACCCCGGCTCATTGTAGTCAGTCCGAAGGTCTCTGTCTCCCATCTTATTGACAGCATTGTGAGCCTTCTGTGCACTTTTGATATCCACAAAATCCACAAAGGCTGCAACACCGCCCTCTGACCCTCGCTTTCGCAGAACCTTGACGCTCTCCACGCGGCCATACCTGACAGGAAATTACAGACACAACAAAGAAGGAGTTACATTCAGAGTATCCAAAAATAGCCTACTGTCTTTCTGTATGGAACAAACTTGATATTCAAGAGCAGAGAAGGCAACAGGATAGTGTCCACCACAGAGAGATCATCTGAAAAAGAATTAACTGCATTTTCTTTTTGTCTTTAATAAGTTTTAGATTACAAACAACCTACGTAGCAGCCAGGACGATGGCACTTTGTGTTGTAAATACTGTTCAAACGCACTGAACTAAACAAAACAAAAGCACAATAGTAATCAAGTTGACTCTAATGATATAACAAATCGATGCGCTTGTTAACGTTAGATTAGTTTGTTGATGAGAATGGCCTCTAAATTACGATGCAAACAAAAACGATAAAAGATCTGTAAAGCTGTAAATACTGACGTCTATCAACCTTAGTAATGACAAGTGAGGAAAACACAATGATTCTCGGTCTGTGGAGTTAATCCTACAGCACCACAATTTAAAGTAGTTTCAGTGACAGCAACCGACTTGAACGCTGTGCAGCTCAACAACTTGCTAACATTTGGTCCAGAGTCCTGAAAGCTCATTAAAATGATTTAGAGTTGGGTTTTTAAAAATACTTCTCTGCGATATTAGACTGGCATCGAACGGAAAAGTCGCATTTGAGTGATCAAAATAACAAAAGTCCTCCACATCCTAACGGTGGACCCTGGCTGTCTTTTGGCTTGCACAGATCACGAAAACCTGTCGACTTCCCACAAAATGGTTGGCTGGGTGGTAGCTCGCTGGCTAGCAGCTAACTGCCTTCTTGCGTTAGCAAAAGTTAGCGGAAGACTCTAAAATATCAACATGTACGCCTGGGCGAGTCGCTTTCGTTAAATATTCTTAAACAAATGCAAATGCGATGTAATAAAGCACACGCACCACCCAGAAAACCTCTCGAGGAGTATTAGTTAATAATGCTAACGTTAGCGGTGCTAGCATTGCTAGCAGCGTAGCCTCGCATCGAGAAAAGGTTAGTGCTGCAGCCAGCGCGCGCAGCTCCGCAAACACGGTGCCCCGCTTGCGTAACGTACCTTTTAAAATGCTCCATGATTTTCTCCTCGCGAACATGTTCGGGTAAATTTCCCACCCAGAGGTGTCTGGTTTCCCGAACCATCTTGCGATCTTCTTTCCCCCTTCAAACACATATGATCTCGCACGTTTTTAATCCCCTGCCGGTCGGAGGTCCGCCTGAACAAAATGACCGACGGTTGATTCCGTGAACGATGTGGGCCCGACCGACCGCCTGCTTCCCCGTGTAGCTTTAGCTGCTGCTGCTGCTGCCTGCTGCTTCTGCTGCTGCGTCCACGATCAGAGCGCGTGCTCGCGCGCCGGCCTCGCTCCCGATTGGTGGTTGCGAGCGAGAGCTGCGCGTGCGTGAGTGACCCAGGCGCATGCGTGAGCAGCGAGCACGCGGTTTCATGACGAAAACAAATCAACACAAGATTTTCGTGCTCGAGTCCAGACAAATGTCTGTTTAAAGAAAGCTACATTACCGACACGTAGAAGAAAATAAGAAAATATATACACAACATAAACAATTAACATGTATATATATTTTTATTTAGACATATACTTAATTTCTGCATGATTTAATCATTGTTATTAGAGGTGGGTAGAGTAGAATTAGCACTTCTACTCAAGTAAAAGTAAAATGTGTCCGTCCAATAAATTACTCAAATAAAACTAAAAGAATATTTTGTAAAAAAGGCTACTAAAGTACCCAGTAACTGATCGAAATATCAGTCATTTAATGTTTAAAAATTACATCAACCAAAAATGTAAGTTATGTGAAAATTCTAGTATTTTAAAGACCAAAACGACAATAATTTATATGAATAATATAATTACAAAACAACAAACTTAGGCAAAAGAAAAAAATTTCCAAATAAATTTATTCAAAGATTAAAAACTTATGGTACCTTAACTAAAACTGTAGGTGTATGTCTATGTCTGGTGAATTTTTGGTTAAAGCAAGCTTATTCTTCATTCAGTGAAGTGACTAGAGTATCCAGATATTTTATTCAATATAATAAAATTACTCAAGTAAAAGTCAAAAGTACAGTGTTGTAAATATACTTCTAAATTTTTCCAGTAAGTTACTCAAGTTAATGTAACTGAGTAAATGCAACTAGTTACTACCCAGTTTTGATTATTATTAATCAGAAGTGGCCAGAGTTCCCCAAAAATTGTCCTCAAATATTTTTACCCAAGTAAAAGTACAACATGTTTTGTAAAGGCTTTTAAAGACACTTATCATAACATCTAATTAAATATTTAACAATATAATTAGACAAACAACAACTATAAAGCTATGTGCAAATTATGGTATATTAAAGATTAAAATAATAATAATAAAAAAAAACATAATTATAAAATTTGAAGCAGAAGAACCACTTTTCCCCAAAAAAATGTTCCTCTTGCGTCCTGGAGTGTTTTTGTAATTGCTTTAAGTCGTATTAAAATCTCAGTAAGATCCTGGTTTCTATTTATAAATCTTAGTTATTGTTTGCTCTTATAATCTTAGCTAATCTGGCTTCCCCTGCCTGTCTTTGTGAATCTCAGTTCCTGTTTTATTTTGGTAGGCTGTGTTCCCTTTACTTCCTGTTTTCCTGTTAACACTCTTTCTTGTCAAATTTTGGCTTGGTACTTTGAGTGATTCTCATGCTGGGTTGTGCTCCGTTTTGGGTTTGTTTGCTTTGCTTTGTCAGTTTTTCTATAATTTTAAGTATTCATTGTCACATTACCAACACAGCTGTACATTCAGATTTTGGACTCACCTTATTTCCATGCCACTAATCACTTCCTAACAATTAATCCTCCTGTTTTCCGTCATTCCTTGTCAAAGCCTTTCTGTTCTCTGCCTGTCCCTCGTTGCTTCCTCCTGTGTTCATTGCCAGTATTCTCCACTTCCCTTTCCTGTCTCCTTCAGTGCCTGTAAGTCTGTCTTTCTCAATAAATACTCTAAAGATGAAGAAAATATACATGTAACATCTTTAAAAACTGACTATCGGCCAGAACAGCAATATAAATATCAGCTATTGAAGCTGGCCAGTCTATCCATATTTGAAAGCTTAAATAAAACCTAACAAAAATCATGCATTTATGAAAATACCATAATGGAAAAGTTTTGTCTACAACTGGTCATAGTTTGTTGTTGTTTTTTAAATCAAAACAGCAAAACCGTTTTTCTTAGAAAAAGATTTTTTTTAATTTTTTTGTGACATATTTCAAAAGATCTGTAATTCCAGAAGCCATTTTGAGATATAGACTGTAAAAATAAAATCAATTTATTGAAAAAGCTGAAATAGATTTGACAAATCAGGATGAATAATGCAGGCTCTGACCTGTTTACTTAGGAATCTTTCTTTCTCTTTATCTGCTGTTTTGATCTGTGATTTGTCTTAACCTGTTATATGATTATGAACTAAATACATTTATATACTGAGTGTGCAACATTTCCAATTCATGCATGTATCTTAGAACCTAATTTAACAGGCTATATATTATGTTACTTTAGATTTTCTATAAATGCTTAAAATATATATTTTTTTGTTGTACGAAGCTAAAAATTCCAGATTCTACTAATTTGTTACAAATAGTTTTTGCAAAGCCAGTTGCATAAATATGTTCAACGCATTTTTATCTCGAGTGCAAAATGATCAAGTATTAAAGAAAAGTTGATTTGTATTTCTCTGAAAGCCTGACATATTGGAAAGTAATTAAATGCGATATCAAAGAAAGCATTGTGACGCATGCTTTCCTGTGAAGGCACATGTGAATCGTTGGGCTGAACACTCAGTCTTCTCTTGCTTGCAGCGAGCACAGGTGATGTTACTGCTGCCCAGAAACCAGGCTGACATGGCAGGCTTTGCACAACATTTTCCCTTCCAAAGGATAGCAGCCGCGCTCGTTTGGTTCAGGGGAGAGCTGGATGCCACAGTCCTGCAGAGAAGAAGAAAGACATGCCGGCTGCAGAATAACGTGCATCTGCCTTATTTACATGTTTGTCAGTAAGTCCGTTCAGGAGACTGTCTGCAGAGTAAATACGTACCTCACATCTGTAGCAGTTCTCATGGTAGGAGCGCCCCAGACACTCAACAGTGTAGCTATCAGTACCATCTTCTTTAGGAATGATGAGCTGGTCACAGGCACTACACATCGGAGCATATTTCCTGTATACAAATAGTTTTAAATTAGAACATAAAAGTGGCGTAAATGAGAGAAAACATCATATTTTATACACTGAAATAATTAAATGGTAGTAAGTTAAAACATCCATCACAAAGTAATGTGTAATTGTGATCCTTTTTCAGAACTCGCATACGTTTCTTTTCAGACCTCCTGAGCTGGAAACGAAAAATAAAACCTCGATTTTCTCCCTCATGATAATTAAACTGAAGGTCAGTCAGATTGAAGGTAAAAAGTTTTTGAACGACATTTTTTCAAGTCTTCACTCCTGATTCAATACATTATGTAAACACCTTGGCAGACGTTTGGGTTTGTCTCTTCCAGCTTTTAACATTCAAAGACTGAAACGTTTCACTACCTTTAAAATGCTTTTACAAGGTACAAGGATTTTAAACAAAAGGCCGCAGGGCCTGCAACACATTCTTGTTGCTAATAGCACTTGACGTAATTGGGTTTTTTTTTTACCTGTAGTAGTCCTGCAGACAGTAAACTTCACCAACGTCCCCCTGAGCAAAAGCTTGCGCTCCAATTTGCTGGTTGCATGTTGTGCAGGTGAAACAGGAGGGATGGTACGTTCGCTCTATTGCACGGATTATCTGGTCGGTGATAATCTCCCCGCACGTCCAGCACAGCTCCAAACTGGCCTAAAACACAGAAAAAGATGCAGCACTGACTAATCATCAAGACCTAATAAGTCTTTATAACTTATTAGGTCTATTAATCACCTAATAAGTTGTAATTAAATGCAAGTTAACCATAACTTGCATTTATTTGCTTGTTTATTACTTTTACTATAAAGGACTGGTAAAGCAAATAGCAAAGATGGAGAATACAAGGTAAAGTTTTTAAACAGAAAAGTATGACTCTCTATCCTAATTGTATAGTAACGTACAAAGGTTTTATTAGCTTATTAACCTCATACTTTCTTTTTAGGGGAAGACATTTTCTTTTGAATTTTTAAAATCTGGATCAATAGTTCTCCAAAATGTAATAAATGTCTTTCAAAGTTTTTTTTAGACCTCGACGGCTTTTTCAGAAATAAAAATTTAACTCCTTGTCTCTGACCAGCAGTGTTTGATACAACGTCTGCTTGAAAAAGTGTTGGAATTGAAACACGATCGACTCCTGTTCTTGCTGTTGTGACTTTTTAATATTGATGAAAAATATTTACTACTGCCGCCGGGAGATTATCTCACTAATAAGACATTTTTTCCACGTTAAAATAAGACAGTATTGACTTAAACCAGGCTCAAAAATCTCTCTGAAAAGTTACTTGTAAGCTAGATATTTGCCCAGAAACTAGACCAAATTCTTGGTGTGATCTTGTGTTTTTGCAGAGTAGAAATGGATTCCTTCATCCTCATCCCTAATTAACCTTGATCTATTTTCTTGGAGGTAAATGAGCGCTGACCCACCTGATAGCAGCCTTCACACAGAGGGATTCCTGCCTTGTTGTAGTACTGCTTCCCAGCCAGGGGAACGTGGCAGGATCTGCACTGGAAGCAGCCCTCGTGGTAAATCCTGTTCAGGGCTTCTATCGCAGGTTCAGAAAGGGTCATGGGTTTCCGACAGAAGCCACACAAATCTGCACAGTTGCAAATATTAAAAGTTAAGATCAGACGATGGTTCATGTTAAACTGAAGGTGTAAATAGAAATCTTGCTACCTTTGCTCTCTGTGGTCGCGTCGTGGCTGTTTCTGTGAATCCCGTTAGTTTCTTCATTATGTTTTGAGCCTCTGGTTGGTGAAAATGCTTTCACCTGAAAATGTGATAAATAATTAACGCAAAAGGAAACTAAGACTGAAAACAACAGTTGAAAAACACAATTTATTAACAACATAGAAACTCAAATATCTGTCCTGGTCCAGTTTTTTTTTATTTTCCTCTTAAGACTCTCCAAATTGTCAAATTATGTCCTACGTCATTTTTTTTTTGCCAAAAGTGATTTTTTTTTTTTTTGGGCCTGAAATATCTTTTGGAAAGAAAGAGTGGTGAATTTATTTATTTATTTATCATACATTTTTTTGATTATTATTTATTTATTTATTTTATTTTATTTTATTTTTTTTATCACTTCTGGCAAAATAAAAAAAAATTACGTAAGCCATTATTTTAGGAAGGTGACAACATAAAAATGTCAACAAACTGTAAACTCTTCCGTTGTTCTAAATCTGTAAAATGTGTAAAATTCTCCGCAGCTGTAGACGAGGTAACTGTAAATCTCGTGCATCTGAAATCGCGCAGGAAAAATCTGGACAATGAAGAAAATTGCAGGAAGACTTTCAAAGAAAAACACACTGACCAGTAAAACAATGGATCTTCTGTTGCGATCCCTTCCCTTTTCCTTATCTTTTGTTACATTTTATTTAGTCCAGACAATAATAGAACAAAATGTTTTGAAGTACGCTATTGTGAGGAATTTAATTCACTTTTTACTTTCTTCTCAGTTTGCTGTTTCTACAAGACATGAGTTTCTTAGACTTTGCAAGTTGTTTAATGTATTCTTTTTAAAAAAAAACTCCACCAGTGTCAGAATGGTAAATTATGACGTGAAAATCAAGGTTTTAATGGGATGCGATACCTCTTTGTTGGAAACTGGGAGCTGGTCGGGACTCTGTGGACGGAGGGGAGAGATCAGGGACGGAGGAGGAGGAGGAGGAGGAGGAAGAGCTGCATCTTTAGAGAACGATGAAGGTAGAACGTCAGGAGGAGGAGGAGGGAAAAGCTCTGTTTGGGAGAGAAATCAACATATTCAGATTTACTTTATGGGAGAAATGGTTTTATTTGACATGACACTGTCATGAACATGTCAGTGAGTCTTTATGAACGTTTATGAATGTCGTCATGAAAAGTCACTCGATAAATAATAACACTTTTGATGGAAAGTTGATGCTTATAATGGACTTTTAATGAAATTTTGTATTAAAAATGTAATTATTTACTGAATGACACTTCATGACAACATTCATAAACATTAATGAAGAATCCTTCTTGTTTATGACACGTTGTTATAAACATGACACTTCAAATAAAGTGTTACAGATAAAAAACCACCCAAAAATATTTCTTTAACTATTTGTTTTGTTTTTTTTTAACATTTGTAAATTTTAAATATTCATCATATTTTTATTGATGCTGTTGTTTTATTTATGTCTCTGCCTTTAGAGCACAATTCTTTTTATTTATTTTATGTGGAAACAAAATAATACTAATACAATTTTAGTATTTAAAATTTAAGACAATTTAAGTCTTAAATTTTGAAGTTTGATTTTTGAACTTTACAGTTATTTAAGATTAGAGAGCATTGAGACTTCCTGAAACTCAGAATTACATAACCTCGGCTAAATTTTGTTTCATAACAGAATAAATTTATTCAACAGAGATGAAAAGAATTTGAAAAGCAAAAGTCAAATAAAGTGTTGGATCTATGATAAATAACATCCCTTTTCTACAAAAAAAGAAAAATAAATAAGTCTACATTATTTGCTTCACTGCAAAACACAAAATCTTACCAAATATTTTTGGGTGAGTTTATTTGCAAATATCTTAGTTCGCTTGAAATAAGACAAACCTAACTTAAAAGTAACGTTTCAGTTTGTTTTAAGTGAATAATTGCTTAATTTTGATAAAACTGTACCAATTTCACTGGCTGACTACTTAATTAAAGACATAGGAAAAATGTCTTGCTATAAGTCATCAATATTTAAGAATAATATACTTAAAACAAGCTGCTACATCTTGCAGAAAAGTTACCAGTAAGTTAGTTTTGTCTTTTTTCAAGTGTACAAAAATATTTGCAATTGAAACTAGACCAAAAATATTTGGTAATATTTGTGTTTTTGTAATGCAGATTACAGTTTTGTTGTTTTTCTTGTACTTTTGAAGATTTTGGCTGAAAGCTTGGACAGCCCTGCTCTGATTAATGTCTGAAATGTTTTCCACCATTGACTCTTTTCTGTGTAGAACACCAGAGGAGGTTTGGATTAGAAATCTCTGCAATTACAAAGCAGCTTTCTGAGTGAAACCACGGGATCCAATAAAGGCCGAAAACGAGGAACAAACACTTTAAAACAAGCTCGGTCATGAATACCTGAAGAGTTCCTGTTTTTCTCCTGCACCTCGGCTTTGGTGGGTCCTGTTGAGGCAGGCTGGGGTTGACTCTGAGGGCCGGACGCTTTGGCCCGGGGCCCCACACCGGTCCAGTTTCTGTCAGTGCTAGTGGGTGACGTCTCCGCTGCTCTCTGCCTGAGGGAGGAGAGGTCATCACCTGCAGCGCTGTGCTGCCTGTCTGGGCCGCTGTGGCTGCGGAGGGCCGGCTGCTGCTGCTGTGTCACGGTGGCTCGGTGAGGGGACGACAGCGTGATGAAGACGGACGAGACCATCCTTTTCTGGGGAGCTGCTGATGCCATGGTTGAGTGAAACCCTCATACAGCCAGACTGCAGCACAGAGCAGAGGTCATTACCCAGAGAGAGAGACACGTTAACGCCCTCAGTCAGCATTAAGAGGCTGTTCACTTTCCTCCTGAGAGGAATAATCACACACCTTCAGCTTTTATCAGACACAATGAATGGTTCAGAGGAAGGAATCTCAATCATCTGGCTCCAACTTACCTGGTACAAAAGGAGGCGTGAAGTCAAGTCTTTATCTTCTTCTTTGGTTTGGATATCAGAGTTTCTGTTTTATTTCCACTCCCATGAGCTGCCTGTGAGAGAAGACTTTACTCCGGTGGAGAGGGGCGCCTATCTGTAGAAAGCCACTCCTTTTTCCTCCTCTATCTCCCTCCCCTCCCCAGCTCTGCCGTCTGCCGACCCCTCCTCCTTTCTCTGGCTGAATGACAATCCAGCCTCCCTTCTGACCATAAAAAGTGAACAGCTAATCTCTGGCAAAGTGCAGTAAAAAAGGAGAGAGAGAAGAAAAAAAAAACATGACACATTCATCCACTATGAAAACTTGGCAAACACTGGAACAGTCATACACTCACTCAGATGCATGTACACCCCCACAGAGTTGTGCAACGTGCAGTTGTACCAACAGCACTGTTTTTACAGTGTCATAAAGGGTTTTTCACCCTGACGTGGACGAGCAGACACACACAGCCAACTCCCATTTTGTTATCTATCCGGATTGGACCGTACCTGGCGTTCAGAGCAGCTTTGCACCTCTGACTGTCCTCTGTTTCGTCTCTCCTGTACAGCTCTGCCTTATTGTCCTCTTAACCTTATTTTCACTACCTCCCTCATTGGGTCTGCCTCCTTTTTTTCTTCTTCCCCCTCTTTCCTTCTTCCCTTCCCCCACATTATATCACTTTTGGTCTCGACTCACTATCAGTATCTTGTGGCATTAGCAGCCTTTGGCCCCTGCAGAGCTCCAATTTGGGACACACCATTTGACACACTTAAACTTTTCCTGGTTGTCAGCATCTCGGCGCTTTGTGGCATGTTAGTAGAGGCAATGATGTGGGGAGCAATCAAAACGCCGGACTGAATCCGTCATATCAGGGCTTCTGATCAGCAAATATTATGGCTACTTTCAGAAGTCTGTGACGTCCACTACGCTCCTCAAAGCTAAAAAAGGGATGTTGGAAGCCGAGCAGATCTGGGGGCGTGCAGAGAGGGTTAACAGGAGATGGCGATGAGGAGAGTGATGGGGGTCTCTGTTGTTCCAGCTCTGTGGAAAGGAATGCTGCGGTGATGTCACGGCTGCAGGAGGGAGCATGCCCACGGATGATACAATCCCGGGACCCGCAGGCTCCGCCCCCTTCCAGCCCAAATCCTCATTAAACCCTGTGAACCTCCTTCTGCACCCTGACTTTTCATTTCTGACCTGCCGTCAGAGCAGAGTAGCTTTTCACCGCTTTTTGTTCCCTCACCTCGCAGGAAAGACTAAAATGAACAAAAGGGAGAAAAACAAACAAGATTCACAGGAAACAGTAAAAGAGGATTTAGGACTTTATTTGTTGGAAGCAAAAGTGTATGATTATGAAATTATTCTCACTAATTGTAAATGGTCTGACAGTGACATGCACATTTTTTAATCAACTAACTCCATTGCACACTGTTTTTTCATAACTACACAGTATTTATGTTACAATTTTGCCCTTTATTCTGTTTTTATTCTATATTTTATATTCTGTCTTTTTGTGATTTTCTATCACTTTGCTGTGTTGCGCCGAAATAAAGGATATTTCTATTTCTAAAATCCTAAAAAATTACAAAGGATTTGTGGAGCAAATCTTCTGGTATAGGGGAAACATTTCCTTCTAAACAAATCTGTTGCTCGTCTACTATCCTTTATACAGTTTCTTTTCTTAAACGAACATTTTCTCTAAAGTCCGTTCAGTTTATTTATTTAAAACAAATGTGATCGGTACAAAACGTAGCAAACAGAAATGAAACTTAAATTTCAGACTGGTTGATGGAGAGCATCAATTTTAAAGTTGTGCCCCTAAATTCTCAGTTGGATTTTGGTGTGGACTTTGACTAGGCCATGTTTTTTTTATTCTGTTGTAGCTATGGATACGTGGTTAGGGTCAGTGACCTGATAAAAGGTGAACCTCTGTTCCAGTCTCCAGTCTTTTGCAGCCTGTTCTTGCTGAAGTAAAGGATCCACGCAGCATGAAGCTGCCACTACCCAATGAAAATGGTGCCGTACTTTATTATTATTTTTATTTATATTTATATTTTTATATCAGTCTTTACATTTTCTCTTCATTGCTACTTACACATATTTCTTTTAAATAGGAACATACAGTTGTTTAATCAGAAACAGATTTACACTTTGCTGAAATGCGATGAATTGATTATTGAAATAATTAACTAATTTAGTCATTGATTAATCATCAACTGGAGGATACAGACTTTTAAAAAAACAATTTCTGAAAGAGCGACATTCTCAGAGCAGTAATTAAACCAAAAAAGGTACAAAAATTATATACATGTTGCATTTAAGTAAAAAATATACCTGTCTGTAATTATTTTCTACCCAAAGTGGCATAGCTTTAACTTCACCTGGTTCTCTTGTTGTACTTATAGTTTTATACAAAAAAGGCTTTAATGAAATATCTGCAGAATGTGAAGTTATTTTAAACCTGATTAATTGATTGCTACAATAATCATGACTTGCAGCCTTAGATTGCATTAGTTTCTTAATGATTCTCATCTCTGAGTGAAAATAAATTATAAAAGGAGCCCCACATCTGTTTGTACGTATGATAATGATTGTTCCCTGGGAAGGTGAAGAATTTGCCTCAGATCGATGATGACAGATTAATTGACCGACTGAATGTACAGTAGCATAATTCAGAGCTGCGGTAATATCCGCTACTCCTGGAAAGACAGAACAGTCCTTTGTCCCATGTTATTTTATTGCTAAAAAACTTGGAAATTGTTATTTTATGAGAAAGTTTCTCATGAAAGCTTCTGGACCTGCAAGATGCTGGGCAAGAAATAAGATTAAAAGGTTTTCCTGTGAGCTCATGTAGTAGAGAAAAGGTTGATAACATGTGGGAGCAATCAGGGAACCATGGAGGTAGAGCGAGACTTCACTGAATGTATGCTTAAAAATGTTCTTTTTCTGCAGAAATATTCAAAGGTGAATTGTGTAAAAAAGTCACGACTTCTACTAAAATAAATCTGGGCATCATTGACATTTTTCTGTAAGGTATTATTACAGGTTGAGCTTCACGAGCCAATGGTTCATGCATTCAGAACGTTTTTAGTATTTTATAAGTTTTTGCATCTCCATAAGAAGTTTGACTAAGATATAAGAAATAAGAGATTTTCAATCTTTCTTTCAGCTTGAAATAAAACAGAAATGTTTTCCTTTTGGCTACCAACCATCCCCTTCTCCTTCTTGTCCAAACTGCATTTCAAATACCACTCACCAATTCAAAACTAAATTCAGAGCCTTTCTAGAAACATTCAGCCCGTTCCTCTGACTCACGATGGTGTGTTTGCTAACCATCTTCTACTGTATTCTCATCCTTGATCTGTGGCAGGTCCTCTGTTTGTCCTGGCAGCGTTCTCGTTCTTCCTAAAAAAACAAACAAGACGAGTTTGAGCTGTCATTTTTAGGTTCCTCATAATGGAGCTGTTTAACAATCCAAGACAGGAAGGACCTTTAACGCAGCCTGCAGCAGATCCTCAGAAGGCAGCAGACAGACTCCTTCTCCCAGAAAAGCGACGAGGATGTGGAGAACGTCTGTCCAGTTTCCCACTGCCAGCATGAGAACCAGCAGGCCTCCCAGTCGCAGCACCACGGTCCGCAGCAGGGTCTCTGTGATGCTCAGCCGATGTTGCTCCTCTGTAAATTAAAAAAAAAATTCATGCAGCTTCTGTGCACCACAAATCTGGAGCAAACGTCCAGAAAACTGCAAAACAGCCAAAACACTGATTTCCTTTAAACCAAGACTAAAAACTGATTTTTAGAGTTGCTTTTGAAACATAATGAATTAAAAAACTGACCTACATCTTTGATGTATATGACTTTTTAAATCAAAGTGTAATGTTTGTTCAGCTGCTGATTGCATTGTGTTTTCTTCAGGACTTTGTAATTTTGTCTACAAGAACGTTTAAAAAATACTTATCAAAATTGACTAAATGTTTATTTTGTATTTAACCTAAATTTTATTCCAAATATGAACGTTTAGAAGGAAGAAAACATGAGAATATATTCATTTCCTTGACTGAAAAATTTCTATTTTTCTGCTGCGGAAATTTTATGCAGATTTTGGATGAAAACACTTTAAATAATGGCAAAAAATATATATACCCTTTTTAGTTATCTTTATATTTAAAAACACTACTCAGTTCTACACTATTTTGGCTAAAGTTATTGAGAGACAATGTGAGGAGCCACGTGTGGCTGCAGATCGCAGACAACGATTAGAAAATCATGGCTTTAATCAGCTGCTCTGAGCAGCTTCACCTTGGTTGTAGGCCACCAACATGGTGTAGCAGAGAGTGAGTGGAGTCCAGAACTTCATCGCGTCCTTCTGGGATAAGAAGTGCTCGTAAACCGTGGTGGTGGAAGCCACAGCTGCTGTGCCAAAGGCCAAGATAACCACTCTTTGCAGCGAGGCCAGCATGGTGTGTCCAGAGGTTAGGAGATTGATGCACTTCCCACAGTAACCATCGGTCCTGTGCAGCGGGAACAGCCTGGCCACATGGCGCCACAGACCGCTGCTGTAGCTCGCAAATGCCCAGCTGAGCGCAGCGGCCAGGAGCAAGCCGAAGGAGCTGTGTAGCGCCCCCTGATGGATGAAGGCCAGAGTGCAGGTGAGGCTGCAGCCCAGAGAGAACTGGCTCTGGACCAGGAGCAGCTCCAGACCTCTGGACCCGTCGTCCTGGACTCAGACAGAAACATGACCGGAAACGAGTCCAAATGTGAGGCAACCAGAAACAGCATGGGAAATGTTTTTACTTTTTAAAAACATCATTTTATTTGAATTTTTAATAGGAGCCATTCATACATTTGTTATTTTTGGTGCTTTAAAAACTTTTCTGATTAAATGTAAATGTTGTTGTTTTGTAGGTTCTGTTATAATCTGGGATTGTTTGAGTTGGTTTTGGGTTTTGTTCACTTCTGTGTTCCTTTATTCCTTTCCTCTGATTAGATCAGACATGTTTCTGCTTTTTTTTGGTTTTTCTACTGATTATAGTTTATTATATTCATTTCTTGTCTAGTTATTCTTTGTTATCTGTCTCTGTGTCTCTCTTTCTCTCTCTAAGCAACTATTTTATTTAATCTTATTTATCAGGGTCACACAAGTCTTGTATTTAATTTTCCTCACCTACAAGATTAGCCTCTTTGATAAATAAATGAAATTAAATCCAAACCTCCTCAAATTTCTCTGTATGTTTGTTATGCTACCAACTTTCCAGGGGGAAATGTCTAATCACTTCTTTTCCAAAACAGTGCAATAGATTTATTTTTGGCCTGCCAGAGAAACATATCTATCAAAATACAGTCTATATTTATGACTACAGGGATATAGTCACAAGATAAATAGAGCAGGATCCATTAAAATGCTTTTTGAAATAATTGTTGCTGTTATTTTTCTAATTTACTCCCAAAAAGCCATTATTTTATTACATTTCAATAATCAGTGTAATGTTCCTTTTTTTCTTCATGCATTTTGTACACAAATGTAGAAAATTAGGATTAAATTTACAGTTTTACAGGGATAATGTGTATTCTCATAGTATATTCATACTGTACTAACCTACTGTGTTGAGTCTGAGCTTTGGTGAAAGTTTAATTCAACTTTAAGGGGTAATTTTCCCTCCTACCTCCTCACTCCATGTCTGAACAGTTTTCTAGTTTGTGCTTTTGGTGAATTTTGTGAACTCACCTGTCCGGCGGAGGCCAATGCAGAAACGGCTCTGAGGGAAAACTCCAGCACGATGAGAGAGGAAACCCTGTGGCCCACCAGAGAGAGGACGCCGGTCAGCAACCAGAACTGGACCGCCGCTCTCCATTTCCTCCTCAGAGGATTTCTAGAGGAAGACGACCTCCGTCTGTCTCCACCTTCAGTGTCAGGATCACTGAGCGCAAAGGAAATTCAAAATAACTAAATGAAACTTTAAATGTTTTCCTTGCTTCTACAATAAACTCACCTGCATGCTTGAATGAAATTGTAAACTCTCATCAGATTATAGAGGACTGAAACTCCACAGGCTCCTACCAGACCTACAATAAAAACAGGAAAAATACATCAGAGTAAAAAGTGTTGAAATGAAATCGTTTCAGCCTCACCTTTAAAAAAACAATCAATTGGATTTGAATCGAAAGGAGTCCATTGAAAAATGTCCAGGATCCAAACGAACGGATAAAAGATGTTCATGTTTCTCCTAGTTGCTCTTAAACTCAGAAGAGGATTTTCCACTCATGCCGTCAGAACGCTCTCCAGCAAAACCTTTCTCTGATTGAGTTTCTCCTGCTGAGGAGCCGAGCTTCTGGCCGGTCAAAGGTCAAACAGCTTGACTCCTGTTGTCACTCTAAAAAATTTCAATGAAAAAGGTTGAAAGTCCCCTGAAAAGATAAGATTGTTTGAAGCAAATAAACACTCTTCAATGAGAACAATGGGGTCTGAGTTTTACATCTGATTTTATTGTTTTATTAAAGTATCTTTTTACTGATTTTGAGTATTTGTACAATGTCTTTAATATTTAAACACCTATCATTAAAATATTTAATTATTGTCATATGTCTTATAAAAATCTTTTAACACTGTGAGGTAAGTTTTCATTCAATCAGTTTCCTGATTTATTTTTAGCAGCAACTTCTCATGTATTTCCACTTAAGGAACATTTTTCTGGATATAATTATTAATCTCTGTTGTTTAATTACATCTACCAGATAAAAACAAATTTCACAAATCAACATTTATCCCAGAAATCCTCCCCTGTCAGATGCATTGTTGATATTTCCCTGAGCTTTCTGAACATTTCAGAGCATTCTCATCATTTTTCATCCCAGTTTAAACTAAAGTATTCATACCTATTTAAGTAAAACAAAGCATCTCATCACAACCACAATAACTATATTTTAAATTATAAAACTGAAAGCAGGAGGATTTAAAATGATTTAAAAATATTGTTTCTGTTTCTAAACAAAAAATATATTTAATCCTCTGAGTTCAATCAGTTTTTTCAGCTGTCAACTGACAATCACAAGTCTTAAAAATACTGTAGACTGAAATTAGCACATCTTTGATGTTTGGACAATTATTTTCACGTCTTGTAAATTGTCTTTTGCTTTTATACACAGATAAACATGCAGACTTTGTACATTTTTAAATTATCCTACCTATCCCTATCAGAATGCTATTTACATTAACAGCAGAGTATTTTTTTTTATAATTTTGTCCTTGTTGTGCAATATGTTGTTAATTTTTATCTTTTTGTGAATCAACATGTTTTGATTGCCTGTCACTTCACTGTTGGTGCACCTGAACATTAAAGGCTATTTCTATTCTATTCTAGCTTTTTATTTTTGCCTCCTTTTGGCTCACATTGGACAGCGCTGTCACTGTTAGCAGACTTTATGTAATAATCAAGATTGGCGATCAAAATATAAATAGTGAAGAGACTGAAGGTTCTGGGTAATTACATCTGAAAGGAACAATAATGAAAAATGTTTTTGCTCCCAGGTGTATTCAAAAGACAAAACTCAATATCATTTTTGGTAATATTTACAAAACAATATGTTTATTATGATTACTTACAACAGTTAAAGAGCCTGGAGTTCCCAGTGTTAAAAACTTTGAAGGAAATTAGATCCTCTGCTTTGCAGGATCTTTCTTCTTGCAGGAATAAACAAACAATAAACAATAAGGCAAGAGGAAAACACATGAAAATCTGACAAACACAGGAGTGCATGTGATGAAAAACAGTTTGAGTTTTAGCCAGCCTTTTTCCTTCCACTCAACCTTCTCTGTGAGCAAGAAGCCATTCTTTGTAAAACCTGATCAATGGGTTTATATTCATCATTAAACTCTTAATTAAGTGTTTGATCGTCTTCCACATCAGATGTGCAGCTAATGCTAAAAGATGCTAGTCTGAGAACTTAGAGGAACAAATAATGATGGACATTCTGCTACCGGCTTTGTTTGATCATCAGTATTTGTGCAAATATCCTGAGTTTCTCTCCTTGCAGCCGATGAGCCATCATCCCCTCATGAATGAATTCATCTTTCGTTGGTTAAAAACAATCAGAAAGCAGCAGAAATGTCAAGTTTTGGATGAAATTCAGAGTCACTTGGTGACACAGTCCCTCTCAGGTCCCAGAGGCTCCTGTCCTTCAGCTCAGAGTTTTTCTCTATTTGTCTTTGACGGCTTGTTGCCTCATCAGGTCCCAGAACAGCATGCTGAGCACCGTGTGCGGGGCCAGCCGCAGGAACACGGGGCCCATGCCTTTATACAGCCCCAGGAGGCCCTCGGCTTGGCACACTTTGAGCAAACAGTCGGTGAAGCCGTGGTACAGGCGGCCCTGCGGAGCAGATCGCAACCTGGTAAGTTCCCCTTTGACCTTTGGAAGAGTTCACCCTAAAAACACACAGACACCTTTGGAGATCGTCCAAACTCACTTTGCGAAACTCGTCAACTGGCTGGTTGTAGAGGCGCGTGCTGATCACGTCGAACGGAGTCATGGTGATCGCCACGGCAACGCCACTGATGGAAGCAGCGATCAGCGCCGTCAGCCAAGCGTTGGCACGAAACCACTGCAACGAGAGGAGGAAACTGGTGAGAAGAATGCAACTAACGCCTGATTCAGATATAGATATCAATCAATCAATCAATTCGCTTATTTAGATCCAAAAAGGGAAATTTATTTACAACAAGTAATGATGACGGCCAACACTTGCACATTATTAGATAAACTCTTATCTAATAAAACAAAGATAAGAGGATCCGTCTGAGATAAATGTCAAAAAATAAAATTAGATGCATAAAAACATGAGCTAAAAAATAAATTGGACCGCAGGAATTCAACAAGCTTCAGTCAGGGATTAAATCTTAAATCAGTGAAACAGATCAAATAAATTGGCACATTCTGCAAATTTTGCATTTAAACCTTTTTATGTAATATTAAAAATACATTAGAAGATGGCAAGGAACAAATAATTCTTTAAAAAAATGAAAATATTAAGAGTCCTCTCCACTGAACCCCATTGAAAACCTCCTGGTTTTTCCACCAAATATTGATTTCTGAACTCCTCCTGAGTTAAAACATGAGTATTGCTGTTTCTAAATGAAAATGAACTTGTTTTCTTTGCATTATTTCAGGTATGAAAGCTCTGCATCTTTTTTGTTATTTTGACATTTTCTCATGTTCAGCAAATAAAAACTAATTTTTTGCTTGTAACATCAGAGACATGTTGTCAGTAGTTCATAGAACAAAATAAAAATTTTAATTTTACCAAAACATATAGCTATAAAAAGTAAAATCAGAGAAACTGATCATTTTAAGTGGCCTATTATTTTTTCCAGAGCTGTATTTATATATATTTATATATCAGTTGATCTGTAGCAAAGGATGAATCTGCAGCTAAAAAAAATATTCCAGCCCTTTTTGCTTAACCCGAATGCAGAGTTGATCAGTTCATTGTTATTTTTGGATTAACCAATTAATAAATGGATAACAAAAGGTGCTTAATAAGAGATTTCTTAAATTATTTTTTTTACAGAATTTGAAGCAGGTGAAACTAAAACAGCCACTTGAAAAGTTCTGGATAGAAAATATTTAAATACAATGTTTTTTGGTTTTTTTCATCTTAAATGCAAAATGTATGTAAATATTTTTTAGAATATGATTTTCTTTTTTGAACCTGTATATGCCAGTTAATGACTAATCAAACACAAATTTAGTTGATTAATTTTGATTAATTCGCTAAATTGTTTAGATGTACGGGGAGAAATGTCAGGTAATTTACTTTATGTACCTGAGAATGTGACACCCAGTCCTTGGTGGAGGTGAAGGTCGCCAGCTGAACTGCTGACCCCACCATGACCCGAGGAACTGCCCCGTTTACCCCCCTCCACAGCCCAGTCAGACCGTCTCTTCTATAGATGGTAACAAAGGCATCAGACACACCCTGAAGAAAAAGAAATGGTTAGAAATATGACGTTCTTAGCTTGTATTTAAATCAATCTCTACACTCTTACAGAGGTTTGGTCTTTATTTCGTTCTAATTAAAGTGTTGAAACACAATTTTCTTTTGTTTTAACGTCCCTGAAAATTACAGAATGACTTAGCGAGACAATGTAAATAAAGACATACTAAATGAAGCAGTAATGATTTTAAGGTATTTGAGTTTTATGCTAAATTACAAGTACATGAAAATTAATTTGGATATCATGAAAACGTTCAATATATTTGGTCATTTATTTCAGAAACTCTGTTATATAGATTCATTCAGAATAAAATGTTAAATTCAACAACAACACTACACTGTAAAAAAAGAAAATAAAAAAATGTCTCTAATTTACGGTAAAATACCGGCCGCTGTGATTGCCAGAATTTTACAGATTTGATCATATTTACATATTTATACGATAAAATTTGTATTTATAGAACATTCTGACAACCACAGCTTTTTCTGACAACCATTACCATACTTTTTTTTACAGTGCAGTCATGTAAAGGCACTTTAAACAATAAAATAATTTTAATCCAAACATGCATATACTCCAGTTTAAGTTCAGTTTATTATTCAAATTAGTTTAAAATTAGTTCTGTTATATTGAAAGCTTGTACCTCTATCAAAAACCTAATGGAGTTTTCCATGACAAACATTTATAAACACAATGCTCTGCCATTTTTCTTACCAGATGGTTATGTTGATGACCAACAGCGATTGCATCCACAGTCTGAGCTTGCAGGTGAGTCTTCACCTGTGGAGAAAAACGCGGTGCAAAGTCTTAAACTTTTTTATTTCTCTGACAATTACTGAAGTGCAGACAGAATAAAGGCTTGTATGTTACACACACACCTTTACAGGAACAAAACAAACACATCTGACAGCGACAAATGAGCCGCACGCCACAAAACATTAAAATAGTCTCTTAAATACAGAGTGTAGACGACTGTAAAACTCCTCACTTTGTGTGTTTACAGTAGGACCCAGATGGGGCTGCGGCACGCATGTCTTTTGTGGCAGAAAAAGAAGAGAAGTACAATTTAGTGAGCTGGACACAAACGGTATCGTCTTTCCATGACGGTGCAAAATGTTTGGTGGCTCAGACTGCATGAAGTAAAAGCTGAAGCAGAGGAACAGCAAACCGATCAGGAAAATACTCGTAAAACGACGGAGCAGATGAAAGAGGAAAGGTTGGGTTATATTAAATACTCCCTTACAGTAAATGTAATTTAAGACTCATCAAACAAACACATTCAGACAGAGCTGCTCTACTGGGACACAAATAGAACAAAGACATCTGAGAAGACCTGAGCGGACAACTCTTGTTTTGGTTTTCTCAGTCAAAAGGAGAGACCAACACCAATATATAATATATAAGTTGTATTCGGTCTTTTTTTTTCTGCTAAAATATGCAGCTAAATAATTGGTGTGTATTGTGTCAAGCCTGTTAAAAACAAAAGTAGCAACAAGCCGGTCCAGGCAGAGTCATTCCTCAACTGCACATCCAGTTTTCAAAGAATCATTTCTAGCATCACAAAACCTTTTTTAGCGGTATTTCTACTGATCCTGCAGCTAACCCAACATGTAAAAACAAGCAACACAACACTGGAGAAGATCATAGTAGCCAACAGGATCGGGTTTCAGCTGTAGAGCTTTATTTTCAGTGTCACAGCTGAAAATAAAAAAAGTAAGAAAATTTAGTTATTTGTTATCATAATTAGACCCAAAAGAAGCAGATTGTTACATGCTAAGGTGTCCAAATGTGACGTCCTGCTTTGACATTAAAGTGCTAGAATATTCACAGACAGAAATGTGGTTTTCTACAGTAAGTTTGTATTTTTCCTGCTTTGAAATGGACCAAAATATGATGTCATACTTTGGTCTCAGTCACGGCTGACAGGCTTTGATCTCCAAATATCTGCAAGAAAGTATCCACTGGACTGAACCGGGCCCCGTCTACAGTCGGAGCAACAATTAAAACATTTAAAGCAACTAAAAGTTTAGAAAACAAACCTCTGCACATGTTTTTACCATTAATGTCCATATTTATGGAGGTTGTCGTCTATTCCTGTCAGAGAATAGATACTTACCAAAGTCTTTCTTAGCTCTCTGTTTTTTTCAGCTGCGTCTGCAATGTTAGTTGTTCATTAACTAATTTGGGGTTTTTTACCACATGTACATGCGTGTTGATTCTGTCTGTCTTGCACATGAGTTTTAACTTTCCATTACACACATGAGAAACATAAAAAGAGCAAGAAGAAACCTGCAACTACCCAACAAATAATTCATCAAATTAATATCTATTGTATTGATTAGATACAAGAAATCATTTTGAAACTGTATCAACATTTTTATAAGTGCCTATGATTTCTCAAACAGATAGTAATGATTATTACTATTATTATCATTATATACATAGAGATATTATCTAAGTGCATGTTAAAGAGTAAAAATATTTTAATTAAATTTTCTGGTCCAAATTTATTGAAGTATTTAAAATTGTAGCTAAATCATAGATGAATAATAAAAAGTCACATTTAACGTCACTTGAGCGCAAATACAGAACGTTTTCTTGCAAATATTTCTAAATTAGCATCACTAAATCAGTGATTCCCAAAAACAATCCCGAAATCCTGGATGTTCAATGTTATTTAATTTTAATTAGCACTTAATGGATACAAAAAAATCTATTTATTAATATTTTAGTGGTTTGGTAATCAGTTTTATCAATACATTCGGGCACAACCAGCGCTTTAGGGCATTCATGAAATTGATGTGGCCCAAAGTGAACATTTATTTGACACCCCTCTCTTAGAATATCTCCAAATATTTGGGATGACCAAATAAAAAAATAAAGATTATAAAACAAAACCAGAACAATCCAATTGTTTTACATTTTCTCTCATGTTGGCTGATTTTCCTTTAAGGTTTTAACCCTGCAAAACCTCACTCTGTCGACCCATAAAAGGCTGCAGAGAAGCACAGCAGTTTGAATCTTTATATAGGATGAAGTTCACTGTCTTAGAGAGAGTCCTTTTAGTCAGAGGCTTCTTCAAATTTGCTGTAATACAGACTGCTACAGGAGATCCTTCCTGCTCACAGCCATCGCCATCTACAACAAATCTTTGAAGAATTTTGAATTAATATGAGTGACAACAACATTTAATTTCCCTTTAGGATCAATAAAGTATTTTTGAACCTGGATCTACTAACCAGATAGGCGGGAGAGGCGATGAGGGCCCCCAGGGCCCCGGCCCCGGCCCCTGACAGCAGGCTGCCTCCATGAAAGGCGGTGATGCCCAGAGAGTCACAGCAGGAGTAAGAGCCCAGCCTCACTCCGTTCATCACGGCCTGGTAGATGAGCCCCGCCGAGAGCCCTTTCTGGAGGCCCCGGAGCCCATCTGTGCGGCCCACCACCCAGAGGGCCTGCAGGACCCCTCTGTAGTGGATCTGGTAAGACCCCCGAGCGCGGAGCTCACCCTGAAGCTGCAGACGCGTCTTCACAACCTCCAACGGATTGGTGAACACGCAGGCCGCACAGCAGGCCAGAGCACCCAGCGCAAAGTCCAGAGGGGGCCAGACGGCCGGAGGGGGCCCCAAAACACTGCGGGGGACGGCAGGAGAAGCCATCCTGTGGGAGAATGCCGACTCTTTGGGGGAAGTTTCCAGCAGCTGGGCGCTGGTCATCCCTGAGTGGTCTATTCAGTGCAGAGGAAGAGGAGGGTGCAGTTTATCAGCTGCAGGGATGAATTATTGTCCGCTTTGCATGTTTGTGTCTGTTACAGAACGATACTGCGCCACTCTGCTGCCCTCTCTGTCTCACTCTTCTTCACTTCCTGGTCTGGGAGTGCACACGCAGGAGCCGCCACCTCCAATCGAAAGTATTCATTAAGTGAACACTTCTCATGTCTGAGTTTTGGCTGGTTTACAAAAAGCCCAAGGTCGAAGCTTCACTTTTTCCCACCACATCGAGGATGACGGAAAATCCTCCTGAAATGACAAATATTCGCACTGAAAAAACACAAAAACCTGAGGATTTGTGGTCTAGTTTCTAGTAAACTTGAAATAGGACCAAACTGACTTGCAAGTAACTTTTCACCAAGATATAAAAGCTTGTTTTACTAGAAAACTATTAGTTTCACTGGAAGATTATTCAACTTATAACATGGGGAAAATGTCTTACTGTAAGTGAAATAATCTGCCAGTGGAACTAGTAATTATTTATCTATATTATGGACATATTTACTCAAAACAAGCTTCTGCATCTTGCCGAAAAGTTACTAGCAGTATATAGTGTCCTATTCCAAGTGTACCAAAATATTTAAACTAGAACACTTGGTAAGATTTCTGCTCAGATCAAAACGCTTTCATCTGTTTGACTTTCTGAACAGTAGCTCAACAGAATGCTCAAACATCTTCAACAACAGTAAAACTGGCCGGAAGTAGATTTACCTGCCGGTATGAGATACCACTTATCTCCTGTGTGTGCTGACTTCCCTCTGAGCCCCACAGACTTCAGTCTGCAGCTCCATTCTTCCTCGTCTCATTGTAAACATGTGTCCTCAGCACATTCATTGTTACAGGCTCCTCCCTCTGCCCCCCACGCCACAGCCAATGCAGGCCCGGAGCAGCCTGCCACATCACCGCTGGCCCCGGCCTGCACGAATCAGGGGCCGGAGCGGCTCTCGGCCCCAGCGCTGCTCCTATCGGAGCTCTCTGGGTAAAAGGTTAGCGTGTGGGTGAGGAGAAAGCAGGGCAGAGTCGGTCAGGTCAGTGTCAATACCAGGAGAAACCCGCTCCCAACAGTGTAATCTGGATAATCCCACCAGCAAAACAAACAAATTAACTCGTTTTATTTAGCTGCGTTTTATGTACTTCTTTCCCTGAATTGGCTTCTTTCTATTCTAATGTAGTGATTTGCGGATTTCTTTTATTCCTTTAGCTAATTTTGAAACACGTTTTCAAAGCTTGAAAGCATTTGTGATGAAACTTGATCTGAACGCTTGAAGTTTAGATGACTCGTCTTTCTCCATACTTCGTGTGGCGTGTAAAGCAGGCGCTAGATGTCGCTACTTCCCTCAGCGCAAGCAGGAGACCAGAGGCCTCCAGACTTTTTGTCATGAGAAATAAAATGGTCAAGTTGAAAACACTTGGAGCCTGAGCCAGACTTTAGAAAGGGCTTTCAGAGGCACAAGCCCAGGGCGCCAATTTTTTTGAGGGACCCCACCAGATTTATTTTTTTTTTAGTTTTAAATAGTTTTTTCCTTTTTTTAATGAATGTGTGTTTTGCAAACATTGTACTTTATGTTTTAGGTCCACCCATATAAGGTGAGTTGTAATCATATATTGGAATTTAGAAGTTTTTATGACTATAAACAATACTCAAGTATAGCATTTTATTTTTTGCGGAAAGACCATGGAGCTACTGGCCAAAGAATGTTTTAAACTTACCATCATCAGTTGGTATAATAATTCAGTTATGTTTAGGATTACCTATTAATGTATTAGAAAAATAATTTCTCTCTAGTGAACAGGGCACCAAAATGTTTTCTAGCCCAGGGCCCACATCCATGAAAATACAGCCCTGCTTGTGCTTCTCAATGATGAACTATGCAAAATTTTACTGGAGAATAAACTAGTCAAAGTGATGTATAAATCATTTTAGATCTAAAATATGATTTTTTTGAATAAAAGAAGGAAAAAAGTTGCTAATTTTTGGCTGCTAGAAGATTTTCCTTTTAGGTTCAGCAACAAGAAACAAGACATCTGTATTGATCACTTTCTGTATTGATCAATTGGTAAAATAAGATAAATGCAGAAGACTGGTTAACAAATGAGAAACTATTTTTATTGAACCCAACATCTGTTTTATTTAAGATTTTTTCTGTGGAAATGCCACTCTATAAAAAAAAGCCTCAACTGAATTTCTTTATAAGATCAGATTTGCTCTATTCTGGCATTATGTCAGAAAATCCTCCATTTGACCTGCAATTTTATCATCTGTAGTTTGATTTTTTAAAAAATCATCTTAAGAAATAATTCCTTTTTTTTATAAAAAAAAAGAAAGTTTGCACTGCTAGTGACCTTCAGGCACAGCTTTACATGAAGAAAGGAAGAAGTTCAGTAAACAGGGAGCAGCTGCATCAACGAGGCCTTCTCAGCTTCTGATAAATATATGTAATACAATCTTTTTTGTGAATTCATACCTTACTTTTTTAAGTTAATCAGTGTCTGAAAAGTATTTAAATCCAAGATAGCGGTAGGAAGTTGTGGATCTAAATGAACTTTTTCTGTCCTTTCAGCTGTCTGCTATGTTAATTGGTTTTCTTTTCCACAAACATTTTTGTGCAGAGACAGTAATCTAATGATTCTGTCCGCCTTGCATCTGGGTTTTAACCTCCCTTCAGGTTTAAGTTTTGACCTGCTGGATTGATTTGAACCAAAGTTGTGAGCTGGAGCAGAGAAGAGCAGCAGACAGATGATGCCACCATCTCCCTGCTTTGGCAGAACATCTAATATTGTCATTACACCCAACAAAGAGACGCTTTGTTTAGTGGAAAAGCAGCTGCGTTTTCTCCACACCAGACAAGAACAAACTCCGGCACAGAGCAGACATGGAGGCCTTTATTGTTCAACTATATTTATAGTACAGTGCCACATCGCTCAGCCGCCGTCGACTCTCCGACACACAGTCAACAACTTTTAACCACCATCATGCATACAAACACACACACACACGCTGTTTCTATGTAAACATTGCAGACTTTGAGAGAGATAGAAAAAGCAAGGTTTTCATCAACTGGTTTCTCTCTTTTCAAGACTTCAGAAAGGGAGACACACACACTTACACACACATAAATGTTTTGCTTGGTTGTTTACCATCCGGGGGAGGGGCGATAAAAACATCTGGTCCTCTCTAAACAAACTCGCACACAGACAATTCTCATTCAAGCAAATATTTTGTCAAAGTGTAGTTAAAGTTTTTCCTTATGGATGCGTTCGGTAGGCAGAAGGAACAATAGTGAAATTCAAGTGAAACATCTAGCACTGATAAAGTTCTTTCTTACAATCCTTCCTACGGGTAAAAGGCCTTGTGTGTTAGTTCCCTTATGTTGTTGCAGAATGTAACGTCCCATCTGGAGCTGCATTACCTTTTAGCACGTACAAAGTACAAAGCATTGGTTTTAGGGTAGTACTTAGCATTTTGTTTCTTGTCCATGAGGCCTCCGAAAATGATGAGCTCCCCCCTGCCCTGCACCACGGTGTGAAGGCTGGTCTCCGGAGGCCCCGTGACGGCCGCGGGCGTCCCGTTACCGTAAACTTTCCAGGACACGACCCCCGCAGACTTGGCCCGGGAAATGTCCAACACATACATCTGCATGGGTTTGCAGTTCAGCGACTGGTACAGCGGTTTGCCAACATTCAGGCTCTGAGGCGGGTGATGGCCGAGGCGCCGCGCTATGGGCGGGATGGCGTGTCCATCGGCTACTGCGGCTTGTGGGGGGCTGGACGAGGAGGACGGAGGGGTTCCTGAGGGGCCGGTCCCTCCTCCACCACCGCTCATGGGAGAAGCCCCCTGTGTTTGAAGGGAAGACGAAGGTGAAGATGAGGAAGATTTGTTTTTCACTGCCTCCAGGCCCCGCCGTAGGGCGGCGGGGGACACGGCTCCAGGCGGCGTGAGCGGGGAGCCAGAGGGCGGCGTGTGCAGGCCGTTAGTATTTGGGACGTCGTGGTGCAGAGCGGCGGAGGGAGGCGACTCCCAGCCGTAGTCTGTGGAGCCCGGCAGGTGAGGACGGGAGGGGGGGGAGCAGCCCTGGGCCGGGCTGGTTCGGGGCGACGGGGACGACCCATTTATTAGGGAGGGGAGCGGAGGGAGGGGGGGGCTGTCGGGGCCTTGAGACGGAGACGGCTGCTGGGACGAGGAGGGGCTCCCGTCTCTGGCGCTTCCTCTGGCTGAGGGTCGCGGTCTGAGCGTGCCCCATCGACCGTTCACACACGGAGCCTCCTCAGCGGCTCCCAGGACGACGCCGGCGGCGCCACTTCGAACCGGGGACTGAGACCGCAGGGAAGGGGGCTCCGGGCCCAGAGGGGCGGGCGTGGCACTTATGGGGGAAGGTCGCGAGTTAAGACTTGGACTGAGGGGGGCACGGCCGGATGGAGCCTGGGAGAAAACCACGACACACTGGCCCACCTAGCAGAAACACACAGGAGGAAAATCACAAGTTGGAGACAAACAACATGAAGGAAGCTTCACGCCATCGCCATTTTATATCCCACTGTTACAGGTAAAAAATAGAGACTGTTGCCACAGGGTGTTTTGTACTGACAGTACAAATAGTTTATATCCATTAAAGCAACCAAAAATAATAGTCAATAATCTACTCGTGTAATTTTCAGTTTATCGTTCAGGTCTGGACTGACACCGAAGTTTATGAGATACCAAGTTATGTTATTTTCAGTGTTTTTATTTGATAGTGAATCAGAATTTATCAAATGCAAAAACACCTAGCTGTCTCAAAAGGCAATCGAAACCATAATCAAAAGAAATATTGTTTAATTAAAAGCATAATGTAAGATTGATTCACATTGTTGGTGACATTTAGTACTATTGCCGTATTTTGGGGTCATTCAATGGACTGTTGACACGTACAAAGTGGAAGTAGGAAAGCATAAAACAGCAACACGTCAGTATGAAATTAGGAGTGACTTGGTAATGAATAGGGTCGAAGACTCACTTTACAAGCTGGGTGGCACCATAACTCTGGGGCGCCATGGTCCTCGTTCTCCACCTGCAGCTGCTGCCACTTCCATGCAGGACCCTCCATGTGGAGGAGCCAGGCGTCTTTCAGAAGCTGAGAACCACAACAGGAAAGAATTTACTAAAATATGAATGTTGAGGTTCTCCAAGCTCTCCCCTCCAGGCAAGAGCTTAAAATGTTACTTAAAGAAATATTGACATTCAAGGATTTTTGTGTCCTCATAATGGCATTTGTAATGTTTTAAAAGTTTTTATTCTGAACAGTACTTTGGTCCCTTTACGCTTTATAAGTAAAGCCATCCTTTTTTTAAATGTCTAAAAAAAAAAAAAAAGTCTAACCAAGGACCGTTTGCAAATTAGCTTCAGATAAAAAAAAAAGTTGCTTGTTTTTACCATGAAACATTGTTTACTGTTCTGTCCTTGATTAAATAAACGTGAATAAAACAAAAATTAAGATAAAATTATTCATATTAAATTGAAATTCATCATTTGTATTCTGAAGAGCTGCATAAAAACCTGTAGGCCAAACATGTGATGATTTCAGAAAAATTTGTCAACAGTAAAATCACATGGAGGCGGCTTCACAACAGAAACTACAGCAGCTAAATGAAATGTCTCCAGTTTCTTGATCACCAAATGTAGAGGCCAAAGTCGTAGTTGTGCTCCGGTTACATATGTAAATACGTCTCATGCCTTCAAAGCATTTAACATGTTGGCGCAGCTGTTAGGCATCCCATCCACTAGAGGGCAGTTCTGAGTTAGAAATGGAAAATGTGGAAGAAGATCCACAACTTCGGTCACCATCTTTTTTTCTGTTCCTCTAGTGTTTGTGATTTTTCAAACTGCATGTTTTGTAAAATCCCCCAGTGGAAACCCACAATTGTTCTTTTGTCGTCAGTGTAAATTTGTTAGTTGGGGGAAAAAAAATGGATAATAAAGGAACTTACTGCATTAGGACCGCCGCAGCCTCCCAATATAAGCAAGGTCTTCTCGTCAATAACAATCTGAGAGGAAAAACAATTTGTATAATCAATTTTCAAAATGTACACAAAATACAAAAAAGAAGTTAAATAGAAAATAAATCTATTTGATTTAAGTAAGAAAACAACCCTTCTTACTTGTGACTGGCCTCCTCGTGGGTGAGGTGATGGACCCGATGTGGGCGGTTTGGACCAGGACCACTGCTCCAGATCTAGAACCCAGACCTCATTGCTCCTGATCAGAACCAGTCAATAAATAAACAATATTAAAACAGTTGACTGCAAATGGTTTAATTTTCACTCATGAACATTATCCTTGATATTTCCAACACAATGTTGTGTAAAATTAATGAACTGATGAAATGAGAACCCATCTATAAAGAGCAAAATGTTAAATATATTTTTTATTTCCCCCAGTGAGAGACAACAAATGACATGTCTATTTTTCGACTCTATTTATTTCCTGTTTTACACTTGGCTGCTATTCTATATGAAGCTAGACGTGCGTCTATTTACAGTGTGAACACAACCAATTTTATTTTTTATATAAAAATACAGATGAAAAAGATGAGTTTCATGCTAAGTTGTTAAATCTGCATTGTTTACATTGTAATGTACGTAGCTAAAACATTACAATCTAAGTGCAAAAACTAGATTTACCAGGACTCTGACTTTTAGTAGTTCATTAATATTAAAGGTCTGCAACCTGTGGCTTTTGCTTTACTTTTGATTAGCTAAGCAATAAGAAATTGTCATATTCTGAGTTTTTTTGTAAGTTCTTAGGAAAAATCTGCATTTAATTGCTACAATGGGCTTTTAAAAGTAACAAGTTTCAAAGATCCTTTTCCTAATGTGGAAAAGGATTTTTCTTCCCTTCCCACATTTATAGAAAAGGTTCACCTCAATGTACAAGATTGTTTTTCCTATATTTTGTAATAGAGGATTCATTTTGTTCTGATAACTAAAAATAGAAATCAATGTAAATTTAATTTGTTGGGTTTCATAAACCATTTTAAGAAGCAAATATTTTTTTGCGGCTCATAGCAAGTTTTATTTGTAGCAGCGGGGGCAAGAGTCTCTATAAATGGAAAGAGTTGCCGACCCCTGAACTCCAGCTGTGAACTCCTAATGTTACTCTGATGAGATACAATATTTCTCCCCACCTACATCCTTTCACAATCAATCATAAACATTTAAATGTACATGCATACTGCTGACGTTACAGTGTATAATAGTGTAATTCATAAAATAATCATACATCTGACGTGCTCCTAACGATCCCCCGAACACTATCATGGAGTTTCCTATTACAGATGATGAGTGGCCTGCCATGGGTGGAGGTCCATGTGTCGTTACTATGCAGTTCCACCTGAAGAAATAGAAGAAAAACACAAGAGATGATAAGCAGCTTAACTAAGACATCAACTTTCCAAGGCTTTGTCTAAACCGCAACCTCTGGATGACTGGACTTCCTCTTACCAGTTTTTTGAAGGTGAGTAGGTGTGGATTTCATCAAAGAACCTCTCTGGTTGGTGAAGTGGGTAAGGGCTGGGGCGCGTCCAGCCTCCAAACAGCACCAACAGATCTTTGTGCATCACGAGAGTTGCTCCAGCTTTTGGAGACGGATAGGAGCCTGTGGGAAATAAGACGCAAATGAAACTAACATTTTGCTGAAGACGATGCTTGGCTGTTAAAAGAAAATGGGACAACAAATAAAAACATAAAAGAAAGTCTTTAAACTGAGCAGCTGGTTTATAGTTTGCAATTCCTGTTCTGCTTGGTTGTTACCTGAAGCTAACGGGCGGATCCACTCTTTACTGTTGAGGTCAAGTCGCCATAGGTCATTAAAGGCAGCGTTGCAGCTACTCTGAGTGCAGCCTCCGAAAACGTACATGGATTGATTTGAGTCATAATAGCACGCACCTGAAAAATATTTAAAAAAAACAAACAAGATTACTGGCACAATGTTTAAAAATAATTAGGGAACCATTGCATATAGCTCCTTGCAAAAGTATTCATCTCGCTTTTTCATATTTTGTAACATTATAAACATAAACCTATATGTGACAGACCAACAAAACGTGGTGCAGAACAGGGAAGGGAAAAAAAAAGTCTGAAAATTGCACTTTATACACAGCCAACTAGACTCTGATACCCATAAATAAAAAAGAAAGGAAAGTTTTAATCAGAGAAAGAAATACATAGTAACTCTGGAGGAGCTGCAGAGATCTGTCAGCTACCAGCTGAGCACTCCAAACATCGGGCCTGGAAGAAAACGTGGCAAGAAAAAGCCAAACTACTGTTTGCCACAAGCCATGTAGGAGACTCAGCAAATAACTAGATGAATCTCTGGAAAGTCCAAAAATTAACTTTCACATTCCATACCCCATGGTGTAACGTTAACACACCATGTGGTACTGATGCTTTTCTTCAACAGGAACAAGAAAGCTGTTCAGAGTTGAATGGAAGATGGATGGAAATAGAACTGGGCGATCCAGAAAGAAAACATGTTAGTCTCCAAAAGACTTGAAAGTGGAGCAGCAGGGCAGTAATCACAATATAGCCAGAGTTACAGTGGAATGGTTTAATTTAAAACATAGTCAAATGTTAGAACCTCACAGTCTAGACATCCAAATGAGTATCTGGGACAAGACTTGAAATCTGATAACAAAAGCTCTCCGTCCAATCTGACTGAGCCCAAGATATTTTCCAGAGAAGAACTATATCAGATATACATAGAAGTACGTGGGGACAAAACTCAAGACAAGGCTTATAGCAACAGTGTATCTACAGAGTTGAGTAAATACAAATTCACATCTCAAACTGTTCAGATTCTATTTGTGGTAGATTTTGAGCACCATGTGTCCTTTTTTTAGCCACTTGACAAATATGTTATTTTATGTTGGATTACTAGATAAAATTTGAGGTTTGTAGTTGTAATGTGACACAGTTTGAAAGAGGACCAGATGTATGAATATATAATTTGTGTGTTGTAAAGTCTACAAATGATATTCAGACATCATGTATTTATTTTGAAGTTAAATTTTGTTATCTCCAGTTTTTAAAGCTAACAAAAGTGTCACTTCTTTATGATATGGTGACCTTGCAAAGAACTTTGGCCCCACCTTTAATTGCAGGAGTTAAGTGGGGGGAAAACAATTATTGACTGGCTTCAGTGATGTAAAGCCATGTATACTGACTGTGTGAAAAGCGCTGAGTGATGGGGGTTCCAGGATACGGATATGTCCGGCTTTCCCATTGGATATTTCCCTCCTGGACAGCTCTCAAAAACCCATGATAACACTGATAGGCAACACCTGTTCAGAAAAAAACAAGATAAAGCAACAGAGAAAAGAAAAGCTTCCCAACTGGCAAGCACACCTTAGCGCTGTTATTTCCACATTAACCAAACATGGTGTGACGCTAATCGTAATGGCGTCAAAATTTGACAAACTTACCTTTAATAAGACGATACCACTGCTTACACACAAGTGCGGCGGTCTTGTGCTCCTGGTAAGGTGAGAGGAAAGATAAAATATATTCCAGGACTTCCTCTGGCAACTCGACCATTGACCTGCCCTTCCCTTTGGCACCAGTGTCCATGTTCCCTTCCTGACTACAGGTCCCCATCTTTCCCTCCACCTCTTCTCTTAACGCAGCAGTCTCTGCACCCTCATCCTCTGTATCCATGGCAACAAAGTATCCATCTTCATTGTCGGGGGAAAGGGACATTATTGTCTGTTGAGACACATGAAGACATGTTGATGATGTACACAACAGTGCTCATAAACATGATTACCAAAGATCATGCAGTGATGGATCAAAGTGCCACTTTCTCCTTTAACCTGGAGGAGATTTACCTGCTTTGTTTGGTTCTTTCTACTAAACCATAACGACGACGAAGCCTTGCATTAAAGTTAAACAGATTTGCTCCTGCTGAGAAATCTTAGCGGCGTTCTGAAGGTGTGACCAGGGTGAACATTTTCTGACACAGCGTGTATGACGGCTCAATTAATCGGAATAGCTGATTCTTCAAACTGTTCGGCTTCGTTCGTCCCAGTTTGTTCCATTAGCCACGTCTAGCTAGCTACCTTTAGCCTCCGTATAATAAATGAATCACTGGACTGCTAACGCTAACTACTTTTAAAAGCTTTCCACCGCTTCCAAAGCATTTTAAAGTTGTAATAATGTTAAGAGCTTATATAGGTTACTTCATACATAAAAACACAGTTTACCAGCTGGAAACCGAACTGTTCACTTGATGAATTTAGCGGTTGATCCTGGTTTGCTAGCATATGCTAACGCTAGCTAGCCTACCAGCTGCAACCAGGCTAACAGCAGTTACATGTACCAGTTCATCTTCAACTGACAATCTTTATAACACATATTTTCCCCAAATTATACTTTTCTGGCAACTTATGAAAATCTATCAGTTCTTCGATGTCTTACCGACATGACATCCACAGTCAGCATCAGCTAAATGCTACCTCCATTCTTGTTTCTGTATATAATCGTTGCTAATATTAGCCTCAGTAGAAGGACTGTGTATGTCAGGGTTCTCCGCTGAAATGTTGATAATTTTACTGTGTATTAGTGGGGGGCGAAAAAATCCGGCTCATACCTTTGTTCCAGGTCAGTTAATTTTCAGGGTTCTGGGTGTGTATATGTCCTCCTCCACCCCGGTTATCAGCTCCGCTGGTTCCTGTGCTGCCTCCATGCAATCGCCATCTTCCGCTGTGAGAGCAGCTCCTTCCCTCAGTAGCGGAGCTCCGCTTCGGAACAGCCTCTGTAAAGGCGGGGGGATGTGTGTGGCACCAGGGGTGGGTCTCATCAGGCCCGGGTCTCATCAGGCCCAGGCTCTGCTCTCCCAACTGTTGATCAAAGAGGAAGACTTATGTAATTTATAGAGATAGATATATATGTTTATTGAAAAAAATGGTATTCAGTTTTCACGACAAAGTATTATTGACTAATTGATAGGCATCAGTCTGTTTTGTGGTTGTTGGCCCACAGAAGAGTTGGAAACTCTATACAAAGATTTCTTGTTTAGACTGCAGTCTCATTCGCAATCATATTTTGGGCCACCGTTTTATAAAAGCTAAACAAGTTGATAAAGAGCCTTGACTCTTACCTAGGGATTGTTATGGAGCCTATAAAGCTGATTGTGCAAAGGAAGGTTGATTAAGTCAAAACAGAACAGGCAAACATAATCATCCTATTCAAAAGACAGTTACTCATCAGCAGCGTTTCTTCACTCAAAGGCCTCTTCAGAAGCACTGAAGAGCAAAACCCATGCCATAACTCACATCCACCACTGTAGCATCCTATCAAGATTCTTTGAATCGATTAGAATTGAATTGAATGGCTCCATTGTTGTGTCCTTGGGCAAGAGACTTCACCTGCCTTGCCTGCTGTTAGTAGTCAGATGGCCCATTGGCACCAGTGCCTGGCAGCCTTGCTTCTGTCAAACTGCCCTATTGTACAGCTACAATGTAGCTTACCACCAACAGTGTGTGAATGGCTTCAGTGTTTCCCAACCCTGGTCCTCAAGGCACACTGCCCTGCATGTTTTAGGTATTTCCTTGCTTCAGTCCAGCTGATTTCAATTGATGACTGATTAACAGGCGTTTGTTGAACTGCAATCAGTTGAATCAGGCACATTAAAGCAGGGAAACCTCTAAAACATGTATGACAGTGTGCTTTGAGGACCAGGGTTAGGAAACACTGGGCTAAATGACAGAACAGGAAGCGCTTTGGGGTCCTCTGGTCTTAATTAAGCATTATACAAGCACAGGTCACACATCCATTACCAACCAATGCAAAGTGCATAGAAGTTTACAGAGTAACACCTGGCTGCAGGCCAGTCAGGATGCCTGTTTCTGTCATTTGCCTGGGTAAGACAGCAATTAGCAATACATGACATCAGGATGCACACTGGGAAGAAGACAAGCTGGAAGACAAAATGAAGGCTCAGGCAATCTTCTGCTGGGAAAGCTTGTACTGAAATCTACTTCAAGGCCTCTCTGGATGATGAAGCTTCTCACCTCATGTTTAGTGTCCAACCAGCCGGAAACTAGTGTTACCCTCTTGAATCTGGGCTCTTGTTCTTTCGGTCATGATCCTTAACTCTTGATTATTTAGAAGTGTCCACATATCAAAAAACAGTAGTCCTTGCTTACCATTGTAGTGCTAACTGCTGTTAGCAATGTAGCACAATGACAATGCATTTCTCAGTATTTTCTGCACTTAAACACTGAAAGAGCATAATCACAAATTGATTTTGTACAATGAACCACCAATTTTCACTATGGTATGAGCACTGCAACCATACTGGATCCTATACTCAGGATTGCTTTGCAAACAATTTCCCTGTTGGAAGTAATTTCTGGTTACCCATAATTCTGACTTTGGTGTTGAAATAGAGCGCACAAAGGAAAATGTGTTTGTACACATAAATAAAGTGAATAAAATGGTCTAGTATCACAATCATTTGCAAATCCAAATTGTTTTCTGACTTATAACTAGAACGTGGTCAGCTCATATGCGACAGCAATACCAAATCTGGGTGCTGACTCGAGAAACAAACCAAGTTCAGCAACTGGAACTCCAAAAACCACTGGTGTAGTTGTTTTGAGCTCCTAGACTAACTACAGTATAAAAAACAAGCTGATAACATTGTTTTTATTGGTATTCTTTGCATTTAAATAACTAGAAACATACCTTAAAATAGATGTGATAGGTGTGCCACTGGTTTAGTAAGATTCAACATGTCAGAAAAGCAAATAGGGTGTTTATTATGGAGATGTACAAATCAATCAGCCAATTTGTCCTGGATTACTTCTGATTGGTGGGATTTTTCAGGCCAGAAACGGAAAAATCTGAATAATAAAGCAAACTAGGAACACGTTTTGCTTAATAAATGTTTAATGCTTAATGAAGGGTTTAATGTTGTACTTTCAAGAACTTTTCTGAACTTTAGTACCACAAATAAGGCACAAGAGTACTCCCGAGTAAGTGATGTTTACATCTGTAGAGAATACATTTTGTTTTTCATTTTACTTTTACAAAATACACAAATTTGTTTGAAAATAAAGATTTAATAGAATATTGTAATTTGCCCAAAGAAGGTCACATTTACGTTATTAAGGCCTCAAAACGCTGTTTTTTCGCGAAACAAGTGTAGTTGAAATATGACGCCATCTTCATTAGGTCAGCGTCATTCATGTGGCTAACTGACGTTGCAACGTCATTTCCGTTCCTCAGTCAAAACGGTTACATTAGCTTAGCGGTGGGTTTTATCCGACTGAATCTCTCCGCTGTTTGGTGAATATTTCACAATTTTTCTTTGCTGTTAAAGTGACTCAGCTTTTACCAGAGAGCGGTCCTGACGCAGAATTAAAAATAACCGGAAGTCGGGTTGAGATTGTCATTTCAGTTGAGCGTCAGGCTAACTAACACACGGCCAAATAAAGGTTTACGGATTTGTTCCTTCAGCTTACCCCAGACCAGAAAACCAAGTGAAACCTGAGTCCCCAGCAAGTCTGCCCGGCCTAGTCTCACCGTCTCATGCCCTCAGCTGGGACCGGATATAGTTTTCCGGAGGAGCGAAGAGGCAGCCTGTCAGAGTCCTGCTAAACATGGAGGATGAGGAGGTAGCCGAGAGCTGGGAAGAAGCTGCGGACAGTGGGGTGAGTTGGACTAACATTTTTTTAACAAGATAGTGCTTATTTCAGGTTTACAGCAAACTAGTCACCTGGCAGAAAACAACTGGGTCACTGCAAATGTTCAGTTTCCAGCTACATAAGCAATTTATTTTTGGCCTTATTTCCTTACCCATGTTTCCTGGGTCAAGAGTTTGATTTTGCAGGCCGAATCCGTCAGGTACTGTCATAACTAAGTTTGTTGTCACCTCACTTCTACTTTTAAATTAGTAACGTTTTTTTTCAACATTATGGCACGGGTAAGTGGGAAAAACAGTTTGAATTATATGAAGTAACAACTTTTTCCTAAACCACGTTAGATCCGCCCATTGCGGAAATAACAGCAATGCGGTTAATTATTATCTCACTTTTTTCATTTTCCTAAAAAGATTCTCTAATACTGGAAACTTTATACACAATTTATCTTCCTGTTTGGAGTAACAGGCAAAGGTCTTGTTATTAAGGTAGTTTCTGAATGAATGTAATTATTTATGGTTGTGATTTTGTAGATAGAAGTTCATATCTGACCTCCATTTTATTAAAGTGGGGACATCGTGCAAAATACACTTTTTTTTAGCTTCATATAATTTTATTATGTTATTCTGTCATCTAAAAACATACTTGGAGTGTTTTTGATTCTTTCATGCATGTTTGAGAAATCCTTCAATCTCCCATGGCAACCATTCTGGGACGATGCTCCCCTCACTCAGCTCCTTCAGACTAGCGACAGCAGCAATTAGCAAACTGCACATAAGTTGAGTTTATCATAGAAACTACTTCTCAGTCCAACGTTCCTATGAGTAGCTGTAAACAGCATCACGGAGGAGCATTGTGATGATGCGCTGAAGTAGGAGAGAGTAAGAGCTTCTTAACGAGACACAAGCCAATTTCATAGCGTCAAATTACGAAGTTAAATTTCTTTTAAGTTATTTTTGATGTGTGTGGCATTTTTGTAACAAACTTATTTTATAGTGCTATAAGAAAATGCAAAATGCCCTCCCTTTAGAATTTTTTTATTATGTTACAATTAATTGAATTTAATTTTGAAAAACTAAATGCCTAATTTTCAGTAAAAGAAGAGATGTATTTAAGACTAAATATAAGTGTGAAGCTTTAATTAAAATACAAAAAGCATTTAACGCAGTCTGAACGATTTGACATTGAAACTTTAGAATCCTTTTTTCTTATTATAATCTCCTTGGATAGATTTTAAGTGCTAGCACTCCTGTTGGATGTCAAATTAAAAATAAATCGATAAATCTGACATTAGAAGTAATAATTCAATAGCCTACTTTTGGCCAAATTTTTAATACATAAACTCTTATGATTTACTCCTGGTTTTAATGCATTTTTAAGGAAAATGATGTGTAAAATGTTAGCTGAAATTTCAAAAACCTTGTTAGTCTAGTGTAGTTTCATTATCTATATTTTTTACATGTTTCTAAATATATACTCATATCACTGTGTATATATTTGTGTTGTTCTATGGAACTTAAAATGTTTTTTTTTATCTTTTTGTTTTTATTAATTTGAACTCAGACTAACCACACTGTGTTTGCTGAAGAATATTTTTTCTGAAGTCAGTGTTTGTTGTAGTTTTTACTTTTTCCAGAGGTTTTTGTTGTGAAAAAGCTGAGAGTATTCATAAGTCATAGATGAGGTCAGTGTTGCTCTGTTTGCATAACTCAAACAAAAATAGCAAGAATTTATCTGAATGTCAGCTTATTCTGTTTTTAAATGCCAGCATACCTCAGCCACTGGAGGGCTTGTGTTTTACATATTATCAGTATGTACTCCTACATGATGCTTCACATGTCTCAGATCATGTATATTTAAATACAAATTTACAGGTCACCTAACTGGTAATGGTTTGTTTCCCTTTAGGAAATTGAGAGGAGACTTGAGGCAAAGCTAAAGATAAATCAGGAAGCAAAGTAAGTGACCAATCCCTAAATTACTAGATTTTTCTTTTAAGAAAAAAACTCAAGTGGTTTTATTTTCACAGGAAGACCAGTTTAAAGTCTGCTAGCTCTCCGGTGCGAACAGCGATTGTAGTCCAAGACGACTCCTTGCCGGCGGCTCCTCCGCCTCAGATTCGGATTTTAAAGCGTCCTTCCAACAACGGTACTGCTGGGAACTCTGCATCCTCGTCTCGTCCCTCGCAGCAGATGAAGTCGCTGGCCCAACGGGAGGCAGAGTACGCAGAGGCCCGCAGGAGGATTCTGGGTAGTGCTTCTTCAGAGGAAACCCCTCAGGACAATCCAAGCCAGGACCGGTAATGCATCACATCAGTAGCAATAAACATGCACAACATCCATCTCAATAGATTTTTATGTTGCTAAAATGTTAAATTAGTGAAGTTCATCTATAAATTTTAAAATACAGAGTGATACATTTATATGAGACATTTCTTAATTTGTATGATTATGGCTTACAGCTGGATCTCGACTGCTAAGTGTTTATCTTGTCACGTCAACAGGGCTTCTCGTATGAATGTGCAGCAGCAGCAGCCGTTGGAAATAGTTCGTCCAAACAATCATGCGATCCGTCAGCCTTCCGGTCCTGATGGCACCTCCGGCTTCCGGCTCTGCAGATAAAGTGAAGCTGCTTGGTACGAAGAAACCGCTGCCTCTTGGTGAGAGGCGGAGCAGGGGAGAAATTAATGGGGTGTTTTGCGTGATTTCCAAAGAGCAGAGTGGTGGGATGACATCAAATTTGACTAAAATAAGGAGTTAAATTTACTTGTCCACCATCTCTCTGCTTTGCACGCTCTGATTGGATCTTTGCCTTTTGCCTTGTCTTTTCCCTCTGTTGAACCTTACAAGGCGGCTGGCCAGAGGTCAAGGATTCAAAAGCCCCTCGGTTCCACATTGGGAACAGGCTTTAATCTCTCGCCCCACGCACACTGTGATACTCTGATGTGCGCTCCGATTTTAAATCTGCAAAGTGTTCGTCACTTCAGGGAGAATGAGGAGAACTAGACGAGCCTTTTCTCCCTGGCGAAGCGCGGGTCACAGCTGGACTTCCACCAACAGGAAGGCCTCAGCGAGTTGAGAGGAAGTGCCAAGAACTGCCCGTTTAGCTGACCAAGTGCAAGGTGGTGGAACGCTGCGCTGATTGGACCTGTCGAGTGAAAGTGCACAGTGCCGAATAATGTGTCTTAGTCCTGCAGATGGTGGCTCAGAGCAGCGGGGAGGCAACCTCTGGCCAAAAACCGTGATCAGAACGAAGAGTCACTAAATCTGTTTCTACAAGCAATAACAATGAAATTACTTCCTGGATTTGTTTTTTTGTGTGTGTGTGTGTGTGTGTTTGTGTACGTTTTGTTTTAAACTGTTAACATTGTTTCTCCATGGTTTCTTTTTTTGTTTCTGTGATATAGTATTTTTAAATAAGGAGATTTGTTGACTGTTTAGAAAATAGGTTGCAATAGAAGCATTCATTTGCAATGTCGTTAATTTGATCAAGTTTGAGGAAATTGTGAATTAGGAATCAGAATTTCTGGTGTTTCATTGTTCTTGTGTGTGCTGCGTCAGCAGAAGAAGTGTTGGAGCGTTAATGGCGCCATCAGGCCCAGAAAGACGTCGAGGAAATGTCAGAGAACGTAACTTTTAATCAGCGCTCTGTGGAACGAAGCCAAATTTATCTTCCTGGTTTTGACGAAAGTCTTCCTGGCAGGTTTTTTTTCTTTTTTTAAACGCAACAGGGTTGTTATTGTAGCGTATGCTTGTTTTCCACCGATTGAAAATGGTTTACAAAATCCATAATATGATTAAAAACTGAGGAGTTAAACAAACTGACAGCTGGCATCCCAATAATTAAACTCTAAGTTTGCCCCTTTGCAGTTTTGAACAGTCACTTCATACCCACCAAACTTCAAATCTTCATCTATCAGATTTGATGATTGAAGTAACTATTTATAATTGTACTAAGAACTACTACAAGGATATGTAGTTATATGACTCCTGTAAAACAAATTATTTCTATCATATTTCATTAGAATCAATTGGCTTCAATGGTGATCAGAACCATAAATAATGGAAACTTCAGAAATTAATTGGAAATATGTTAAAGTCGATCCAAGATTTTTATCTATATCTCACTTTACAAAATGGAAGTAGGAACTGACCGAAGAGCAACTCGACCTTGAGCCTTTGAACCTTTTGTGACTTTACGCCTTAAATTAACCCGCCTAACAACAAACGCTCACAAGTGGGGTAATTTGGATTACATTTGAAGCCGTTTTAGTGCTTGTACACAGCAGGAGTTGGGTTTTTTAGAGCAAATTCACAGCCGCATTCGTTTTTTCTGCTTTGAATGCAGTTTATTCAAACCGTTTTAGACGTATCAATGTGAAGCCTCCTATCTGGAAATGGTTGCAGTTTGAGATCTACTGTCCAGCAGCTCTAGTCACTGAAATGCTTCATTTGGACGTCATTTGTTTACCTTTATGAGTTGATTTACTCTGCTTCAGGCAGCATGGATCTGGACCTATCACCTTAAGCTTTAAAGGAACCGCTCTCTGGGATTTGGATCAGTCATACTCTTTTAGCAGAGGTGTATGATGTTACATCGTCTGGCTTTGAGGCAGAAAGGATTTATCACTTAAAGCTGATGTGCAGTGTGATCAACTCATGATGCTTTATTGCAGATATTCACAGCCGGCTGTCTAGTTTGATGCCCATTTGATGTCATTGTTTTAAAACTTGAAGAATCCAAATAAAATTCGAATACCCTTTAATAAACATTTAAAGATACCGTCTAGAATATTTTGTCTTTTCTCTGAATTTTACTTGGAATTTGTTGACAGATGTGGACTTTTTGTTTCTCAGCAAGTGGATTGGCTTTAAATTGTTGCCTTTGAAAAGAGCGGATTTATCTAGAGATGTTTCAACCACTACAGGTTCTGTTTTTGTTTTCCAATTAAACAATGAACAGTAAACAATCTTGGACTGCAATATGCCACAACACAGGCCTTGAGGCACTTTCCAAAAAAATTAAATCATGCATCCATTCCCATTAATCCCAGTTGTCAAACTGCAGTCAAGTAAATTATTCAAAGTAGTTTAAAAAGTTTCCAAGGAAACCCAGCAGATCAGCATCTCGAGTAAAGATGTAAGAGATAAAAAAAAAATAAAAAGCCTGCAGTGAAATAATCTCACTCTGAAGAAACGAACTAACATCTTTTGTGTGAGAATGAACTGTAGAGAAATAATTGTTTTGAAAACTGGTGGCAGAATAATGTGATCAACCACTATGTGCCAAAAGGACAGCGTCTCGTTTTCTAAAAGCAGTTCATTGTTGGAGCATAGATGGAGTTTACTACAGTAGCTGTTAAAGTTTAAAATTTATTTACACAGCTTACACATGCAGCGCCTATAAAAAGTTTTCACTCTTTTGGATGTTTTACCCTTTGTATTGCTTTTACAATAAACCATGACCAACAAAATTTGACTTCTTTTTTTAACAGAAATGACCGAAAAAAACAACCTTTAATGTAAAAGTGAAAACTTATTTTTACATTAAACATAAAATAAAAGTTTGCATAATTATTTCAGTCAGGTTTGCACATCTGGACACTGTAAGCTTCCTCCATTCTTCCTCACTAAACTGATGAAGCTCCGTCGAATTGTTTTTCTCCTCATGGAGGCGCCAGCTGGTTTCATCTGGCAAAGGTCTCGTTCTGCATCAAGCCAATTTCTCTGGAAAGGCTGCAGTATGCTTCTCTATGGAAGCTGCCTGATGCCAAAACAAAAATTCAAAACAAAAAAAACTGTCTGATACTTTAAACAATAATACTGTGAACAAAATAACTGCTGTCCTTTAACCCAGCGGATCAGTCACACACCAGCAGAGGAGTGCTGCCACCATCATTAGCTGGCTGAGGTCATCCTCTGTGGGATGAGAGCGTTTCAGCTCCCTGTAATTTGATGATGATGGTGTATTGTGTTGGTCAGAGGGTGGCGTGTCTGCAAAAGGTCAGACATGTCATATTATGAGCTTAACACACAGCTACAGGGATGTGAAAGCAGTCATCTAAACTCTTTGCAGCATCAACAAACAGATCCAACAACAGTCACAGTACAAAAATCCTCAATAACTAACTCTGCTGCACTTTAATAGTAATATAATTTTTACTAGCAGTTTTCTAGATCAATTCAAGAACAATTAAGTTTTCTATGTGAAGTTTTCTTGCAGTAAACCAACATTGCCAGGATTTGATCTAATTTAAGCATTAGACTAGATCCTAGTTCAAGGACGTCCAGTCTTCTCTATTAAAAGTTGTAAACTTTGTAACTGATTTTAAGACCATAGTTGGCATTAAAATATTCATTTTGAGGGTTAAGAATTGACTAAATATGACCCAGAATTGCACTTATTCCTAAATATAGTGATTGTTTTGGTTCAGTATGTTGTTTTGGATCTCTTTTTTTTATCATTTTATTATATTTACTACTGATCTTTTCATTTTAATCAACTGCTAAAGGTTTTTCTAGGGATAAATGTTACGAATTAGCTGTGGCTATATACACTGTGATGCAGACATTAGATCTTTTTCATCTACAATTTTGTCTCTGTTTTTCTCAAATAAACAATAAATCAAAATAAACTAAATTCTTCCAAAGATCACAAACTTACAAATCACCACCAGTCAAAGACTTCATTAGCTGCGTTAGCTGTGGAGGAGATAAAACACCTCAAATGCCTCGATTGTTGTTGGAAATATGACATAGTAAAGAAAAGTGTCTAAAAAGCTCAGAGAACAGATTATAGCTTTGCACAAAGGATGGAAATGATACAAAAGATCGAAAAAGGCCTTGAATGTTTCAGCTGGTACAGTTGGGAGCACACAACCATGACAACTGCTACTGTAAAGCAAACTCTAGTGAGTGGTAAATGTAAAATTATGAGATTTGTCACCCTATTTAATCAAAAATAACTATCAAGATAATTAACTTGATATGAGCTACAATTATTGAATTAATGGGTGGAATCAGAGGTGGGCAGAGTACCCAAAGTTGTACTCAAGTAAGAGTAGCACTACTTCAACATATTTTTACTCAAGTAAAAGTAAATTATTTGGTAAAATGTCTACTCAAGTACTGAGTAACATTACAAAGCATTTTGGTATTTAAAGGACAAAAAATTACAATAATATGTATAAATACAAAAAATACTAAAACCAGGGAAAATATATTTTTTTTCCAATCAGTTTCTGTCAATAAAAAACTTATGAAACTTTAAGAAAAACTTCAGGTGTGTGTCTTTGTCTGGGGAATCTTTGGTTAAAACATCTTTGTTTTTATTCAGTGGGTAGAAAATCCAGAAATTATACTCGAGTAAGAGTAGAAATACATCATAATAAATTACTCAAGTAAAAGTAAAAAGTACAGTGTCGTAAAAAAATACTCCTAAAAGTAATTTTTTTCAAAAGAGTTACTCAAGTATATGTAATTGAGTAAATGTAACTAGTTACTACCCAACTCTGGGTGGAACGGACCCAGAGATAATAAAAGGACGTTGAAGTCCTTCAGTCTACAATCAGAAAGAGTAGAAAGTGTAAAAATAATCGTATCTCATCTTTTCCTGGAAAACGTCGATGCTGTTTTCCAGTCAATGGCCGCGTTCCTGAAACATCCCGGCCGCAGGGTGGCGCTGTTTTGATACAAGTCCGCGGCTTCAAAGTCAGCCGAGCAGCAAGCAGCAGAGTGGAGGCCCGTCCATTGAAAGTCGGAAGTTGTCTTTTAGGTTACTGAAACTTTCCAAAATGGCAGAGGACAGCACTTATGAGTCGATGCTGTGCGTGAAGCCAGAGGTCCATGTTTACCGAATCCCGCCGCGGGCCTCCAATCGTGGATATCGGTGAGAAAGTTTCTCTCTGAGGACTCGGAGAAAGTCCTGGTCAGCAAGCTAATCTATTATTCATGATTCCATTATCGGACAACGGAGCTGTCAGGATTACTTAACAGCTTTTTTTTTTTTTTTATGAGGCTCCAAATAGTACTAAATGCGGTAAACCCTGCCGGCATTAACTGCTAGCTGATATTAATTACCATCTTAGCCTCGGGACATTTGTGTTGGCTGACAAAACCAAAATGGGTAGAAAGTTGGAAACACTAGTTCACGGAAACGTGACACCGACATCCTGACGTGTTTCATCCTCGCTGCGTTCAACAAATTGGTTTAATCAGAAGTAAAAGTTTTCAGTCGAGACTGCACTTTTCTTCTCTATGTGAAGTTTTCTTGCCGTTATCGTCCGTCCGATAATGGAAGCAGGAATGCAGCGTTTGTTTTCAAATCGGTACAAGTGGATTTTTTTTCTTTTTCTTTGTGCTGTTTCTGTTCAAGAAGTCGCTGTAGCCGTAAGACTCCTGTTATGTTGTTCTGTAAACTTGGTTTAAACTGATGTTTATGCTCGTAAGTATTTGGACTTACTCATACACTCCCAAATCCACCTAAAGCTTGAGGGGAACATTGCGATAATGAGGGGGGAAAACCAGTTTTACACTCACACTCACTTTGGAGTTTATTCGTAATAAAGGCCACAATGTGCTGTTGAGAACTCTGGGGAAATAATTTAGCTAGTTTAAGAGTTAAACTATTTCATTAAAACGTGACCTCTTTGGAAAAACATTCAGAACACTTTACATTTTTCATAATTTGTCACCTTACAACTTCAAAGTAAGCAAACTCCAGACCCAAATCTGGAGTTTGCTCCAGTTGTGTTTAGACAAAACATGACAAAGCAGTTCAATTAATTAATTATCATTTTAAAGGAGCTACAGGTATAATGCTGTAATCACAACCAGCCCACCCTGATAAGGTGAAAATGTGTTAAAATGAACCAGTAGATCGATAAAAATTGTTTATCTTGAGAATATTATAGTAAAACATTTTCTTTTGTTCTTGTAGCCCTTCTTAATTTCACTTCCCCCTAATGCGAACAGCTCAAGCTGCTGAAACAGAGACTGAATCACATGTTCCAGAAAAATACAGATGACACAAATCGCCTTTCTGATTATGTGCGTTTCCTGTTGTTTCTTTGTTCCCCTTAGCGCTGCTGACTGGAAGCTGGATGAACCAGCGTGGAGCGGGAGGCTGAAAATCACCGCCAAAGACAAGAAGGCCTTTATCAAGTTGGAGGACAGAAACACAGGTGAATACTTTTTAAAACGACAGCATGTTATCAGGAAAGAGCAACTTGGTTACTGCTTATTTTGGTTGTTGATCGTTATAGACTAATGCAGTCAAAGCATGTTTTAGGGGTATTTTCTTTTACGTCATCTTGCTGTTTTTGTTTTGCTTAATCAACGGCCTGATCCGGGTTTCTGCTCAAACGTTGCTCCATTTATTTATCTGTTGTTTTTGTTTCTGCGTCTTTCTGCAGGAGAGCTGTACGCACAAGCCCCGGTTGAGCAGTATCCAGGCATCGCAGTGGAGGCCGTCACAGACTCCAGCCGGTACTTTGTCATCCGGATAGAGGACGGAACGGGTGAGAACATTTCTGATTTAAGAAAAAAAGGTAGCATCAACTCTATCTAATATAAAACTAGCAGTAGTTTTAGTTAATTTGGTTACTTTATCCTCTTTCTGTCCCTGTATTTTACATAAAGTTTTTTAATTTATTTATAGAGTCTGTGTCCTTTCCTTTCCTTTTCTTTTTTTAGGACGTCACGCTTTCATCGGTTTGGGTTTTGCAGACCGTGGAGACTCGTTTGACTTCAATGTGGCTTTACAAGATCATTTTAAGTAAGAGGAGAACACGTGCAGTAACGACCTAAAGTACATACAAAAATATATACAGCTTGCAGATTAAAAAAGAAAACCCTTGGTAAAATTGTTCTACCCAGAAATCTTCATGTGGCATAGTTTTAACTTCACTGGGTTCAAATTCTATAAAAAACCCATTAAGCATCTTTTGCTATTTAATTATTAATCAGTCAATAAAATAATAGTCAGTTAAAATACAAATGACCACAGAAGGACTGCTATGTTATTGCATTTTAGGCATTAAAATATTTTTCTTATTTTAAAAAGGACCTGAATTATTAGTTAATTAGCATTTTTAATGTATTTCTAATATTGCATAGAAAAAGCTTAAGTGGTTAAACGAAAAATCGGCAGAATGTGCCAAGTTTTATATCCGATTAATTGCTTAACCCTCTGAATTATCAATTACTAAAATAATCGTTAGTTGCAGCCGTTATCACAAAGAATCTTTGGCTGTCTGCTGTAGCATCTGATTTAGATAAAGTATTTTTTAACTTTTCATTTTGAAATGGTTTGCACCTCTAAAGGTGGGTGAAACAAGAAGGGGATCTTGCGAAACTGGAGGCGTCTCAGAGTTCAGCGCCTAAACTGGACCTGAGCTTCAAGGAGGGACAGACCATCAAGATCAGCATCGGGGTGAGCAGAAGGAAACGCAGCACGGACGATCACATGATTAAAGAAACAGGCTGATATAAACACGCAGAAACCGATCTGATCACTTCAGAACATCAAGAAGAAAGACGCAGGCGGCGCCAAGCTGCGTCCTCTGGGTGGCGGTCTGCTCCCTCCCCCTCCCGGAGGAAAAGCCTGCGGCGGTGTCCTGCCTCCGCCTGGAGGACTGGAGACGCTCCCAGCTGCTCAGCCCAGCACCGGTACCCGTCCTGCTCTCCAAAAGCATCGTTTGTCGTTGGCATTATCTGGAATATCTCCGTTATTCTAACAGGATTTCTGTCCACGCTTTCAGCTCCGCTGTTGGACTTGGGTTCTCCAGTCGCTGCGGCCCAGCCCAGCTCTGACATGTGGGGGGATTTCACCTCTGCTGGCTCCAAGTATGTTTTCCTCTTTTTGCCATCACCTCTCATTCTCTCGTTAGGGTTAGGGTTAGGGTTACGGGTGCTTGAAAATCCTTGAATTTAAGTGTTTTCAGGGTTTGAAATGTGCTTAATTTCTGTATAAAGTCACTGAAAATGCTTGATATTCAAACTCAAGCACTTCAGTTCCTTTAAAAAGGACCTGAATTATTAGTTTATTTGCATTTTTAATGTATTTCTAAGATTGCATAGAAAAATCTTAAGTGGTTAAATGAAAAATCGACAGAATGTGCCAATTTTTATATCCGATTAATTGATTAAACATCCGAATAATCAATTACTAAAATAATCGTTAGTTGCAGCCTTTATCACAACACATCTTTGGTTGTCTGCTGATTTAGTTTTTTTATTTTTATTTGAGTTTGTTTGTATCTCTAAAGTTTGGTAATAAAATTCAGTGTAACAAAATTATTTGAATTTGCTAAAAAACATGAATGATTGTTCAGTCCTAATAACAGTGTCTTTACACACTCTTCTTTAGTTCGTTTGCATTGTGCTCATCTCCAAAGTGTGGAGCTGGAAACGTTTGAAAGCCTGAAAAGTGTTTGAATTTTCCTGCGGGAGAAGAGCGTGAACTCATCTCTCTCTTCCTGTCTCCGCCCCACAGCTCCAACCAAGACGCCGCCAAGTCAGGATGGGTGCAGTTCAGCTGAGCTGTGAGAAAAAAAAAGGCCTCCTCTCAGGTTCCTTACATTCCTGCAGACAGGACGATTGTTGACATAAAGAAGCTTGAGAATAGAGGACGTGTGCGGAGATTTTACAGGTTCATTGGTGAATTTTCTCTGCTCTGGTGCAGAGCCGCCCGCTGACCAACACACTCTAAAGGAACAAAAAGTTAAAGCGGATATTTTTACAGCTCTCCTTTTTCACTACCTGCTATGCAGTAGTTTACTTTTTAAAACAAGGGAAACATCGTCTTGTCACACTAACTGTGTAAGATATTTATTCGCCGCCTTTAATGGATTGTTCCTTGATTTTTCTAGCTCTGCGTAGTCGTTTCACTGACCTCCTCCGATCAGATTCGTCGTCTCTCTTTGTGACATCACGGTTTGTCTTTCTGTCCCAGAACGATCTCCTCACGCCAACGTCACTCATCTCAAACGTTCATGTTGGGAGAAAGTGCCCCTCTTTCCTCCGGCTGTAAAACAGCACTTCTGTTCTCGTTTGTTTTTTTTTTCGCGACTTGTTTTAATAAATCACAAAACCTCTCTTAATGTTTGATAATCAGTTTTAATCTGTTTCTTTTAAATCATCTTCGGGGTGAAGAATCGATTCTCATGCTTTCAGTTATGATCGTATAAATGCCTCATTTATGTCTATCCTTTCTGGGTCGTGCCTTTTACCCAAAATGAAATCTGCTTTTCTTTTTCCTCCTGATGAAGTGCCTTCCTGGGAAGACCCCTGAAATATATAAAACATGTAACTAAAGTGTATATTTGACAGGTTTCTTGTTTTATTTTGATAGTCGGGTCGTCGTAGAGAATAATCTCTGTTTGATCCTCTTCACAGCTCAGATTTACAGCTGCAGAATCACTTTATGCAAAAACATCTGGAGTTTGATGTTGGTATTCTCACCGGAAAAGGAAAATATGAGCAGAGGAAAATATTTATATTTTAAGACTTGATTTCCCTTCCTGTTGTCTAAATGTTGTTTTTCCTTCTTGTTTTCCCATCTTTTCCTCCCTCCTTCCTTGTATTTGTCATTCCTTTCTTTTTCTCCTCTCCTGTTTTTTTATTCCTTTGTTCTTCCTTTCATTCAGTGGTATTCTGTCGTTTTTTCTGTCCCTTTCTTTCCATCGCTGCTTTGTGAAATTTATTCTGTTCTTTATTCTACACTTTTCTTTATTTTTGCTCTTCCTTCTTTTCTCCTTTCTTTCCTTCTCTAAACATCCTTCCTTCATTCCTTTCCTTTATTGTCTTACTTTCTTGTTTCATTTATTTCTTTCCTTAGTTTTTGTTCCCTTTGTGTCTTTTCGTTTCCTGTGTGTGTGTGTGTGTGAACACGCAATAAATTTGTAGGTACTTTCTCGTTCAAATATCTCTCTAAAACAAATTGCATGCATATATTTGTTTTATTCTCTTTAATTAAATAGTTTTCCTTTGTTGTTCTTCAAATAATAAGTCTATAATAAATATAATATAATTAATTATTATAATAAATAATTTATATTTTAGCAATATGAATGGATTCTGAACAAAAATGTATTTTAGTAACGCAGGTTAAGCACTTTACAACCAGTGTGTGATGCACCAGCACAAATTAATCAGTTATAAATGTGATTTAATTATATTTTTTTATCATTTATAATCTTAAAAGTGCTTCTCTATGTTTATATATCAGCCTCCTTTACTTTGATATTCCTAAATAAAATGTTATTAAAACCTGCTTTGAAACGTTTTTTTTTTGTTTTTTTTTATAAAGTCATTTACTAACATTTATGTAAATGAGCCACAATTAGACAAATTATGGCTCATAATTATCGCTGGATTATGACTAATTTGTCTTGCTAAAAACAAAAGTTATATAAACAAGGCTGAAATTACAAATTTTGTCAATAAATACAATTAGTGCGAACAGTAAATACAAACAAAATGACAACAATTATTATAAAACAATATAAGAAATAATTAAAACTGACCACTTTAGAATAAAGAACTATTTAAACGCGTCTGTCGCTTGGATCGCCTCTGTGTTCAGGATTTATTGAATCTGTGAACCCCGCAGTTTTTCACATGCACAAATGACACTTTCAGCAGGAAACCCGAACAGAATCCACTAAAAAAGTCGATTAAATCAATATTTGATAACATATTTGAGACCCGGTGGTTAATTTGAAACTGACAGTGTGGGATCCTGTGATGGCAGCAGCAGCAGCAGCAGACCATCATGCTGGGTGAACTGGAAGTCCCTCCCCGGAAAAAGCATGGAGAAGATTTCGGAACAAGAAGGCAGCAGCTCCGGCGAACATTTAGTGGTCTAACTCCGGCTGCAGCCTCTGGATCCGGGATTTATCTCTGCATTCATGGACCGCAGAGGCGGCTGTGAGGGATGGAGGACGGAGTGAAAAGCTCGGAGCAGATCGAGAAGTGGAGGTGAGGCTGTTTGTCAGAGAGGGAAGTGGATATCTTCCCTGCTAGAGCCGCTGCTAGCGATGCACGAAGCGTTTTACACCGATATTTACTCCCATGCAGCCTGAACAGACTGTGTTTCAGAGTTTATATTAAAACAAATAAAGCTTTAATGGGTTATAAAAAGAAGCCGGATGGTCTCTGGTTGCTCCTCGTCCCGCCTCTAACTCCGCTGCGCTTTTTGGAAACTTAGGCGTGTTTTTCGGTTTAAGCCTCTGTTTGTTTTAAGGCTTTTAGGGAAAAGAGGATGTTAGTGATGAATCGCAGAAGCTGGCCGTGTTCCCTTTTTATGACAGCAAACACTTTTAATGTCAAATGAAGAGAGGGAAGCTGATCTTGACTACAAATGAAGCGCATTTTCAAGGTTTTAATTCTTAAATACATATTAAAATACGCTGTTTTTGTTTTTGGGACATCAGTTCATTTATATTTCTCTCGCTGTCATTAAAAAAAGCTCTAATTTTCTACGACATCTGCAATGTGATAAACAGACCAGCAGGGGGCGACTGGCATTAGAAAATTCAAACTGATTCAAACTGAAATGTTTGAATCAGGATTTCATACCAGGATTTCAGCAGCTCATTAAGTTTATTTTAACTCAAAAATAGAGAAAAAGCGTACAAAAAACCCCAAAAAACATATATATGGCTATGATTCTGTGTAAAATGTTCTCAAGATGTATTAATGTAGGTGAAGTTTTCAGCTATTTCAAAGGGATTTTATTTTATCCCTGCCTCTGCAAATGACTGTTTACAGTCATATTTACTATAAACGACAAGGAAAATATCCCTTTAATTTGCAACATAAAAAGAAATGTGTGTGTGTGTGTGTGTGCGTTTGTTTCTAATATCTTGTGGGGGCCATTTTCCTGACACATAGTACGTTGTGGAGACCCACTGCTCCTTGTGGGGACCGAAGCCTGGCCCAGGGGTCAGATTTAGGACTAAGGTGTGAATTGAGTTTTGGTTAGGGTTAGGATAAGTTTAGGCTGTAGAAATGAATGGAAGTCAATGGAAAGTCCCTGCAAAGAGCTGTGCAAACATGTGTGTGTGAGTGTGTGTGTGTGTGTGTGTGTGTGTGTGTGTGTGTGTGTGTGTGTGTGTGTGTGTGTGTGTGTGTGTGTGTGGTTACAGCAGTGTGTGGGGTGTCTTGTGTTGACACAATGACCTTGTTGTGTGTAACTATGACACTCTGTCGCCATCACTGGGAAGAATCTCTCCTTGTGTTTAATGTTTGCCATGTTTCTGTTTTGAAGCTGTGAAAAACGGGTTTAACCACCAGAGTAACTGGACCCGTAGCGTCCATCCACACCTGCTGAGTTGTTCCACATTTATTCATGCTAACAACAGCAAACCTCAATATATTGTGGGGGGGGGGGGGGGGGGGGGGATAGGTGACGTCGGTGTTTTCAGGGTACCAGTTTACATCTCAATCTCATTCAGATTGGATAAAGTTCTTCTGTGAACGTCAGTTTTGAAGTCTGCCTCAGATTCTCAATGAGGTTCTGTTCTCAGGATGGGAAACGCCCTGAACAAACAGCCAGAGTTAAATTAGATCAAAGCATGTTTATCTGCTGGAACGGCCTAGTGAAAGCCCAAACCTGTATCCAAATGGGAATCTACAGCAAACTGATGTCGCTTGAGCCATTTTTCAAGAAGAAATGGACAAAAACTTTAGTCTGAAAACGTTCTACGTTTATCCCAGTAAAAGGCTGTTTGATTAAATAATACCTTAGTGGGGCTGGATATGAAATTATGCCTCACTTTTCTGATTTCTAGTTGTAGGATATGGAAAACAACTCTCCACACTTAAGTAAGAGTTTGTATCTGTTTGGCACATAAAGCCTCAGTAAAAGACGTTTCAGTTTGTGTTTGGAAACTTGTGCTGTGAGATCAGTCTGTTGAGGATTTACAGTAAACTCCCACAGTCATGTAGTTTATTAGAAAGGAGTTTATCTTTAAATTAAGAGCTGCCACTAAGTCTGTCTCAACAAGCAATGAAGCAATTAATCAATAAACGGCATGATTTATTAAAATGAGCCTGATCATATCCGTTCTGATGTTTTATATCTTATTAAGGTACATTTTGTTTATGTGGCCATTATAATTCCTTCTATTTATGGGTTTGGTTGTTAAAAATGTTTTTTATTTCCATTTTATTTATTGTGTACATTTGGGATTTAGTTAAAAAATTAAAATATCTTCCAGTTCCATTGTTAATTATTTTTTACTAAATTAAAGTTTATTGGTATTTGAGAGGCAATTTTGGATTAATTTTCCATTATCAATATATTATCCCACCATATGACCACCTGTGACGACGGATTGATTTAGTTGTAATTATTTCTTATACTTTTTATAATTGTGCATAGGCCTGTCACGATAAATTGTCCTAGAAATTATTGTGTTAAATAATCACACTGTAAAGTAATATATCGATAAAGGCACAAGCTTGCCGTCTGAAAGACCAAAAAACTTTAATTTAGTAAAGAACACTTTACACTGGAAGACATTTTAAATATCCCAAACAATAAACAAACCAACCAAAAACACCAAATTAAATCAAAATAAAACCCCCACAACCCAAACCATAAATAAAATGGATCACAAGTCTCTGTAAACAAAATTAGCTTTCAGAAATATTAATTATTGGAATGGAAATAATTGAGCTCCTTTTGATTTATCATACAATTAATTAATTTATTGCTTAATGTGACACATCATGTTGTTGTAGTTTCCTTGTTTTGTAATCACTATTGGCATTGATTGCATTTATTGACAAAATCTGTAAGTCATTTTAACCTTGTTTGTAAAACGTTTGCTTGGTTTTAACAAGATAAACTACTAATTGTCCAGGAAGGACAGATGAAAAATAGCATTTTGGCTAATTCTGGCACATTTATAAACCTGCAAATCAAACATTACTTGACAACGATACCAAAACAACAATATTATCGTTTATCACAATAATTACTGGGACAATTCATTGTCCCGCAAAATTTGTTACAAATTTATTCACGAGTTAAAACCTCCTGTTGCTTTTTATGGTATTTCCTCTCTTTTGTGTAGTTGAGTAGCAGAGGTGTGTGAAGGCTTTTAATTTCAAGCAGAGAGCGTGGCAACAGTGTAAGAGGAAGAGGAGGAGGAGGAAGAGGGGGGCACTTTAAAACCAGCTAATCCTGCTGTCCTCAATCTGCGTCTCAGAGTCTCTGAGGAGGCGGCAGGACGGACACGCTCCGCTCCTCTGCTGCCAAAAACTTACCAGAAACGTGATCAGATTAAAGCGGGAAACTTTTATCCTTTTTCTTTGCCGGCTGGAAAAGGAGAGAGAACAAGGAGAGCGACCGTCGCTCTGTTTGGGAATTCATTTGGAGTTAATCCTATTTTCCTGGAGGATTTGGAAACAGCGGCGATGAGCGGTGAGGAAAACTCCGACTCCAACAAGCTGGAGTCGGTGATCCAGGTGAGGCCCCCCGTGGGGAATCTCACCTCAGCGCTTTCATAATGCGCTGACGGCGAGCTGATGGGGCAAATGAGGGCAAACTCTGTAGCTGTGGTGATCGCATCATCAAATCGTCTAACTTAGCCGCCGCGGTGCCTCTTTGTTTTTCCACCTGAACCAGCGGCTGGAGGAGAGCGTCCTGTCTGAGGAGAAGAGGCTGACCGTCCGGGGCCCGTCACCGGATGCGGCCCCTACATGTCTGCCGGCCAGAGTCCGAGAGATCGTCACCAAGAACCTCAACGATACCGGCGAGTCCTTCCTCATCCTTATGTAGCCTTGAGCTGCAGCAAACCGTTGTTTCGGTTATCGATTAATCTGTTGCTTATTCTGACGATTAATCGCCGCATCCTGCAGATTTAATCCGTTTTTATGCAATATTAGAAATAAATTAAAGCATCTCATCTCAAAGAGCAGGAGCATTAATGGATTCTAATTTCTGCCTGAATTCAACTTCAGTTATCGATTAATCTGTTGCTTATTCTGACAATCGATTAAAAAATCGACACAATCTAGATTTTTCATTTAAGCCCTTTTTACTCAATATTAAAAATACATTAAAAGATGCAAATAAACATATAATTTCTTTTTAAAAAATAAGGAGATAAACATTGTATTACCTAAAGTACAATTCTGTTAGTGAATTCTTGATCATTTGTAGCAAAGGATAAAACTGCAGCTAAAAAACACTTCTAACATCAACGTGTGAAAAGCTCAGCTTTCTGTTGAGATTAACATCAATACATATGTGATGTGTGATTATGTTTTTAATTAACAGATTAATATATGAATAGCAAGAAAACTGTGATTTTTTTAACAGAATCTGAACTGGGTGTTGCAGACTCACAGATGCAAAATATATATATTTTCTGCAAAGTTTTGCTGCCTTTTTTAGACTCTCTATACTCCAGTTAACGATTAATCGATTACTAAACTAGTTGATGATTATTTCAATAAGCGATTCATCGTGATTAATTGAATGAATCGTTTCATCCCTGATGTTGTCCATCTAAAACGGAGCGTTTGGTTTCCTCTGTGAGCAGCCGGGGCCATGTCCTCCGTCATGTCCGTCCAGGAGGAGAACCGGGTTCTGCAGGGAGAGCTGGCCCGGCTGGAGGACCTGCTGGCCCACAGCAGAGCCGACCGGGACGAGCTCGCCATCAAGTACGGCGCCATCAGCGAGAGGGTGAGGACAATAAGCTAAATCTGACTGAAACTGGGACGACGTGAGGCGGGAAAATAAAGAAAATCCTCCAGAAACCCTCCAGGTTTTTGGTCTGGAGCTTTGGGAGGAACGCCTGCCTCTCCCCCGGTTTTTTGTCTTCTCGGTATGTCTTTGTCTCGGATTTGTGGGTCGCCCAGGTGACGGGGGATGGAATGAAGTGGAGTGGAATGTTGCCATAGCGCCCGTCGCCATGGGTGACTGTAAACAGGGGCTTCACAGCAGGGGAGGGATGTGGTGGACTGTTGACTGGATTCAGGTTGAACATTAGCAAAAATCATAAACCTGCTCCAACAGGCAGCTGTAGCAAAGTTAATAAACATGATTTCAGTAAAACGTTTACACGCACTCAACTAAATTTATACTTTATTTTATTTATATTTTTATGAGAAAGAAAAAATTATATATTTTCCCTTTTTTTAAATGGTATCACTATAGGAACAGCAAAAACAAAACAAGGTTAACAAAAGTATACAAAGAGCAGCATACAGAATCAATCCTTTATATAAAATAAAGTTTAAATTTGGGTACAAATTATGTTTTGGGTGAATTGACTAGTTTTATCTACACAGTAAAATATTACTAAAGGAGTGAGTGAACTGGTGATTGGATGGTTTTCTATTGCTTTTACACTTTCTGTGAAAATATTTGGTACCTAAAAATGAACATTTGAAATAAATAGAATCTCATTTTTTTCTTTTTCATTCCTTCACTGTTTAAATTTTTTTTAATACAGAATAATTCTTTAGAGATGAAAAGGAAAAATAAATCTAAACAATTAATCTCAGGGACAAGTACATTCCCATCTCTTCCTGATGTTTTCTAATTTGGATTCCTGATTTAGAGAGTGATTTTTTTTTCATCATAAATATAACTTAGATGATATGGTAACACATCTTTTCTAGATGATAAATTGTCCCAGAAATGATTGTGATAAACAATAATATAGTTATTTTGGCACCATTGTCAAGTAACGTATGTAAGATGGCATAAAAATGCAAATTTCAAAATCAATAAACTTTAATTTTACAAAGAACACTTCACACTGGAAGTGGACTATATTTTAAAATATACAGAATGAAAAATAACAACCAAAAACAATAAATTAAAACCACACAAAACAGAAACCATTAATTAAAATGTATTATGAAGTCTCTTTAAACATCACTCTCCTTCAAACATAATAATAATCAGAATGGAAATTATCAAATTCATTTTTATTTATGATGCGATTAAGTGATTCATTTCATTTGAACCATTATCCCTCCATGTTGTGGAATAATAAAAATCTATCTATAAATCTGAATTTATTGTAGCTTCTCAAAGGCTCAGATATATACTGTATACATGCACCCCTACAATATTTGGTCGTATGTAACAAAACGAAGCAGGAAAACACTTTCATCATGTTAGAACCATATTTAAATTAAAATCCATTTTGTTCTTGCCTCTCTCTCTTTCAGCTGGAGCAGGCGCTGCGGTTTGAAACCGGGGAGGGCGACCTCGACTCCCCAGAGTCGCGCAGCCTGGCCCAGCAGAACGTGGATCTGCGGCGCCGGCTGGACGAGGAGCAGGCGGCCTACAGGCGTAAACTCACCGCCTACCAGGAGGGCCAGCAGAGGCAGGCGCAGCTGGTGCAGAAGCTGCAGGCGAAGGTGGGCCGGGTCAGACCAGAGCTGGTAGTAACTACGGAGTTACATTTACTTGAGTGGCGTTTTTTGAAAAACAAACAAAACAAAAAAAAAGGTACTTTTAGGAGTACTTTTGCTACGCTGTACTTTTTACTTTTACTTGAGTAATTTTATTATGAAGTATTTCTACTCTTACTTGAGTACAATTTCTGGATTTTCTACCCACTGAATGAAAAAGTAAAATGTTTACAACCAAAAATTCACAAGACACAGACACACACCTGCAGTTTTTATTAAATTTTCATTCGTTTTTTATTAAAAGAAACTCATTTGGAAAAGTTTCTTTTGCCTGATTTTGTTATTTTTTGTTACTTATATAAATTATTGTATTTTTAGTCATTAAAATACAAAATTTTCCACTGAACTTTATATTTTGGTCTGTCTGATTATGTAATTTTAAGATATTAAATGACTCAGACTTTTTACCAAATACTTCTTTTTACTCTTACTTGAATAACGTCTTGAATAAATACTTTTTCTATTATTTGACTAAAAAAAATATGTTACAGTATCACTGCTCTTACTTGAGTAAATCTTTTCGGTGCTCTATCCAACTCTCAGTTTAACTGAGCATTTTTTACAGTGAAGCATGATGATGATGATGGTTCTTCTTCCTCAGGTTCTGCAGTACAAAAAGAAATGTGGCGATCTGGAGCAGATGCTTCAGGAGAAATCCTCCGAGCTGGAGAAAGGCACCATGGGGGTGGGTGACATTTCCTACTGAACACCATGAACCTGTTTTCTGTCTGCAGTCGTTTTCTAATTGGATGATTAATTTCAGAGCAACAGCGAAGCGTCAAACAGACGACATCAGGAGGACGCGAGCAGCAACCTGGAGGACGCTTTGATCCGACTGGAGGAGGAGCAGCAGAGGTGGAGCGTCACCACTAGCGCTGAAACGATCAATCAGATCAATCATAACGAATCGATTACTGAAATAATTCTCAAATAATTTAATAATAAATAAAATGTTAATTGGAGTATACAGGCTCAAAAAAGCTGTTTGATGAAATAACAATTCGCTCAGAACATTAAACCAAAAACTGTACAGATGTATATATATATATATATATTAACTGTATATATATAAATATATATATATATATACATTTTCATTTATTTATTTCAAACAGATTTTTAAAAACAAGAAAATCAAATAATCAGCAGGACAGAGAAACACCTTGGCGTAGGACGAAGTAAACATTTACTTAATCCCACCTCTTATCTTAATTTAATGAAATATATTACCTACCTATTCAATAATTATCAAAAACTTGTAATTAAAATCATATTATAATATTCATGTGCCTGTTTTGCCTTTAAAATAAAAAAAAACTATTATTTGTTTGCAAATAAGTTCTACCAAAACTTCGCAAGTTGAAAAGTTTTAGCTTCACCTGGTTGAAATTCTGCAAAGAAATCTCTTATTAAGCATCTTTTGCTACCATATTATTAATCAATCCAACAAATGAACAATATTGCAACAAATAATCAACCGTTCACTAAATAATTGCACTTTATAAATATGTAAAATGAATATTTTCTTATTTAGAAAGGAATTTGATTGTTTATTTGTATCTTTACTGCATTTCTTAGTTTACTTAAGTGGTTAAATGAAAAATCTGCAACATTTTCAAATTTCTTTCTCCAATTATCTGACTAGTTCTCAGAAAAATCAACTAATAAAATAACCATCAGCTTCACATAACAATGAATCTCTATTAATACTCAGATATGGATGAGTTAAAGTATAAACAGTTTCTGAGTTAAAACTTCTGCAGTCTTTACCAATTCTGAAGAATTTGGTAATTCTTCATATTCAGCTGTTTTTTTTTATCTTCAGCAGTATTCATACGTTTTAACTTGTTGTCATATTAGAGCTCTGAAGTATTTTATTGGGACTTTGTGTGAAAAACCAACACAAAGCAGGCCACTGTTGAGAAACAGGAGAAGAAGAAAAGCTGCAGCGGGTTTGTGAATTTCAGAGGTTTGTTAGAGAACCAGTGAAGACACAGCAGAAAAGTCCGGCATAAATGTAGAGATGCTGCAACAATGAAGATTATTTAACCAATAAAACACAACAGAGGCGTTTATACAGTGTAGCATTAAGGGTTTTATCTCGGGTTTTTTCTTACAGCTGAAAGCAGTAGGGAGATTTAACCTTTGATTCACCTTAAGCACGTTTCAAATAAATATATAATTTGCGCTTGGCTCCAGTTCAAAGACATGCAGGTCTGTTGATATCAGTGATGTCTGACCTGCTTGTGGATCCTTCAGGAGCAGCAGCCTGTCTGCGGTGAACGCGATGCTGCGGGAGCAGTTGGAGCAGGCGGGTTTGGCCAACGAGGCTCTGAGCCAGGACATCCGCAGGCTCACCGTGGACTGGACCAAAGCCCGGGAGGAGCTGGAGCAGAAGGAGTCGGACTGGAGGAGAGAGGAGGAGGTGAGAGAGAGAGAGAGGCAGTGAAGCACTGTTTGTTCAAAAGTGATTTACGTCGCAAACATATGGAGAAACCCGTCATGAACCGAGCCATAAACATTATGTTTTGTCAAAAGCTATCAACGAAATCACCAAGTCAACAAATATATTGATCAGTGATCCAGTTATTATGGTTGAAAAGCAGCTCTAAACAGCTGGGGTTTAGATCTAAAGGCACTCAGAGTTTCAGCTGTTTTGCAGTTTTCTGGAAGTTTGTAGAAGCTGAATGCTGCTTCTCTGGTTCTGGGCATGCAGAGCAGAACCAGAACCAGAAGACCTGAGAGGTCTGGGAGGTTGCAATGACAACAGCAGATCTTTAATGCATTGGGGTGCTGAGCCGTTCAGTGATTTGTAAACTAACAGTATTTTATAATTTATCCTCTGAGCTACAGTGTAGGGACTTTAGAACCGGGTGATGTTCTCTAACTTCCTGATTTTAGTCAGAACGCCAGCAGCAGCGTTCTGGATCAGCTGGAGCTGAGGATTGATTTGTTGGACAGACCTGTGATGACACTGTCACAGTAATCAATGAGACTAAAGATAAACGCATGGATAGGTTTCTCTAGATCTCCCTGAGACATAACTCTAATCCTGGAGATGTTCTTCAGGTGACAGAAGGCCGACTGTGTAACTGTCTTTATGTGGCTCTGAAGGTTCAGGTCAGAGTCCATCACTACACCCAGATTTCAGGCCTGATCGCTGGTTTAATAACTCAGTCAAACTTATTTTTATGCCACATTTCAGCAACAAGGCAGTTCAAAGAACTTTACATCATAAAAACACAAAAATAAAAACAACATACAGTCACCAACTGAGAAACCAGAAACAAACATTACATTTTGTTGAGTACCTTCATCAAAATCATCAACACACGTCATAGTGAGTCGGTGAAGTTGCTGAAACCTTCTTTCTGTTTCTGCCTTCAGTCTTTCCACAGCTACTTCAGCAGCGAACACGGCCGACTGCTGAAGCTGTGGAGACAAGTGGTCGGCTTCAGGAGGCACGTCTGCGAGATGAAGAGCGCCACCGAAAGGTAAAAATAAAACCACAAACTCAACATTTCAGGGTTCTTATGGGTGCTTGAAATCTTTGAAAAGTTTTGAAAGTGACTGATTTCTGTATAAAGTGAATTTTACTGTGGAAAAAGCATACGAGCCCTGAACATTTTCTCTTTCTCTTCTCTCAGAGACTTGTCAGAAATGCGCTCTGAGCTGACCCGGATGTCCCACTCGGTCCGGGTGTCCTTCTCCGGCTTGTCCACGTCAGTGGACAGTCGGGCGGCGGGAGAAAAGGCTCTGAGGGTTCAGCTGGAGCAGCAGCTGAGGGAGCGAGCGGCGGAGATGATGAGCCTTCAGAGCAGAGCCGATGCAGAGAAAAGTGAGGTCAACGTCAGGTTAGTGAGCCACTAACGGGTCGGCGGTACTTCAAAAAGAGTTGAGTGAAGGTGAGGTAAATCGAGCTAAAAGAAATACTCACAATATTGTGGTATTTTATGTATTTAAAAAAAATGGTTTTCATTGTTTAATTTGTTTTGATGAGGAAATCTGAGTGCAGTGGCTTGGAGGCCTAGCAACACCTTGTTGGTGTCTGGACTGACTGTGATCTGTCACAATATCAAACGACAACTTATTTCAAAAAGAACTACAATATTGAAACACCAAAGTTCTGTCTGCATTTAAGTTCTGCTCTGGTTCTGGACACTATAAGGTCGTATAAAAAACAGGACCTGTGAAGGGGTCACTGTTTTTACTCATAATTAGTCCGTATTCTACTGACAGGTTTCACTGCAGTGCAGTAACTCAGCTGTCAAAATGTTGGGGTTCTGTAAACCTGCAGGCGTAAATTATAAATATTAATTTAATGTAAGAAAACGACCTGTGGATTTCAGGAGATGTTTTGCACTGATAGAACAAAAATATGTGAACAAAACAAAACAAAACATGGCTTAGCAACATATTTTTTTATCTGAGAAACTTTATGCTCACAAACAACATCTATGGCTGCCTTAAATGGTTTTACTGCCGGTTTTATGTTCATACTTTCAAGATCTTTAGGTCTGAAAAATTGCATTTGTTTGCATAGCAAAGGTACTTAAAGCAACTTATAATCACATTTATGGCCAACAATGGCGGAATATTTTCATTGTTGGCAGGATAAACTTCAATGCAGTTTTAAGGTTTTGAATACGTTCAGAAATTCTCACACCGCTTTTTGTTGCTCCAGATGTGAAAATAAAAGAATGGATGTTTAGTCAGCATTGTTCTTTCAAACAATGAGAAATTATAAACGTTCAGACATTTGACGGCACACAGCAAGCAAAGAAGGTTGTTTTTGTCACAAGTTGTGTTTCGATATGTTGTGACTGTTCATGAATTTTAGTGAAACATGGAGGAAAATCTTAGAAGAAAATCAAAAGTCAGCACAGCGAATGCTACAAAGTGTAAATCTCCCTCCTGTTTTATTCTGTGACCTCTTCAATGTGTTGCGTATAGGGCTAAATTCATCTCAATATTATTCAACCAAACAAAAACTAATCAAAACGTTTTTCAAAGGTTTGTCTAAAAAAAACTATTTATTTTATTGAAATAACTCATTTTTTCTCATGGAGAGAAAGGGTTATTTGCAAAACATAAACTTACGATTCTCAAACCTTTGGTTTTATTGCTCCTTATTTGGTTGAACTCAAAGCCTTTTGAGGTCAAAAATATTTTTTTCCCCAAATAAAATATTCCATTATGAAAAAATATGTCATTACAATAAAAAACGTTTTGACCACAATTTTAATTTTTTTTAAAAATTGTGATTAGTTTTTGCTGGATTGAATAATATTGAGACATATTTACTCCCATAGGCTGCGACTTGTTGCTAAAATGACTTAAACGTCTGTTTTTGTCTGAACTATCAGGTTGTCTGACGTGGTGCGAGAATGTGAGAGACTGAAAGGACAAATTGTGGAACGAGACGAAGAAATCTCCACTCTGACGAAGAGGCTCGAGGTAAGAGAGCATCTCTGAGGCTGACACAGCATCCTAAGTTTTCTCATTTTTACATTTCTGCCTCTTCTTGGTACTTTTCCTCCAGGAGCAAAGTGGCAGCGATGAGCCCGACACGCAGCTGATTAAAGCTCAGTCTGAGATGCTGCTGGAGACGCTGAGAGACATCGCTCAGGTATAAATAAATATGGCTAGGCTTAAAAAAATTATCTAACATTTTGTCTGAACAGATCTGATTTCTATCAGTTTTGCGTTTTGCTTGCTTTCTTTTCTTTAAAAGAAACTGCAGAAAATAAAGAGTGGCTTTTATATCTAGAGTCGCTTCTGCACAACAGAGTATTAGGGCCAGGTTGTGAGAATTTTTGTTCAAATACAAGAATAAAATCATAATATTAGCATTAAAAAAGTCTTAAATTTATGAGACAAAGTTGTTTTAATGAGATAAAATTTTCTCAGGATCTTATGAGACGAGTTCAGTCCTTGTCGTTCTTTCTTCTAAACAGACTCAATTATTTGCACAATCATTTTAAAGTCCTGCTACTGATGATAGTGTAATATTGTATTGTCTCTAAAACTTACATTGGATTATAACTTCACAAGATGCTCAACATTCCTCATTTTAATTTTTGGATAGTTTTTTGTGCAGGAATTCTCATAAAAATTACAACTTTATTCTGATTCTCATATTATCTAGACTCTTTTATTGTATAACTGTATTCTTGTGATTTTGTGGTTTTATTCTCATAATTAAAAGATCTATTTTAGTCCTACCCTAATATTTTGTCGTAGAGCTGAGCTGAATTCAATGTCTGAATAAATAAATGTTGTAAAACACGCTGGTCAAACAAAATGGCGGCCTCAGCCTTCACTGTGAACTATGGAAACCCATTGAGATCAAAATATCATCTTCAAAAACCAAAACCACACGCCCTGTAAAACTCACTCTGAATGTTTCCTGCCTCGTCTGGTTCTGCAGAGCGTGTTGTCAGACGGGGAGTCGTCGTCAGAAGCCGACCAGGATCGCTCTGCGGCTCCGCTCCTGGCGCTGATCCGTGACTCCTCTCCTCGACGGTCCTCCTCTCTGTTAAAGATGGCGGCCGCTCCTCCGGCCTCCTCGCCGTCTCCTCTGCCTGACGCTGCTCTGTCCGCTCTCCGCTCAGCAGTCGCAAACAAGACGCTGCAGCTGCAGGTGACAACTTACTGCTAAAGATCCACAGTAAAAAAACCCAAACTTTAAGGTTTAATGGATTTTATACTTTGATGTGAAAGGATCTTGACTACTGGATAAAAGTTATTTTTCATTATTTAAACCTTGTTGATCAAATCTAATTTATTGTCCTGTTGAAGGAAAGCTGAAAAGCTTAAAATTCATTAATCACAATTATTTGACCTAAATAAACAACAAAACCTCTTTAGACTGAGTTCACATAATATATTTATTTTTGTAATAGATTATCTTTACAATTAATCGATTAGTTGGATAAAAAAAAAGTCTCATTCTGCTGATTTTCCATCAGCAAAATGATGCTAAAAAAATATTATTTTGCTAAAATAATATTTTTATTAGCATAACAAGCCACTTATGCTAAATAAGTGGCTTATTTAGTCATTTAAACTTATTTAAGTGGTTATACAAGTTGTAACCATGTAAGCTTATTTTGTACACGGTTAGAAATACATAAAAAATATACAAATAAACAAAGATTCAAGTAGTTTTTAAATAAGAAAAGAAAATTTATTACAGTAACGTCACATTCCTTTAGTAGCAAAGGAAGCATTTGCAGTTAAAAAATACTTTTATAATCTAGATGTGAAAAGCTCAGCCCTTTGTCTTTACTTAGCATCAATGCACTGTAGTCAGTTTATTTATTTTTAATTAATTGATTAGTAATTGAAGAGCAGACTGTGCTTAATAGGAGATTTTTTTTTGATAATTTGAGCCAGGTGAAGCTAAAACTATTCCACTTCTGGAGTTCTGGTTGAACATATTTACAAACAAACGTTTTTTTTAATTCTAAATACAAAATGTATACGTCATTTCATACAGTTTTGTCAGTTTTCTTTCAGCAAATTGCCTCTTATGAGTCTGAATACTCTAGTTAGCGATTAATTTATTCCTAAAATTGTTAACAATTATTCCGCTAATCGATTCATCGTGATTAATTTATGCCAAGACCTTCATCATTGATCTGGTTCCCAGGACGTCCGCGGCCGTCTGCTCTCTGCCCAGTCGTCCATCCAGCAGCTTCGAAAGCAGCTTTCAGACTCCGATACGTCCAGACGAGACTCGGAGCAGCGAAACCAAGCGCTGCAGCGAGAAAGAGACGCAGCTCAGAGAGAGAGAGAGACCGCCCAGAAAGAGAAGTACCATCTGAAGCAGGACAGGGACGCGCTGGCCAGGTCAGGGGTCACCATCTCCTCCTCACTGTTTCATCCTACCGGAGTTTTAACTCCGTGATTCCCGCCTGCAGCGAGAAGGCGAAGCTGGAGCAGAGCGTCCAGGCGGCGGAGAGCAGCGTCCAGATGCTGCAGATGGAACGAGAGAAGCTGCAGCTGGCGCTGCTGGCGGCTCAGCGAGAGCGAGACGGCGAGAGGGAGGAGAAGGAGGCGGCCGCTCAGGAGAGAGACCGGGCCAAAGCCGAGACCCAGAGGATGTAAGCAGGATAATCGAACCTGAACGTTACTAATCCTCACAGTTTTACAGCAGCGAGCGACAAGACGCAGCTGAGAGCTTCAAGCACATTTCCAGACTGGAGCTGCTTCTTTAACTAGTGCAAGAAACACAGTTATGAGCTAATTAGAAAAGCCTAGCAACCGGATTAGGATTAGGGCCACTTTAAGAAAAAGACCCTGACTTTCTGAGGAGTAAATTTCTGCCAAAAATAGTCAGAAATTTTGACATTAATCTCAAAAGTCTTCTTGTAAACTTGAAAATTTTCTGAGCTCGAAAAGTTAAAAATATTCAAGAAAAATTTCATAAATTTTGAGGTTATTTTCACATATTTGCTAGAAAAAAAATTGGAAATTTTCTGAGCTCATAAAGTAGAACAATTTTGACTTTGGGAAATTTTCTGAGTTAAAAAAGTAAAAAATCTTCTACTTTTAATTTGTCATATGTCAGTTATGTTTTTAGCATATAAAAAAAATAATCACAAAGCAGCTTCTTCCTAACTATTGGATTTATAAACCAGCACTTTATCCACAGTGAAACCCAGACCCAGATATATTTGGTAGATTTGAGTTTAATGGCTGGATTTGCCTGATGGTGCATAAACAATTTAAACAATTCTGATTCTGAGAAAAAAGCCAGAATTCTGAGATTAAAGTCGAAACTTTGGGATTAAAGTCAGAATTATATGATGTTGTAGTAGAGCCATTGTTGATAAAAAAAAGGAGTAGATTTCTGAAAAAAAACTTCTAGAAAAAAGATGGAAATTTCTGAGTTTGAAAAGTCAAATATTTGGTAGAAAAAACTGAAATTTTTAGATGAATCTGAGAAATGTTCTAGAAAAAATACAAACATTTGCCAGAAAATTCTGAACTTTTGAAATTAATCTCTGAAATTTCTAGAAAACATGGACATTTCTGAGTTTCAAAAGTAAAAAGTGTTTGAAATTTTTGAATTCAAAATTTTTTTTAAAATTATTTCTAAGTTTCAAACGTTAAAATTTTTTTGAAATCTTTTAGATTCAGAAGTCGGAATTTTTTTAAATTTTTTCTAGAAAATTTCTCAGATTAAACTAAAGACATCAGAGTATTTGGCAGAAATTTCCTCCTTTTTTAATAATCTACATTGACCCTGAAATGCCGTCATAAAATCCTGAGATTAAAGTCAGAATTGTTTTTTTCAGTGGCCTTTATCCTCTTCTGTACTCAAAGCAGCACTGGTGTCAAAAATTAAAATAAAAATAAAAATGAGCTTTAAAGGATTACCACCCAGTTCTGTTGTTGTCCTAACTGAACTCCATCTTGCGTGTTTTGCTGCGTTCAGACAGAAGCAGCGGGATGTGAGTGAGAGCCGAGCATCGGCTCAGAGAGGAGAGCTGTCTGCAGTGAGGGAGAGCCACCAGCAGGGGGAGGTAGAGAGGCAGCTTCTGCAGCTTGAGAAGGCCCAGCTGTCTGAGGCACTGGCTCGGGTAAGGAGGAAACATCCATGTAGTAGAATCTCTGCATGTTTGTGTTTTTGACGCGTCTTTTTCTCCGCAGGCCGAGAGCTGCAGCACGGAGCTGTCACTGCAGCTCAGCAGGCTGCAGTCTGAGGAGGCAGCGCTCAGGGACTCTCTGGCAAAGATGGGCAGCATGAACGAGGCGCTGGCCCAGGACAAGGTGGACCTCAACAACTACATCCTCCAGGTGAGGGCCCCCTGCTGGGCCTTTTAGGGAATACATCATGCTTGAGTATGGAGCCCCCTAGTGGACATGGAGGAAACTTTTCCTTTTGCATTCCCTCGCAATAAATTAGCAAAAACCATTTGGTCCAGTTCAGTTTGATTTAAACTGACTGCTATAAGTATAGATTTATTACCATTCAGTGATTTACTGAACAATATGGTTCAAACTAAATTTGGTTGTAATCCTAGAAACAGCTTCATCTTCTTCATCACTCCATCCAGCTTCTTCCTCCTAAACTACCGACGACGAATCGCTCAAATCTTCGCTGAAATCAATCACAGCTTCTTCTGTGCATTCAGCCTCAGTTGTTTACGGTTTGACTTACCCTCATGACATCACAAGATGGCGTTGGTGCTCAACCCAATTACTACAGACGAAAACAGCGACACTCTGCATTTATAGTATTCTGTGAGACATATTTGTTATTAAAAGCTTCTGCGTATCCATGATGAACATGCAGTAGTTCATCTTTTTAAATCATGTCAGTGGTTTTATCGCGACTCTTTAAGTCAAGCAGAAAGAACTGAGCTTTTCACATGTTGATATTAGAAATATTTTTTAGCTGCAGATGCAGTAAATGATCAACGGGTCACTAAAGAAATGCTTCGCTATCACATTTTAAGCAATAAAAGGTTACTTTATTATCTAAAAAAGTATTTGAGTGTGTGTTTATTTGTATATTTTAATGCACTTCTAATATTGTGTAAAATAAGCTTAAGTACTTAAAATAAAAATCAGCAGAATGTGATTTTCAACCTTTTTTCAGCAGGAGAATAAATTAGATACGACCAATGTTTACATAATGAAAAATAATCAATGATCAAGTGTTCACTAAAGGAATTCTTTAATTGGATTTTAGACAATTAAATGTTTACTTTGTCATTTAAAAATGGAACTCAATTATTTATCTGTACTTTTAATATTGTATATAAGGGCTTAAATGGAAAATCTGCAGAATGTGCCAATTTTTCTATCTGATTTATTGTCAGAACAATCAACAGAATAATTGATAACTAAAATAATCGCAGTTCTAGTTTATAACACAACAAGAAGAAGCGGTAAAGTTTGTGTTTATAGTTGGTCTGTCGGTTACCACAGCCCAGTTTCGTTGTTTATTCGTCTCTCAGCTGGAGGAGGAGAAGCGCGTCCTGCTGGCTCAGCGGCGTGAGGCGGAGCAGGAGCGGCTGACCATCAGGGACGAGCTGGTCCGTCTGGAGCAGGACCGGCTGGAGCTGGACGCCGGCCGCGTGGCGCTGCAGCAGGCGCTGCAGGACGCCGAGCAGAGCCGGGCCGGGCCGGAGAGCGAGCTGCAGAGTCTCAGAGCGGAGAGGCTGCGGCTGCAGCAGAAGGTGACCCAGGTACAGAACCGGGTCTGTTATTTATTGGTCCAAACGAGCAGGAAGAGAACGTCACTCTGTTTACATATTTACCAGGAATGGACCAGATTTATATTTGCTTTTCCAGACGTCATTCTCCATCTGAATATCTAAATATGGCTTCGTTTTCTTCCTTTCTTTCCTTCTCTTCTCTTTCCTTTCTTCCTTTTTTCCTCTTATTTCTTTCCTATGTCTGTGTTTATGTCTTTTCTTCCTTTATTTTCTTTGCATCTTTTCGTCCTTTTCTTCCCTACCTTCCTTTGCGTCCCATCTTCACTTCCTTTCTATCTTTTTTTTCTTTCCTTCCTTTCATTGTCTTTCTGCTTTTTGCTGGTACCACATCTAAAGCCTGACAGATGTAGAAATCTCTGCCATATTTTCATGGTCAATTTTAATGTTTTTACTTTGATGTAAAACTCTGAGGATTCTGGAGAAAGTCTGGAAGATGTTCCCGGACCCAGAGGAACTCGTGGCCTTTACTTCCTGGGTTTTTCTCTCTGTTTGTTGGCAGCTTTGTGCCGAGGTCGGTTCTCTGGGCTCTGAGCTGAATCTGGCCCAGGGGGAGGGCCAGAAGAATGAGGCGGCGCTGGAGGAGGCGGGCCGCGGTCGGGCGGAGCTGGCCCGGGACAAAGCGGCTCTGGTGGTCCAGCTGACGGCGTCTGAAAGAGAAAACGCGGCGCTGTCAGAGGAACTGGCTGCTTTCAGGTCACAACTGATCCGTTATCATGTAAAAACCCTGAAGCTGCAGCTTCACCAGCTCCACTTAAATAGATCTATAATTCAGATTTATTATTTCACGTCTTTGTGTCTTTGAACCTGCAGGTCTGAGCGGGAATCCCTGGAAACGGGTCTGTTTGAGGCGCAGCAGCAGCTGGCGCAGGTCGAGTCCCGCAGAGATCAGCTGGAGGCCGAGAGCCAAACGCTGAGCGTCCGCTGCGAGACGGCTGCAGGTGAAAACCCAGAACAACAGAACACGAGCCGCACGTCTGAAACACGAGTCAGCCGCCACCGCAACTGTTAGACAATAAATCAATAACAGCTTATATCGCTGTAGGCACGTGATCAATATCGACAGATAACATGTGGCATGTAGAATAATCAATGATTTCACCAAACTCTGATCCAGAACTGCAAAGAATTCTGGGAGATGTAGACAGAGGAAAGAGTTTAGCCACTCAAAGCCAGCTAAGCAAAGTGAGTGGCAAGAACTAACTCCCTCGATCTCTGGTTACCTAGCAACTCATTCACTCTCTGGTTACCTAGCAACAATCTGTTGAGTAACTGTTAAGGCAGCAGTTTAAAGTTTCGCCACATAACTGCTTAAAATTAAAAAAACAACAACGTGGAATAAAAACTGGAAAACCCAGGAAAGCTCATGCTGCCAGTTTGGTGCTATTTCAGATATTTAAAACAAAAAAAAAAAACGAATCAATAATCATCGATATTGACTGATATGAAATATTTATATCGTGATATGTTTTTCAGCCATGTTGTAACTATAGCAACCGTTAATGCAAATTCAGTCGTCAGTCACAAGCTTTGCCATTTTCACCAATCATGAAAATGACCAATCACCTTAAAAGCACATGTGTCAAACTCAAGGCCCGGGGGCCAAATCCGGTCCACCACAGGGTTTTATGTGGCGGACCGGATTAAATGAACCTTAAATTAATAGAACCTTAAATATTATTTTATCAATTAAATCACTTATTCAAAATAATGAGTGTGTTAGTTTACAAGTTTACAAATCAAAGCAGTTCTTATTTCAATCAATCTCAGGCAAATACTGACACCCGCATTTTTTTATGTTCATTGTGAGTTTACTGCAAATTTTTCACATCGATGGTGAAACATCAGGTTTACATGATGCTAACTCTCACCTGCTGGTGGCAGTATTTTTGTCTCCAACTACACTCAACCTTTCTTGATGCCAAGTTATATTCTGTGATCGAAGCGGCGAACAATAATAATATAATTACAGCTGTTGTATAATAGAGACAATGCCCGAGGTCGTTAAAAAGAGCGCCATCTGAACAGTGCGTCTCGCACTTGGGGCGGCTATACAGATCCGGCCCAGACGGCAGGAAAGTTGCGGGAACTGTCTGATTCCGGTAGAATCCATAACGAACCAAAAGCCCACGTCTGAGAGGAAAATCGTGGGAAGCGTCGCTGAGGGGATGGTTAGCATTCTGTATGGCGAATCATATTTAATATCATGCACAAGCAAATAGTTTGAAATTAGCTCCACCAAATCAGTAATTTAGATTTTTTTTAAAATCACAAAAACAAACGAGAAAACCTGGAGGGATGACCACTGTGAAAAGACGTTCGTTATTCTTAAGAGGTGCTCACTTGATGCAGACTCAAATATCAGTACATTCTGGCACAAAATCTTTTATTATTATTGCAAAAAAAATCCCCAAAACATCGCTGCATCCTGGAGGGAAGAACCAGTGTGAGGATGTGTGTTGAGTGAGAATTAAGTTGCTCTCCTGGACGTGTTTTCTAGCTGAGCTGAAGCGGTTGCGCTCAGATGGTGAGATCGCCCTGGCGCAGGGAGAGAGAGAGAAACAGACTCTGACTCAGGCCCTCAGCGCTGCGCAGCTGGAGGCTCAGCAGGCGTTACGCAAGGCCGTCTCTGAGCATCAGGAGGAGGTGGAGAGGCTGGTCTCAGAGAAGGTGAGAACCCCTTCAACACGTTGGTTTTGAAGTACAAGCTACTGACGGGCTCTCAGTGTCTGCTCTGCTGACCTTCGTGCTACAGGAAGCGGTGTGTCGCAGCCTGCAGACGGAGCATGAAGCAGCTCTGAGGCGGTGCAGGCAGGAGATGGACGACCAGCAGCAGAGAGCAAAGAGAGACAGAGAGGAGCTGCAGGAGGAGCTGAGGGCCCTGCAGCTCGACCGAGACCAGAGTCTGCTGCAGGCCGAGACGGAGAAACAGCAGGTCAGATCCAAATACCTGACAGCTGCTGCTTCACATTAAACTTCACATTCACTGCTCTCCTCATCATCTGGGTCACATGTGTCAAACTCAAGGCCCGAGGGCCAAATTGGGCTCAACATAGCTCTTTATATGGGCTTCTAAACTCATCTTAGAAGTTGAGAAGAAGAAGAAATTTTAAGATAACAATTGTGTGCTTAAACATTATCGATCAAATCAATGCAGCTTTAATCTTTTTACTGCTAAATTACATCAATCAGTCCCACCAGTGTTCACAGAAATAGCCACTTTATTTCTCACTAATGGATAATTGTGAGTTTATTTAAAATTTTCAGCAAAAATAATCAATATTGATGGGTTTACATAATGCTAATTCTCATCAGCAGGTGGCAGTGTCTTTTTTCCACTACACTGCTGCCTCAGTCTAACCTGATGCCAAGTTATAGTTTGTTATCGATGTAACAAAAAGTCACATTTACCGTCATACATGAGTGCAAATATTTCTAAATTAAATTTTTATTGCAGAAATTTATAAAAACAATTGTAAAATCCTGGAAGGACTGATAAATGATGTTCATTGTATATATAATTTTAAGCGCATATCGAATGAGACAGCTATTAATTAATATTTTAATAGTTTCTTAATGGGTTTTATCAATACGTTCTGACACAATCAACGCTGGAGAACATTTATGATCTTGATGTGGCCCAAAATAGAAACGAGTTGGTGCGCCTGATCTAAGTGAGCTGTTTAACTGTTCCTCCGTAGGCGCTCTCGCTGAAGGAGGCGGAGAAGGCGGTGTTGTGTGACAGAGTGTCCAGTCTGCAGGCGGAGCTGTCGGCTGCAGCTCTGGAGGCCGAGCGGACGGCCAGAGAAGCAGCTCAACTCAAAGAGCAGGAGGAGGTGACGGATTTTGTCTCCATTTATCTCCAGTTGCTCCTGCAGCTAGTGGTTATTTTACTAACTGATTACAATTCATCGATTAGTTGGATTAAGAAGTTGGTACATTCTGCAGATTTTTCATCGAATTCTTTTTTATACAACACTAGAAATACATTTTAAAAATTTAAATAAACAAATTCCTTTTTAAAGCAGAAAATTGTCATTTTCTTTCCTAAAATGCAACAACAGCATTCTTTTTGCATCTGCAGCTAAGTAAGACTCCTAACATCAACATGTGAAGGGCTCAGGCCTTTTCTGCAACAGATCATCAATAGGTCTGATCTGTTGACTATTTTTGGATAAACTGATTCGCTTCTCAGGAGATTTCTTTTGCAGAAGTTGAACCGGGTGAAGCTAAAACTATTCACCCTGAGGAGTTTTGGGTGGAACATATTTACAGACAACATAACTTCATATTTTTTTTTACAGTTTTGGCTGAATTACTGCTCTGAGTATGTTCTTCTTTCAGCAAATTGCCTTTTTTTAGCACTCATCTTGCTATTAATCAATTAGTAAAACATTTCATTAATTGATTTGTCGCAACCAGTCCGATTAATGGTTTCAGCCCGACTGCTGTTTCAATCTAGAAGTACACAGATTAAAAAAGATTGTTTTATTATTTTTTTTCAGATCAGAGTTGGAGCTCTGACCAGTGAGATGTTGGAGCTTCGCTCTCGGCTGGACGAGGCGACATCGGCTCATCAAAGGGAACTCCACGGTCTGCAGGAGCTCTGCACTGATCTGCGCTCGCGAGCCGACGTCGTTCTCAAAGAGGTAAATGACACAACGCAGAAGAAAACCCATGTAGAAAAGTGCTGGTCAGGCACAAACAGGAAGTTTCCTCAGTTTCACTTTGTTCCAGTTCTGCAAAGAAAGTACATGAAGCACCTTTTGTCATCCAGTTATTAATCGGTTAATCCAAAAAATAATCAACGGATCCATCACAACTCAAAACTCATCTGTTTAAATTAGCCTTCATGCTTACATTTTTAGTTATTTTGTGTGTTCATAGACATTTTTTACTGTTTAATTTGTCTTTTTAATGTAAAGTGTCCTTGGGTGTTTTAAAAGGCGCTGACAAATAATTTGCAATATAATAATATTAATTACTATTATTATTCTTAAACCTACACTGTATTGATGTTAAGTTGAGCAGAAAGGGCTGAACTCATGTTGATGTTGGAAGTATTTTTTTAATTGCAGATGCTTCCTTTGCTACAAACGATCAAAAAGAATGCAGTTATTGCATTTTAGGCAATAAAATTTTTAAGGAATTCAATTACTTGTTTATTCACATTTTTATGTATTTTTAATACCTCATTCAAAAAAGCTTAAGTTGTTAAATAATAATTCTTCAAAATGTGCCAATTTTTTTTTTTTACCGACTTATTGTCAGAATAATTCAGTGGTAAAATAATCTGTACTTGCAGCTCTGCAAGATTTTAAACTGAAAACTTACTATCTTTAAATCACCACAGTTGTTTAAAGTTAATAATGTGACATATTGATGAAACAAATCGTGATACTGACAAAATGTTTCACAGCAGGAATAGCTGTTGGGAATATTGATGCTTTATTGATATATTTGTAATAATTCGGCTTTCCCTACTTTTGTGCACCGCAGATTTCATTTTTTCATACTTTGGTACTTGAGGACTATTGTTTCTTGATATTTTAAATACAAGACTTCGCAAACTGCTGAAAATGTTAAACACTCCTATGAGAAACCTGCATCAACTGACAGGTGACCGGTTGTCGTGACGATGAAGGAACGTGTTCGTTGTTTCTCCAGTTGGAGCAGTGCAGGGCATCCCTGTCAGCGGCGGAGGAGAGCCGAGACCAGGGGAGGCGGAGCCTGCTGGAGAACGAACGCCGTCTGAGCCAGACTCAGGAGGCGTCGGAGAACTGCAGGAGGGATGCGACGGAGCTGCGGCGCAGCCTCAGCGACGTCACGAAGGAGAGGGACGCTCTGAGCCAGTCCAACGCTCAGCTGAGAGGAGCGCTGCGCAGCGCGGAGACGGAGAGGATCAGGTGGGAGAGTGGAGACAGGTGTGTTTGCAGAGGGAAGGGTGTGTGTTTCTCAATGTGTGTGTGTGTGTGTGTTAGTGTGAAGCGACAGTGTGAGGAGAAGGAGCAGAGGCTGGCTGTGCTGGAGGAGAACCTGTCGTCGTCTCAGAAGGAAGTGACTGAGCTGCGCAGCTGTCTGAGAGAGGTCGAAAGGTCACGCCTGGAGGCTCGGCGGGAGCTGCAGGAGCTCCGCAGACAGGTCAGAAGATCTCCATCGTAGAAATTTTATTTTATTTTCCTTCCTTGAACAGGGTCGATTGGCTTTACAAAACATGTTCACTACATTTTTTGCACAAAATCATTTTTAGATAATTAGATTTTAGTCTGGTCAGTTCTGCCTGTTTTAAGGCCTTTTAAGAATGACCTGTTTTAGTCTTCTGTCACTTTAAATCCTAACAAACTGCAATATACGGTACAAGGCTGTAACAGAAAATACTGTGCTGTTATTGCAAATAAAAATATTGGATTCACAATCCAACGGATGTGCAAATGGACGTATAAAACTGTGCAAAATGTAACTTTTACATAATAGGTCTGCTTTAAAGGTTCGGTTTGCAGGATATTCTGTACATCACAGTTTCTGGGACATTGTTATCGTTGCTCCAGTTGAAGGTTGTGGATGCAGAGAAGGAGCAGAGAGGAAGGGAGGTGGAAGAGCTGCAGACTCGTCTGGTTCTGGAGGAGCAAAGAGAGGAGGAGCGAGGGAAGGAGGTCTTCTCCCTAAAGCAGAAGCTCACTGAAGCTGAAACAACCAGAGAGTCCATCAAGAAGGAGGTGAGGACGGTGTGTTTTACTGCTTCTCTCTGTCCTCTCTCAGCGGCGTGTTAATGTTTAGCTCTGTGCCAGCTCGCCCTGACCCAGAGACGTCTGACAGAGTCCGAGTCCGGCTGGCGCAGCTGTGAGAGAGAGCTAACGGCTCAGCTGCAGGACGCCCGCGGCTGCGAGAAGAAGCTCCAGGATGAAGCCAAGAACCTGTCGCTGCGCGCTCAGGCCGCCCACGATGCCGCCGCTCTGTCCGGCCTGCAGCTGAGCGAGGCGCAGGGCCGGCTGACCGCCACTGAAGCCGAGCTCACCCGGGCCGAGGCCGCCAGGAGGGATCTGGAGTTTCGGCTGAGCGGTCTCCAGTCTGCCCTGACCCGGACGCTGGGCATCGGGGCCAGCGGCAGGGGCTGCAGGGGGCGGAGCCCCGGCAGCAGCTCCACGTCACCGGGCAGCGTGTCACGCCACCACAGCATCTCGCCGCTGCGCTCCTCACTGTCGCCACCTAAAGGTCAACAGACAACATGTTCTGGTTACTTGAGTAAAGTGTGTTGTCTTGTTAATGTGCTGAGAAATGTTCAGCGTCACCAGAAGAAGTTACAACGACATACGACATGGCTGAAAAACGATATAAACATTTCATATCAGTCGGTATTGATAATTTGAAACATATTTCAAATATATGTTTTAAATATTTGAAATATCCAAAACATTTCAAATGTTTTAAATATTTGAAAAACTACCAAACTATTACGTGGCCGCTCCTGTTTTATCCAGTTTTCACTTTGTGCCAGTCTTTTTTTCATTTTTAAGCAAATATGAAGCACTGTGACGAATCCTGAAACTGTTGCTGCGCATGTCACTCAGCAGGTTGTTGCTAGGCAGCCAAAGAGTGAGAGAGTTAGTTAATGCCACCAACTTTGCTTATCTGACTGTGAGATGTTGAGCGCCTGTGGTGTTCAAATTGAAGTTCAGTGAAATTATTAACAATTATATTACATGTATTATCTATTGTTATTGGTTTATGGTCTGGTCTACAACAACGCCAATCATTTTTATTAATTTAGGCATCAATTTTGAGCCTGAGCTCTGTGCACTCTAGTTACTATTTGTCCATGAAAACCAAAAAACTTAAGAGTGATCAATCTAAAGGCGAATGTAACTTATATAATCATTTGTTGAGTCGTAGGTTGGTGGTTTACACAGTACAAAACAGGTCAATATTTAGTGAGATCTTATTGTAAATTTGCTGAGCAGTGCAGGAATAAGTTGATTTATTTTCACAAAATGTTGCAGCACAAAGTGAATTTAACTCTGGTTGTGACTGAAGCAGAGTTTCGAGGAAGCACGCCGGACAACACGTTGGGTTCTGGTGCCGTTTCTCCAGAGAGAGGCGACACGCCGCTGCCTCAGTCTGAACTCGACCCAGATTCACTGAGAAGTGGCCTCAGAGATTTCCTCCAGGAGCTGCGAGATACACAAAGAGAAAGGGTAACACACCTGCAGCACAACACCAAAACCTTATGAATTATTATTATTTTTTAATTCCTTGGAAATATTTGGTATTGCTGATTTTGCAGGATGACGCTCACTGCCAGCTGGGGGTCCTGCAGCGGGAGCTGGAGGAGCTGAAGGGGGAACGCAGCTCTGCTCAGAGTCGCTTCTCTCTGCTGCAGAGCTCTTTGCAGGAGCTGCAAGAAGGTTTGAATATAAAAATAATGAATATAATGAATCAATAATGAATCTATTGATTATTCTCATAATTAATCAGATAAAAAATTTACACATTCTACAGATTTTTTATTTAATCACTTAAGTATTTTTGCACAATATTAGCAATACATTTATAGCCCTTTATGGCTACAATGGCTGCTGGAAAAGAGAAGAGCTTTGTGGTTGATTTACCATTCAGATTGTTGGTTGTGCAGGAGGCTTTTCTTCTGCTTTTCAAACACGTACCATTATTTAAATGTGGCTCATGTGTAGCTGAGTTGGGGACGTGGCCAACAGCAGCTCATTTGGATTTAAAGTGACAGGAGCCCCAGAAACAGCTCGCTGTGAAAGGAGCTCCCAATAGGCAGAACTGAACTGACTAAAATCTAATTATCTAAGAAGGATTTTGTGCGAAAAATGTAATAAACATGTTTTGTATAGACCTATCCTAACCTGTTCAAGGAAGCACCTTTAAGATGAATTAATGCTCAGAGTTGGTCAAGTCCTGCGATGTTTCATTCAGTGAAGCGTGGGCTGGATGAGCGTCTGACCACCACTCAGATCCTGCTGCAGCAGCAGGAGGAGGCGGTCAGGAGAGGAGACAGAGAAAGGAGAGCTCTCTCCGACCGGGTGAAGGAGTTGGAGCGATCGCTGCAGTCCTCAGAGGCGGATAAGAAGCACACCCAGGTACACGCTCTTCTTTACGCAATCTCTCTCACAGCGAGGGATCACGGGCGATCTGCCGTCGCCATATGGCTGCACTCAACAGTGGATTTATTAAAGTGAGCTGTCAGGAGTTGAAATAACAACAGATGTCCCCCTCTACTGCCAACACCTTCCACAATGATTCACCTCCTGCACCACAGGAGGAGCAGACACAACGCAGCCCAGGATGAAGCAAACCCTACCAACGTGAACTCTGTGCACCCCGCTCCTCTGCAGGATCAGCTGAACAAGCAGCGGGCCGCTGAGGTGCGTCTGGAGGCGGAGAGGAAGCGCCTGCGGGAGGCGCTAGAGGCAGCCGAGGCTCGGGCCACCAGGGTGGAGCTGGGGAGGCGAAGCCTGGAGGGGGAGCTACAGAGACTGAAGCTGAGTGTGGGGGACCGTGAGGCCGAGAGCCAGGCGTCCCAGCAGCGCCACGACGCTCTGATCAAACAGGTCTGCAAAAAAAAGAAACGCATCTGCAACTCTGAAACCGCCGGAAGCAGCTTTACAGTCCGACGCAACGCAAACGTTTTACACCATGCATAGTTTCTCTGTAGTTTCTTTGAAAGGAGAGACGTTTTCTGTCTGATTTTTAAACGTCTTTATCAGTCCGTCTCCAAGTCTGGCACTCAATGGAGCGGGCATGGATGTCTTCCCTCCATCTATCTCTGCACATTTCCTGTTTAAATATTAAAAAAGAGGAAAAATCTTTAGAATTTGGCTGCTTTTTACTCATTTTCTCTACATTTTTTATGCCTGACTCTTAATTCAAGTGTATTTTGTATATTTGCACCAGAAACTAGATCAAAAATACTTGGTAAGGTTTTGCGTTTTCCCTCAACCTTGAGTTGACTTTTAAAGTCAATATTGTAATTGTTTCATAATCCTGGAGCAAAAAACATTTACAGCAGAGAGACTATTATTTCTGGAGGAGAAGAAATCCATCTTCATGTTAGTGTCCATGGTGTTCACTCATGTTTCCAGCATACAAACCTTAATCCATAATCAGAGCTTCCTGTCTATTCAATATATTCCCATCCTGTAGGTGTTTTTTAATGACAGTGGGGACATGTAGATTTCAAGAAATGTTAAACTAAATCACTGACAATTCAAGACTTTTTCAGAAAGTAAACTCGGTTCACGGATTGCTTTTGTGTCTTCTACCTGCTGCAGGTTGCAGAGAGAGAAGCTCGTGTTTCCCAGCTGCAGAGGGACGTTGACAGGCTGAGTCAGAACCTGCTGAAAGCTCAGGAAGGCGAATCTGCTCTTAAGGAAAAGGCCGCCTCCCTCAGCCAGACCCTCCAGGAGGTGACGGCCTCCCACAGCAGCACGCAGAGCCGTCTGCTCGCCCTGCAGAAGACGCTCGGTTCGGCTGAGCAGGACAAGAGGCTCCTGCAGGTTTGTGGGTCAGATTGAAGGAAGGCTGCCTGTGAATAAAAAGTTAATTGTAATTTGATGGATATTTTGCTTTGATTAGGAGCGACTGGATGAAGCACGGGCAGCTCTGGCTGAAGGGAAGAGAAACATGGCTGCCCTTACTGAGCGCGTGCAGAACCTGCAGAGTGAGCTGAGCCAGATCGAGCTGCGGCGAGAAGAGCTGGAGGCCGAGCTCAGCAGCACTCAGGAGGTCAGAGAGATTAGCTGGGTTTCTGTTACAAATGGCACCAATCCTTGTTCGTATTCTCCTCATGTCAAAAAAACACAACTTCACAATTGCCCTGTTTTCATTAAATGAGAAATGAAATAAAAAGCTGATGTGAAAAAACTTGTTCACATGACGAAATCATTAAAATCATGGCAGCAATGAATGTAAACACATGAGATTATATTCATAATTCAGCCATTTTCAGTCTGAGAAGACGTCAGTGTCTGATTCAGGCGTTGGAGCGACAAGTCGCTTAGACTTGGGAGGGACTATTTATGCGATGTTTTGGAGAAACTGTAGTTTACAGAAGAGCAATGGATTCAAGTTCAAATGACGCACAACTTTTTATGAATTGTCCAGAGCTATGGTGGAGCCAGCTGTCCAAAAAACCCCAAAAACAAACCACCATCCTGTTACCACTTCCTGTCGTCTCCTTTGTCATTTTTGCCAGTAGTAACATCCGGTTGTTGATCATGTGACTCAAATGCTTCTTATTGAGCAACGTTCTTCTATTAAGCAAATTTATTTTTGTAAATTCAAATTGGACAATTTTATGGTTAATGAAGGCAAGTGACAGAGTTTCTTCAGAAGAAGTACAAGTCTGTTTTCTCCTCTCAGGCTCTGCGTCAGCGATCGGCCAGCCTTGTGGAGGCTCAGCGGTGCGCCCAGCTGGTCCAGACAGAGCGGGCCGTCGTAGAGGAGCGGCTGCGCGCGCTGCAGAGAGCGGTGGCTCTGCTGGAGACGGAGAAGAAGGATGCAGAGAGGCAGGCGGTGAGGCTGGAGAAAGACAAGAACGCACTGAGGAACACCCTGGATAAGGCAAGTTCCGGTTCATTTCCTCTACAAATCTGAAGACGTGGTGTTCGTGTTTCTGAAACTAAACATGGACCACGTCAGGTCGAACGTCAAAAGCTGAAGTCCGAGGAGGGCAGCATGCGGCTTTCTGCTGAGAGGGGCCGTCTGGATCGCTCGCTGAACACGGCAGAGCAGGAACTTCAGGAGGCGCAGCAGCAAATACTGATGCTTCAGGTGAGGATGAGGCGCAAAAACAGATAAATCAGAAATGAAACAAGGAAGCAGAATAAAGCTTCACCAAACTGCTGTTTGTCATTGCTAAACAATGACTGCAGGAGGGAAGGCTGGGCGACTTGGCATAGAAATTAAATCTCAAATATTTGTCATACCAGAGCCACTTTCAGATTTTTAATTGATTTTGTTTTTCATGCTTCCTTTTCTAAATTACAAATGACTGGAAATATTTTCAGAAAATGGCTTTTATTTCAGTCAATTCTTCTGTGATGTGTATTATGGGGTATTAAGGCCAGGCGACAAGAAATGTTACAAGAAAACAGTCATATTATCAGAATAAAGATTTTAGCAAAAGAAAGTCTTAAAATTACAAGAAAAAAGTTGTTTTAATGACAAAAAAGCTTGTGTAATTTTACTTTTTTTGTGCTGAAGTTCTCATAAAGTAACTACTTATTACTATATTCTCATAATTAAAGAAGAAAAAAAATCTGCTGATATTCTAAAGATTCGACTTGAATTTAAAGTCCAAATAAACTGAAGCTGTAAAACATGCTTGTGAAACAAGATGGCCGCCCACGGCGTGCTCACATCTCTCTGAATGATCAAAACTCAAAAAGTGCATTGGTGGAAAAAAAAATCCAGATTTTCCAAAAATTTATTCTTCACCAAAAATATGATTAAATGATAAAATCGATTTATCGCACAGCTCTAGTGGAAATCTCAGCTGGCTAAGGAAAAGCAAACACATGTTCGACATTAAGAAAAATCTGCATTCTTACATCAGCTTTTTATACTTGTGTGGCGTATAATTATCCACTCACAATTTGCTGTGAAAACGCAGCAAAAGAAGAGCTTTAATGTCCCATGTAAGCAGACATCTGAGATCAATATCACCCATGTTTAAAAGGGAAGACTTGTTTTTCCTTGCAGTGTGCACAAAAACATTTTTACATTTTCCAGAAACTGAGTTTAATTCCTGTCATTTATTTTAAGTCATATTAACTTTTTTTTTAAAAAAACCACCACAGAAAGGCCACAAACAAGTGAATGGGAACAAAACTGCAGGACGTTTTAGTGGAATTCAGGATCTATTAAGTTGTTGATGTCAAGGAGATTTAATGCCTCAGACATTTCCTTATTTAGTCAAACGTTTCCCAGGCTGCAGAAATGTTTGTGAGGGAAAACAATAGCAGTCAAAGGAACCTCAAAAAGACAATTAGTATTGAATCTAAAAACTTTCTGTGTGCAGGGGGAAAGAGAAAGTTTAGACACCGCCCTTTAATGACAGTAGATCCTGTACAATTCAACTGAAAACAAGCAAACAATATGTTAGAAACAATGGAAGTGTGGGAATAAGATTCCTTGTGGCAAAATATTTTATTTTATCTGATCAAACAATTTAGACATCAGCTTGATGTGACAAAATCTAATTTTGGAGCAATGAATTCATTGCATCGGTCAACCTCACTTTCATGATGAAATAATAATTTAAATTGTACATTTTGGATGTTTTTTTGCTTCCATTTGGATCTTAAATGCTTCTTTAAAAAATCCCAGACGCTTAAAAAACACTGAGTTGTTGTTTGGCAACAAGTTAATGTTACTTTGTGTCTGGAAAATGAGCTGTTTCAAAAACCAGAGTCACGTTAAACGTATGTGTCGTTACCTAGCAACACCAGGACAGCAAAGCCCGTCACCTAGCAACCCAAGAATGTCACTTTAAATCCTACTAAGGATTTAAAGTGACAAGACGCCCAAAAGCAGCTCAGACTAAAATCAGACTATAATCTCATTATCTAAGAATTATTTTGTACAAAAAAGTTTAATAAACATGTTTTTTTATAGCCCATTCCTAACCTCAACGAAGTATAATAGGTCATCTATAAAAACACTCCGTGTGGATTAGTTGGAGCATTTCATGGGTAAATGGACGTCGTGTTTGCTGTTTTTTTGACTTCACATTACCCTCCCTGTGCGTTTTCTCCTGAGCAGACTCAGCTGGCTGACATGGAGCACTCACACAGTCTGTGTGAGAGTTTGGTGCAGCAGCGTGACGAGGTCCAGCGGGAGGCCGAGAAGATGAGGAGCAGTCTCCGGGACGTGGAGCGGACGCTGGGCTCCAGGGAGCGAGCTCACCGCCACCGGGTCAAAGGCCTGGAGGAGCAGGTGGGCAAGGGCGTCTTCATTGTTTTCCACAGAAAATAGTTGTTTTGTTTGCAAATATATTTATGCAGGACCCACAAAAGCACAGCAGCTGCTTCTCCAAAAATAAAAGAATACACAGTCCAACCTGACACGTTGCTAAAACGGCTTAAAAAGAAACATAACAGATGTCTAATGGGCTGGACCAGCCTCTAAACTCTGTAAAGCTGGGTAAAGATTATGTTGTAAAATCTAACGGATCCTCAATGTTCCTGCTTTGTAAACTTTCTGCCATTTTCAGCTACCCTGCTCTTTCCAGACACTGAAACCCAGAAATATAAAACCTTTGTTTCAGAACTGTTCTGGAAATCACACATTATCTGTAAGTGTTACCACAGAACCAATCATTGATCAGATTCATCAAGTAAAGGTGACACTAAATGCTTCCCAGTTGGGACGATGACTAAAACAGGGTATAATAAATTAGCTGCAGTTGGGAACTTTAACCTAGAAAGACAACAAAACTAGGAAATAATTCACTCACTGATCAACTTTTCAGTTTGCAAACAACGCAGACTCCCTGAGAATGAATTATCAAGACTAAACCCAAAACCATTTATTTCTTCCACTTTAAAATGATGCACTACTTCGTGGCAACATTGAATATTGTGGATGTAACATAATAAAATGTGGAGTGTATCACATTTCCAAGCACTTTGTTTGTATCTCAAACTTCTTCTTAGGTACTTTATCTAGTAATACTTTACGTTATCTAGGAATTTCAGTCGTTTATTTTTGTTTAAATGCGTTAAAGTCTAATAAAGATGCTGTTTAATCATAATGGAGTCTGTAAAAGCTGCCCTCTCTTCCCTGTGTCTCCCACTCCAAGATGGATTACAGATTATAGTCATGTGATCAGTCATTCAGATTAAAATGTAACATCTTTGTTTCTCACTTCAGGTTTCCACTCTGAAGGAGCAGCTGCAGCAGGAGATTAAGCGCCGGCAGCCGTCTCTCCCAGCATCGCTGCTGTCCAAATGAGACGCAGCTCAGAGGAAGAAACTACTTCAGGGAAAACAATGTAAAAACTCAAACTCAAATTAATCCGTACTGTGACTCTAGACGCAGCTTACTGTGGCTGTGAAAAATAATTTTTGATTCTTGAGGTGCTTCCCTGATGCTTAGAGCAGTAACCAACGACCAAATGAAGCACAAACGTGAAAATGCCTTAAAACCTCCAGCAGACCACTAATCGCTCCTTAAACGTCTGGAATCGGTCCTAAACTTTCTGCTGGTTTTTATGAAAAACTTCAAATCGTTACAGGATTTCTCTGCTGGGTTTGGACATTGTGCAGGATTTTAAATTTTGGATATTATTTGCAGCTATTAAAGGACAAAGAATTTGTATTTAAAGCACCATTAAGTGAAGTGCTGTGTTTGTTCTCTTAGAGGCAGATTTAATTAGTTATCTAATGTTAGATAAAACCCTATTTTATAACTGAAAACCTGATTTTTATTACTTTACTGCATTATTTTTTTAGAAGTCAGTATTATTGCCCACGTGTGCTTTTTTTCTTGCTGTACGAACACTGACAGACTGACGACGAATTACATCAGTCACATTTGAGTTTAAATAAACATGAAAGCCATGTTTTCTGGAGAGTGCAAGAAGAAATGTAGGAGTGGCAGCATCATGCTGTGGGGATGATTTTTATCACAGGTCCACAACAGCAGGGTTTCTCTTTTAGCTATCTGTAACAAGCATCATCTTTGTTAGGATAAATAAGTATCTTAATACTTTACATTAGTACAGAAGATGAAAATCTGAACTGCTTGGTTTATGTGTAAAATCTAAAATTGGACAAATACTTGCATGAGTTGGAATAAGAAGAGGAAAAGCTAAAAAGACCTAAAAGATCACCCTGATAATTTACAATAAAAGGTGAATTTGTACTTCTGACTGTTTGTATTTTATTACATCTTTCACACAAACTACTGGCCTACCTGCAGGATTCCTATGCAGTCTTTAAAAGTCTGGATTTTTTTTTTGTACAGGATCTGAATAAATATAGAAAAACAAAAATTGGGAATTGAATATTTTTAAAGCATAAAAGTATCATTATATCCAGTAGATGCAGTGATGTGATTCTCACATTGATTTGATTTAATTTGACATTCTTTTATTTAGCAGTTATTCAGCCTGGGAAGATCTGGGTTGTTGATGTACTAAATTAATACACATTTTTTCTTTTAAATGGACCATTTTACTTCTTGTTTGGTCTCTACAGAGCCCCCTAGAGGACATGAAGGAATTTGTTTTCTTTTGCTTTCTCTGGCAATGATGTACTGATCAGTTCTTGCGGCATAATTGATTACTGTAAGCCTTTCTTATGGTTGCCTTTCTGCTATAATATAAGGCATTTGCATGTTATAAGGGCCTAGTCAAAGTGCACAACCTCACACAGAGCAGCTGGAGTTTAAACATTTTATTTTTTTCAGTTTTTATGGTGACATTTTTACAAAGCAGTAGTACAGAGGCGGTGGTTGGACGGCCCTTTAGACCAATCATGCTGATGTTCTGCAGCATCTTATTGTCTCTCCTGATCATCTCTATTAATGACTGCTTTTCAACAAAAGTACAGTACAAACACAAAATATGAGATTATTATGGCACAATGTTAAAAAAAAAAGGATAAAAAACAGAAATAAAATGAGTTTTCATGGTTTTATGAAGCCATGAAAACTCATTTTCATGCACCTCTAAAGGTTTTATAGCACCAGTGACTCACATATCCGTCAGTGTTATTGTTGATCCCTCATAGTACACACAGGATCTACTGGGCAGACATTAAAAACAACAAAAATATTCAAAGTGCTTTTCGCACAAGAGTATGGAGCCATACGGAGGAGTCAGGAGGGGAGAGGAGTCGGTATCCCGGCTGGCAGCGTTCCCGATCCGGATCAGCAGCCGCCGCAGCTTTGCCCACAGCTTCCTCCGAGCGACGCGCACTGACCGCTCAGCGCCATCACACCGCAGCGAGAGAACTGATCACGGCACAGATCCGCTGAAAGAAAGCACACGCAGAGAGGTCAGTTCATCCTCTAAGACGTGCCAAACTCAAGGCCCCGGGGCCAAATCCAGCCCGCCATAAATAGAACTTCAAGATACCAGATAATATCTAGTCTGATTTGATCATCTTTTCGCAGTTTTCTATTTCTAATAATAATTTTTTTATAATCAGTTGAATACATTTATAAAGGTGACCTGTTATGCTTCCTGGAATAGGTTAGGATAGCTAAATGGGCAATAAAAAACATTTTTTTAAACAAAATAATTGGTAGATAATGAGAGTCTGGTCAGTTCTGTCTATTTTGGGCATCCTGTCTTTTTACAACCAATTAAGCTGCTGCTGGCCACGCCCCCCAACTCAACATTTACACTCACGTGTGAAAGTGGCTGCAAACAGATCCTCAATTATACAACAGTACATCTTTGAAAAACAAACATCAAGAATGCAGCAAGTGGCTCCAGGATGGTAACTCAACAACAAAACTTTTCCAGCAGCCATTGTACAGCGGTAAAACCAGCTGACCAAATGTTCTGGCGCCTTGCTGGGGTTGTTAGGTAACAGCGCAGCGTGACTCAACAATCGGGAGGTTTTTGAAACGGCTCATTTTCCAGACACCAAAATCATTAATACCAAAAAAATGGCTAGGTGGATTTTTAAGCTGATTTTAAAACCAGTTAAGAGCCAAGTGGACGTACAAAAATATGCAAAATATGAATTTTGCATAGTAGGTCCTCTTTAAAACAGTGAATTAAGGAAATCTTATTTCTGTTTCTGCATGGATTACAGCAGTGGTCCTTACGTACCCCTGCCCTGCATGTTTTAGATCTGTTTCAGTTCAAATAACTGAATGAGCTTCTATGCAGTCATCAAATGCAGCAGAAGCGTGTTAACTCATCTAAGTCAGGTGTTTGGAAGTGCACAGACACCTAAACCATGCAGGGCAACTTGGACCACTGGATTAAAGGAAGTAGTTTTGTGTTTCATTAGATGCACGCTGACCTCACGATTTAAAACAGCTAGCATAAACTCTAGTCTAATGAAGCTCAGGCACTTATAGTCTTTACTGAGGTTTAAAAGGTGATTTATCTGTCTTGTGTTAAAAGTGGTTGATCTCTGACTCATTTCCTGAGTGTTCCTGCTGATGAATGCGACTTGTTTCACTAACGAAGGTCGTTGCAGCCCTGCGGAGCACACGGGTAATTTCTGGAGCAAAAAAATAAACGTTTTATTATCCCATTACTGTGCAGTTTGCCATTGCTGTTCAGTCAGTGATGTCAGGATTTTCTACACTGCAGCTCTGGACTCACCTCTGAGCAGTTCCTCATGTGCGCACACGGTCCTCATGCAGATCTCCTTGTTGATGACGTAAACTCGTCTCAAACTGAGCAAAGACACAAAAAGCTCAGACGTCGAACATATCAAAACTCAAACACTGAGAAACATCTGCATTCACTTCCTAAACATTACCATATACACCACAAAAAATTTACTTTGCTAATGATTTACTTACTTCCAGCTGAAATATAAAGCTTTTAAAAGATGGGGGGTTAAACATTTTTGTTTTTTTATTTAGATCTTCATGATGAGAAAGCAGGATGTTGCTGTGTGATTATTTTATTTTCCTGTGTTTCACTTCTGCTACTGTGCTCAAAAATAAGTTTGTTTAAAATACCAAATATAGCTTAAATATTGGCTTTCATTTCCTTTTACCAAACGGCATTGGGAATATTGCACTTTCTACTCCAATTTCAATATGAAAAGAAATGTGAGGAAAAATAAAAGTGTTTCCATTCCTGTGAAACACTGTACTAATATTTAGATGACAAATATGGAGATACATTTTGTTCAAAAATTTGTCCTAAAGAAAAAAAAAATCCAAACTGAAAAAAATATTTTGACTAAAAAAAAGACGAAAAAAAATGTACAAAACTATGTTTTAGTTTCACGGTTGTTGTTTTTTTCACCTTAACATTTTTTTTATTTCTTTTGAGCAAACCTTATGGCCCCAATTTAGCTTCACAGAATAAGAGCTGCTTCAAATGTTTGTTTCATGGAGTTACCAAATTCTAGGAAATGCATTCTGGCTCTGGACGATTTAGCTACGTTCCACAGTTTCTTCATTTCTTGGTTCTACCTTGGAAACCGAATGCTTGATGTAACCCCACGAGCTTTGTTTTTTTTTCTTTCTTTTTTTTAATAAGGCTTATTGGTTGTTTTCCATTTATCAATCACATACAAAACAAAGAACAGAACAACTGTTGGCAGGAGGAATTACTTACATTCTAGCAAAGATAAACATATTCAGGCAGGAAGCAGCATTCACATTTACTTTTCAATTACCCACAAGCTTTGTCTTATTGGATTATGGTCTGGGCTGACCATTCAAGCAAACTTCTTGGCTTGGAACCAGTATGCTGCTTCTCACTGGTCTGTTGGAGGTCATTTGTCTCGTTTTAAGGGTATTTCCATTTTCACATATATAGCAACATGATCTCTTCAAGTGTTTAGATGTAGTCATCAGACTGATCTGGTATAAATAGGCTTGAAACCCCAGGCTGGGATATGAACCCAGGAAACTCCTACTACAAGGCAACAGTGATACAAACTGCCTCTATGCAGCACTATCAGTCATTTATATCTGTGAAAATGTTAACCACCATGTTTTCTTCAACAATGGGACTTGGCCTGGCTTCATCTTAATATATTACTCACAGGTAGCTGTAAGCCTTCTTTGATCACCCTAAAGCTGGATCTTGGCTGAGTTTTGTTTTTCCATTTTAGCTTTTCTTCCATTTTGGAAGAAATGGAAGAAAAGTTTTTTTTGTTTTCTCCCATATATTTCTTTTGTTTCCAGTTTAAAGCATTTTGAGACCATAACACAGTTCCTGTGTTTTGACCTTGCTGTCATTCAGTGAGGTCAGTGAGTAGTTTATTACTCTGCTACAATAGTAAGCTCTTTGCTTGGAAGAAATATCATTTATATTAAAAACTGATCTGGTTTCATCACAATGTGGGTTTTATATCAGTCGACACTGGTTGTTCTTTTTTGCTAAGTTTGTTTGTTTGTTTTAAATATCTAAAATATATTTAAAACCAAACTAGCCAAACTAGTTTCTGCTTTATCCACAGTTTCCTCTCCAGCTGTTGTGCTCATTTTCTCCTTTAATTGCAAGTCGTTTTTTATTTTTAAGAAGTTAGGCACAGTGGCGAAAACCTGAAACTGCTAATGTTTAAGCTAACAGGTCGTTGCTAGGTAACGACCTGTTAGCGAGAGACTTGACGCCACCAACCTAGCTTAGCTGATTTAATTCCTTTGTAGTAGTTTATTTTTTATATCACTTTTGCTTTTATGTTCCATTTCTAATTCTGCCTCTCCTATGTCTTCTATAGAGTTACGCTATTGTAATTGCCATACCTGTTTGTGCTTACCTTGACAAAATACAGTTAAAAAATAAAAAATAGCTTAGCTGACCGCCAGGCTGAGCGGCTAAAACCTTTCCTGCGCCTACATCTCCCAGAATGCCACGCGGTTCAGAACTTTATTTTGAGCTCAGCTAAAAACATAGACGTCCAATCTTCTACTATGGATGACTGATTCTGACATAACTGGCAGTAAACAAATAATAAATATATAAAGTATTTCATGTGCCAAATATTGCATTCAATAAATAAAAAAATAAGAACTTTCCCAACTTTTTTGATTATGTAGTGTAACATAATTTAATATTTATTATTTTCAAAAGCATTAATTTAAATGAGCTATTATTTAATTCTACATTTTATTTCCAATGTTCTTATTTTTTTATTTAATTATCTTTTCAATTTGTTCATATTGTGTATTTATTTAACATTATATTTCTAATATTTTCCTTTTTGTAATCATACATTGATTTATGTCCTCCTTTGTTTCCTCTGAAGCAGGAGCACGGTAATATCAGTCACTGTGGGATGAGCCTCTTATGTCTAAGAACTGTCTCTACCTGTAGAAGCAGAGGCTGTTCAGACACTGCTTGCACGGTTTGTGCACTGAGTAGAGTCTGGTGCAGGGATACTGTTCCTCTCTGCAGTCTGGGAATCAGACAACGAAATAAAAATCAGTTCTTCGCTCTGCCACAACCAGCTTCCAGTCCTCTCTGCTGTGCAGCTGTCTTACCGAGCGGTCCAGGCTCTGTGGGCTCGGTTTCAAAGGTCGGATCTGGAACCCAAACACAGCAAAGAAGCATGAAACGCCGGTGTTTAGGAAAGTCTTGTGTCGAAGGTGGCAGGATGAGGATTCAACGGGTTTACCTGACTTCTCCGGAAAGACCGCAGGCTCAATCTGGACCTGCTGCTGGTAGGATCCGGGGAAAGGCTCTGGGTTCTGGGTTTCTGGTCCAAAAAGTTACGAATATTTAATCATTTTTTTAACACCTACAGTGGAAAATCTGAAGCGCATTGAGAGGATTTTACCTGAATAATAGTCATACGAGTCTGTGAATTAGAAGAGAGAGAAACATTTTGTGAGATCAAAACCCAAAAACAAAAGTGATATGAAAAAGAGTGCAAACAATTATGGCGAGGATGTATTAAATGACTTCATCTCCAGCATGTTTACATCCAGTATATCAGTAGAGTGAACTGAAAACAGCTTCGGGGCGGCCGGTAAACAACAACAGAGAGAACCATGGAGGCTTGGTGAAACATCAGAGGGCAGCGACGGATCAGCAACAGATGTGCTGAGCTTCCACAGCGCAACTCAATATTCTCAGAATAAACTCACCAGGGAAAGGAACCTGTTCCTGGTACTGGGCCTGAGCAAGCACAACTGGTTCAAACAAATAGAAAAACAACATTAAAAAACAGGCAGATGTTAGAAACACTTCTTCTCCTTGTCATAAAGTATTATGACATGTTTATTCACGGCGCGCTCTCTCCTATTATGAGATAAAGTGAAGACTTTAGACAAGCAGAAACCCATTTATCCCCCTTTTATACAACAAATTTAATTAGAAGGAGACATAATTAGGAATAAATTATAAATTGGTAGTGAGTCTATCAAATAAAAAGATGGGAAAGGCCTCATTATCCTGTTTTAAGAAGAAAATAGTTCCTAACTGTTTCAAATGGTCAGAAAAATGACTGTGCAGTTTTCTAAAAAGTATTTGCCCTCTTTACAGATTTAATTGTTGTTTTTTTATCCTATCTTGTCACACTTAAATGTTTCAGATCATTACATACATTTTAATATTGGACTTAGATAACCTGAGTAAATCAAAAAGGCCTTAATATGGATTTTCCTTATTAAGCGATTAAAGCTATCCTATCCTGGTGCTGCGTAAAAATACTTGTCCTTGAAACTGATACCTATTGATCATCAATCAAACTTTTGCAATAATATAGCTGTAAATTTAAGTCCCGATTTTAATTAAGTCACTTAAAAATCATCCTTTTTTTTTAAAGCATTTTACATGTGTACTTATTTTCCTGCCACATAAGCATAAGTTCACCAACTGATGACTTGAAATTCTCCTTTAAAATTTAATTCCTTTTGTCTTTTGTCTCATAAGTTCCCTGAATATTTTTCTCCAAAGTCTTGAATCAGCAAGTCTATTTTTGGTAAAAGTGAGTGATTTGAACGTATCACAACACAAACATTTCATATCAGTCGATATTGATAATCATTGATTAATTTTTTGTTTTAAATATCTGAAATAGTACCAGATTGATGAAGTTACACTTCCTGCTTTATCCGCAGCTTTCTCTCCACGCTGTTGTTTTTTTATTTTTAAGCAGTAGCAAAACATTAAACTGCTGCTGTGGAGGTTTCTCAGCAGGTTGTTGCTAGGTAACCAGAGTGAGTTACTAAGTAACCAAAGAATGAATTAGTTAGTTGATTCCACCAACTGTTAGCTGACTTTCAGTAAATATTCTATGAACTGAATATTGAATATTCCATCAGATGTTTTATTTACTGATATTGATCACCTGTCTATCGCCATATATACTGTTATTGAATTATTGTCCAGCCCTAAATATGAGACAGGCTTTGTGATCTTTTTGCTCAGCAGTGGTTTTCTCTTTGTGGTTATCAATTGAGACATAAACACTGACTTTAACTGAGGCATGTAAGGCCTACAGTGCTCTCCAACTTACCCCAAACTTTTATTTTGAGTTAGCTTTGGTTTACTGAATAGGAGCTAGTGGACATGCCAACAATTTAATTAAGTGCTTTGCACTGGAATCACATTTACCCAGTTATGTGGACACATTCATGCTCAGACTGTTGGGTAAGTTGGGGTTGGGTGCCTTGCTCAAGAGCACAATATGTAGCAGGAGGAAGCTGGAATGTAAACTGTGAAATATCCAAAATTGTAGGTAAATCAAGAGGTTAGTTTGGATTGCTCTTTTTTCTTTAATAAGTAAAATCATAATCTGTGTCTGATTTTAAAATTTGTTTAGTAGTCTAAAACAAGGTTGTTCAAAGTGGGGGCCGTGGGCCGTTTGTGGCCCCTGGAATTATTTATTTATGTATTTATTTTTTTACCATGATTCGAGAATAAATTAGGACAAAACTATGACTTGGAAATCAAAATCTGCTGACAAAAATGTTAGTTGCAACACAAATTGGTCACAATTTCCAAGCTTTCTGTTTTCGTTTTGTCGTCATATTAACTACTAGCACATCTATTCATGGACTTATGCTCTAAAGTACACCATGGCGCACCCAAATTGGATTTTATGTGCTGTATTAAAACTTGGCTAAATACAGTAAGTATGTTTAAATAAAGACTGACCTAGATCCTGTTGTTTATTACTGAGAACAGGCAAATTATTTTTTCCTATTTTCTTCAACCGAGCCCAAAATAATAAGCAAACTGGATGCCTTTCAAAAATCATTTGAGGTTTTAGAAAAAAATCTGATAATTTGTTTAATTAACATAGCTTGTGCTCAGTTTATTGTTGAGTAGTTTAAAAAAAAAAACTATCACAGCAACATTTTGGCGAATTTAGTTTTTAAAATGTATTTTTTTATCCATGAGTAGCTTTGAGCTGACGATTTTGGCCCACAAAAAGTGACAAAAAGTTTGGACGCCTCTGGTCTAAAACATTTAAGTGGAACAAAAACAAAAAGAAAAATGTGTGAGGGGGAAACAAAGTCTTTCTGCTACATACAGTGCCTAATTAAGAACATATAAATAAGATATCCTGACAAAACTTCTGCAGATTCAGGGAGAAAAGTTTGATGTTTTGTTTAGTGTAAATGCCAGCCTCTATTACAGCAGAGAGTAATGTTGTAGTTTGTGTGAAAATTCAACAAACATGCATGTAAAATGTTACATGGCAGTTACCTGGCATGCAGATGAGTAGGAGGACTCTCATGGTCACTGGGAGGTAGACTGACTTTAACTGAGGAGAAGACGGAAACAAAGCAGCATGAGGACAAGAAAGTTTTCCTTTTGTCTCCCTTTCCTCCTCTGTTTCTTCTCCTCCTCCTTCCGTCACCTTTCCAACCTCCCCGCCGCTCTCTCCCCTCACCGGCCTCACACAGACACTGAAAAACTTACAGCGAGTTTTTCTTTCTTTTTCCTCGCTGGTGCGGCAGACACTGTCAAAGCTGCATTCCAAGAAAAGAAACAGAAGACCCCCTTAAATCCCACCCCCGCATCTCCCTGTGAGTTTTCTTCCTCCCTCCCTCCCTCCCTTCCTCCCTTCCTCCCTCCCTTTCTTCCTCTCCGTCTCTACATCCTTCATTTCCCTTCTGTCACACTCACTGGTCATTTCCTCGAACCCTTCCCCCTCCTCTCTCTCTTTTCTTTCTTCTGTCCTCCAAGAAACTAAAAAAACTCAAAAATGGGAGCCTAAAGCTCCCTTGGAGAAGCACAGAAAATATAAATCAGACTTTTTTGCACACATTAAACGTCTTAACTCTTGATTTCCAGACTGGAACTACTTTATGGAAAGTATGATTATTTCCCCCTCAACTACAGATCAGCACATTATGCATCCCACCCTCTGACTGAAACAATGGACTGCAGTATTTATGTCTTTGTGCACCAGCATAACTCACAAACATACAAACCCGCTGCTCCTTTTCCTGCATCATGGTGTCTATCAGAAACCATATGTTTTCTCAGCACACATCTGGGAGCAATTAGCCCCCCTCTTTCCACACTTCAGTCCTCCACTTTCAAGCTACAGAGACCCCCAGGCCCCGTCCCCTCCACCCTCCATCCTCCACAAGCTGAGGACAGCAACAGGAGATGCTCGGCTGGCATCCATTTGGGTCGGAGTTTTTGGAGTCCAGTTACAAACAAAGACAACACATTTCCAACTTGCAATGCGCTTTCATTGACCCCCATCAGACCAGATTTGTTTTTTTTTTTTACTTAAATTTTCTCTCCAGCATCTTCACTCATCTTCCTCATCTGGTAAAAAAAAAAAACAACATAGCCAACATGCCAACTTTGAACATGCATTAAAACAGAATAACCATCATTTATTGATCCACAAACATCTCAGATCTCTTTTTAATTTAAGTACATTCTTCTGGACAAATTTAGTTACATCAGTGTTGAGCATAAAAAAAAGAAGCAAACAGACATTTAGATGCATTCATGAGCTTTAATGCAGATTTCTTACCTAACTTTGGTTCAGTTATCTTCTGCCGGCGCGGATGCCTCCTGTGAAAGCAGGAAAGTCCTGCAGCTCCTCACTGAACCAGCCCACATCAGCAATCCCCTCCTCCTGCTGCTCCCACCCCCGACCCAGACACCAGCGCTCCACAGACTGGCTAACGCTTACTCATTCATTTTAATCAGGAGTCGATCTGGGGCAGCACATGAACACAGTGCTGCATTTTAAACTATGACAAGGCTACAATCTAAAACTCCTAATGCAAATGAACTCATTTGAATAAAACACAACAATCCGGTTCACAAGTGCATCTCAGTTACTCACAATATGAAGGAGAAGTTAAATTATTTCAATGATTCAATTCAAAATTGAGACTTATGCTCATTTGAATGCTAACTTTTGATGCACAAAAAGTCATTGCTAAAGAAAATGACTGTTCACAGAGAAAGCAAATTATTGGAAAATGTAGTGGAAGGAAAACATTTTGATTGAAGCAAATATCAGTTGAGGGGGAAATTTGCAGCTGGAGGCAAAGCTTCTGGAGCCACAGACGTATCTACCGAGTCAAAGTCCCAAAGAGGAACAGTGGAAAATTCAGCAGCCATGTTGGTTGAAATTTGTTTTACTTTGACTATAAATAAATAAGATGTACTATCCATCTGCTGACCTGGTATCCTCGCATTGGTGACTAAAAAATAAAAATTATTAGGGATGCACCAATATCGACTTGATAGCTATGCATTAAAAAATTAACATCATTGGGTGATACCAGTAAATCCGTGCATCCGTAAACATTATGACATCTGCTCTGCTCAAATTCTGTTCTGTAAAGACTAACCCTAACCTGGGAGCAGTTTGAAAACTTTATCTGATCAGGAACTATTTAAGTGGTTCCTTTCCTAAAGTTGGGGAGTATTATTGAAGCTGAGGCCTCCAGGGATTGCAGCGCCCCCATGTGGTAGCTACACTTAAAAAAAATACTAAACAGCTCCCCCGACCCCTTATATGGAGAACCATTTCAGCCAAAATTAAATAAATAATTTGGCTCTCCATAAGAAAACAGTTTGTCTTGCCAGGGAAACTTGTGTTGCAGAAAAATTCAACAAATCTTTTTGCAAGTTTTTCTTAAGTGAATATACTTTACCAGAATTAAAAGTGTTGCACAGGGCGTTTTATTCAATAAAGCACTTGTGGTGAGTTCAAAAACTAATCCTCACCATACATGGGGGAAAAAAAGAAAAACACAATGTTTCTGTTGCCCACTGTGTCTAATCTGTAAAGAATTTACACCAAATTTAATCACATTGTATAGGTTTTCTGATCAACATTACTTGACAAACATACAGAGAACCTTTGAGATAACCAGTTATGAAGTTTGTTTCGTCCAGGATGTCTGCCTCATCTCTTAAATGTGACTTATTGTTCTTCCTTAAACATGTTAGGATGGGTCTATGAGCTACACAAAACATGTCACTTTTTTTGTTTGCCAAGTTCTGCCTATTTTGAGCTCCTATAAGATTGAGCTGTTTTAGGGACTCTTGTCACTTTAAATCTAATCAAGGTGCTGCTGGCCACTCCCCCAAACTCAAGGTTTATACTGGCTCGTTAAATGGCTGCAAACAGATGCGCAATTATACAACCGTACTTTTTTTTTTTTAAGTAGCGCCTCCGGCACAACCAAAAATAATGTTTCAAGTGGTTTCTAAAAGGTAAGTCAACAACAAAACACGTGTCTTTTCCATCAGTCCTTGTATAAGAGCTAAAACCAGCTGGCCAAACGTTTTGGGGTTCAATTGGGGTTGCTAGGTGACGGGCTGGGCCCTGCTGCGGTTGCTAGGTAACGGCGGAGTGCCCGTTCATTGTGACCTAACGGCTCGTTTTCCAGAATCCAAAACGTCTGGGTGGTTTGATCTGTTTTTATAATCAGTCAGTCTCAAATGGAAGTATAAAAATGTTAATTTGGCATTGAAGAATTTGAATTAGTATGAGTTACAATATTTATTTTTTCTTCAATTAATAATGTTTGAGTATGTGAAGATAATTTCAGTTGAACAGAACACACAAAAAAAACAAGTTGCTACCACTTAAAGTATTTATTTTCCATCAAAAAACAAAGAGTGCTGTAGGCAAGGAGGGAACATATGTACTGTTTGTCTTCATACAAGTGCAAAATATAGCAGGAGAAAACTAAGGAGTTTGGCTAAACATAAGAAAACGCACTGGTTTTTCCACTTAATGTGAAGCAAAGTGTTTCCAATGTACACAAACATCCACGCAGTAGAGTTGGAGATAAAATCATCTGCTAAGACTCAGACACACTCGCTCTCCAGCATTCATACTGTACTTGTGCGTTTGTGTGACACCAAGTCCTCCAGCGACACACACACATTTCTAGGACAGAAACATCATGTGGTGTTTGAAATGACTGGTGTTCAGGCCTGTCAGACCTCAAAGAGCATTTTATAATCAATAATTTATCAATCAAGTTGTAGAAAACGGGAGCAGAGGTTTCAAACGGCTGCTGCTTTCTTCTCCTTGTATGTGGCCATCATCTTCTTGATCTCAGCGATGGCTTTTCCTGGGTTCAGGCCCTGCCAACGAAAACAGAGGGAGCATCCGTCAAATATCCATGCAGGACAAGGTCCACTGTTCATGAAGAACAAACAGAGATAGTGTGAAAGAAGAGAATAGTACAAAAGAAATATTGTAATATTTAATAGTTCTTTATCACAATAAAATAAATCAAAACGCAACATGACAAGACTTAGTGGTTTTATTTTCCTTCACACAACGAAGTAAGGAAAGAAGTTGTAGATAAACACAAACTAAATAGATAAATAAATAATGCATAAAATGTGGTTTCTATAGAAACAATGCACCTGGATTATATCTACAAATCTAATCAGAATTTCTCCCATTTCAATGCAGATGATTTGCATTAAATCTTTTTAAGAATGAATAATAACAGTAAGACCAACAACTAAAGTGACAAATGAAAACACAGATCGGCTGAAAAACTTCATTTTCTGCAATTAAAATGATTTTGTTTGTCTAATTACATTTAGACAATGTCGCAATCGCAAAGGACTGCGTGGATGCAGAATTCTGTAGGATATTATATTTCAAATATCTTTCATTCACACAATAATTAATAATACTGATTGATTATTTAACCAGTTGAATGGACTCTTAATGACTTGTGCATTTTCACTGTCAGACAGTGAAGCTCAGACTGTGGTGGGATTTATGTGTAATGGTAAACAAAAATGCTAGTTTAACTATAACTTGTGTAACTTTCAGCAACAGTGTTGTAATTAGATATTTTTCTATAATCAGGTTTTTCCTCGTATTAAATAGTCTCTAATTTTACTTCTTGGTTATTATTATACAATTTTCACTTGCACATTTTGTCGTAAATAGAAAAAATATTAAAATGTGACTACATATTTTAAGCTTCACAATGTATTTTGAACATGAAACAGCCTAATAAACTGATTTAATAAATGCATGGTAGCAAAAACGCAGCCTGCCAACAGACCTTTGGGCAGGTCCTGGTGCAGTTCATGATGGTGTGGCAGCGGTAGAGGGAGAACGGATCCTGCAGCTTGGACAGACGCTCCTCTGTGAACTCGTCTCGTGAGTCGATCATCCAGCGGTACGCCTGGGACAGAACGAAACACACGACTCGGTTTTATGAGCTGCCTGAGACTACAATAAGCCAACCCGGAACACACACCTGCATGAGGACAGCCGGCCCGAGGTATTTGTCTGCGTTCCACCAGTAGCTGGGACAGCTGGTACTGCAGCAGGCGCACAGGATGCATTCATACAGGCCGTCCTACACACAGCAGACAGACAGATTCAGTTCCCTGCCAGCCCTGGAAACCCTCTCTGTTTTTCTGAAGCGAAGGTGAAGGTGGAGCTTCACCAGCTTCTGTCTGTCCTCCACAGACTGCAGGTACTGCTCCTTCCCCTCCTTCGAGTCGTCCCTCTTCTTCAGGTACGGCTCGATGGACTTGTACTGGGCGTAGAAGTTACTCATGTCCTGCAAGTAGAACGGAAATGCTCGGCAAAACCTCAGATGATGGTGTAGAAACGTTTCTGAATAAGTCCAGTTTATGCAACTTATTTAAACCGTATTAGTAAAAACCAATCAAAATATTCATGATTGCTTGATCAAGTAAACTGAGCTCAATCACTTCCATTTGTATGATTTATCCTTTTTTCTTTTATCTCCTTCTACCAAAAACTGGATGATAAATTCTTCAGTCTGATGCTTTGGTTTCAACTAGCTATTTTTTTGAAGGGCAATTTTGTTTACAGAGACTTCATAATTTATTTTATTTGTTGCTTCTGAGATATTTTGAGATCATTTTGGACATTTAGTCCAGTTTCAGTGTTAACTGTTCATTAGAATTGAAAGTTTATTGATATTTGAGAATGTGTTCTTGCATAAGCATTAGAATACTTGAAGACAGCCTAGAGACAACAATATTATCGTTTATCGCAATAATGTTTGGGACAATTTATTGTCCAGCAAAATTTGCTTCGGTGACTTGCCTACCCTGGAATAAATGCTTTACAGTTGATCATGGTGAATGGGTTTCAAAGTGCAGGACTTTTTACTCACAGGTACCAGGTCCTTGACCACATACATGTGTGGAAGTGGGTAAATCTTGGTGGGCTTGCTGAGGTTGGAGTCAATCTTGTCGAGACAGGCGAGTGTGTTTCCTCCATTTATGTTCATCGCACAGGATCCACAAATACCTGATTCACACAAAATAAATGATAAAAAAGGGTTAAAACTGATTTATGACATATTCTGAAGATAAAAACGATGCAATAAAAGGATTTTCTGAAACAACTCATGTCCTACCTTCTCTACATGAACGGCGGAAGGTCAGAGTCGAATCCATCTCATTTTTTATCTTGATGAGGGCATCAAGGACCATCGGCCCGCAACTGGGTAAAGAAATGCAAACTCAGAAAGTCAGAAGACTGGCCCGTTTTTATTTCTACTGCCTTGACAACAAAGAGATGAAAGTCAATTAAACATTATTTGTTTAAAAAGTAAAAGAGGAGGACTAAAACAAGCTGAGGATTGTGTTAAACAATAAACAAGCTGTTCAGGTGACGTTCTTAGATAAAATAAATATTTTCAACAGATTAAATCAGATAAAAATGATAAAAATTGAAGATCATCGAGAGTTCTGAGTTAATATTAAAATTCTGTGGGAAATTTAGAGAAATTTTAAAAGGAAAATGTTTAAAACTTGCATATTAAATGCTGTAAAATGTTCTATTTGGACTGTTTAGATGAGACGGGTATTACTGGAGTGGTCCAGTTCAGGCTATCTGAATACCTTAATTTTAGGGGTGGGGCTGCAGTATTCCCATCAAAACTATTTTGTTTTAAAGAATCATCAGTCTGATCATATTTGCATCTATAAATAATCATGTAGCCCTCTCCCCCCATACAGTGTAAACTACTAGGTTTCCTTAGATCAGAGGAAAACGCAGACAGCCTTACAGGTTGAGGTCGATCTCATACGTCTGCATGCGGGGTTTGTCTCCAGGTGTGTCTGGATCCCACCTGTACACCTGGAACTTCTTTATTCTGGGCTGAACAGCTGCAGCTGCAGCTGTCTGGGCGTATCGCACTGCCTGGACACAAGCACACAAAGAGGAATTGTTTTAAAACATGTTTTCCTTCCTGGACAAATCCATGAAGGAGCTACTATTAGTTATATGTTCTCTCTCTGTCATCCCAGAGAGCATGACTCAGCTTATACGTGTTAAGATTGTTTTCTCTTCCCAACAACAACTAGATGTTCCTTCCCTCTGTTGCCACATGCTTTCTGCAAAGTCAACTTTCCACCACTTCGCCTTTATAAACTGAATTTTAATGGATGATTTGACTAGGAGTGAAATAGTAATTGTAACTGAATTTGAGTCTAAATGATTGTACTGTATTATATTGATTTGATTACATTTTCAAGATATGGTTTGGAGTTGTGTTTTAAAATGGATTGAACTGACATTTGTTCTATATTATTACGTTTTAACGCTATATAAACTAATCAAAATTGCAACCTGAATATGAAAAATTGTATGGTTTATTGTGACGAAGCTGTATTACCCAAAAGCTAACAGGCTAAACATGCGGAAAAAATGTCTGTCTTATTTCTTAACACTCTTTGAGATGTCGTGGTTTCACGTTAGTAGTTAGATCGTCATGATCTGATTTATAAAACACACTCATGCTGCAACATTTCGATTTAAAGGAATTTAAAGATCTCAAAATGATGCAGCTAACAACCAAACCGAACGGTGTGTAAACTAGAAACCAGAAAATAGACGGAGCCTTAGCAGTTATAAAAGCGGTGGTGCTTTCAGCTCAAAATTAGCTAAACAAACTGATGGCTTCCGACAATGATGACTGAAAGTATGTTTCCTCCACCGGTAGACAGCTTACCAGCAGTCCGGCAGGAGGGCGGAAAGCCAAAACACTGCAGCGGCTCAAGGACGCAAAGGTAGCAACAGACATTTTTACGGATCCAAGTTTCTCTTCTCCCCTCTGACCTCCACCGGCTGTTAGCAGCTTCCACTGCGGCTGCGCCAGAAGCCGTTGCAGGGGCGCTGGTTTTGTTGGCCGTTGTGTCCCGATTTCAGTTCAGCCTTGTCGCTTGGTTCACAAGAATCTCTTTAATTCTTATTTATTTAACATCATCTTTGTTAGATTCTTTTTTTTTAGTTTTCATTCAGTACTGCGTACCATTTTAAAATAAATGTATCATTATTGGAACACTTTAATATGAAATCTTCACTGACTCTCCTTCCTCTGCTTTAGCCGACAGGAAAACAAACGTACCTCTTCCAGCGTGACCCAGTCGTAGTGCCGCGTCTGATAACTGAACTCGCGTAAAGCAGTCTGTGCCCAGGTGGTGCGAAGTTAAGGTCATTTCAGACAGTTGTTTCGTTTCCTAACAAAAGAGGACGAACTGGGCCGAGCTGACGGGAGAGTATAATGGTATTTTTAACGTTATCTTGCTGGATCCGCAACCGTGGACCCGACAGGTTCTGGAAAGTACAGGAACTGCTTAAACATGCGCGGGTGAGGCTCAGTCTATTTCCTGGAGCGATGATCCTACAGTTCATAAAACCTCCTAAAACCTCCAGTTCTTTCATTAATTACGTATAAAAACATGCAGATTTATTGTCCGTTAACTGTTCTTATGGATCATTGTGCTTGAGATAAATGCCTTTCTCGCTGTTCGTCCACCAGCACTTCAGAGGGAGGAAGAACCGCTGCTACAAACTGGCCTTGCTGGCCGTCAGGAGGGCTTTCGTCTATGCCACTAAAGGTCGAAAGCTTAAAAAGCGCAACATGAGGACGGTGAGACCCTAGCACTACCCTCTGTTTCAAAAACATAACATCGATATACTGGCTTATATGCAACCCAAGGTCAAATCTGAAATTTAAAGCTGCCATGCAAAGTTTTTTTTATGAATTCAATTGGCTGTAGATGTAGTTTGTCACACACAAAACTACTTATTTTGTTTATCTTTCTATGTTTTTGTAAAATGTTTCTTAATTGAGTTAAAATGACCTTCCCAAAGCTAACTGCAGTGCTCACATCCTTTTGGTGACATCACGAAAGGCAAAATGCAACCAATCAGAGTACAGTATGCTCATTTGTTTTCAGTTTTTCTCCTGGGATGAACATATTTCTTTCTGACATATCCAGCAATAATTTTATATATTATCAAAAATAATATAGTGTTGTGAATGCAGTCCTTTAAGATGACTTCAAATGATCAAATATATTTCTTGCAGACTTGCTGCCTCAGCTTAGCTTCCACCTCCAGACAGATTTGTAGCAAGCCTTGTAATGCACCTACACTGTAGTCTGTACCCTCACTGTCATTCTAGTCAACACTGGAAGAAACAAACGATGCCAAAAATGTCATTGCTTCATAGTCAGAAGTGAGAAGTGTTTTAGGTTTTCTGAAGTAGAATGAGTTCATGCAGCATCCAGAGTCTCTGCAGCAACAAAACTCAACCATCTGAGGTGATACAAGCAGAATATGACTGCTAGATGGAAAAATAAACCCAAATAAGGATCTTAACAGAAAGCAGATACATAAAGTTGATTTCCCTCACAACTCAAATGATTCAGATTCTACGTTTAAATCTGTCAAAAGTTGCTCGTCATCTGCTGTAATTGGTATTAATGGCAGTTTATCAGCTCGAGTTTTGCACTTGTGATTCCATCAACTTTAAATATACAACAAATCAGAAAGTTTATTTTTTTTCTTTAAGTGGTGTTGTAATCTTCCTAGCTCTAAATCCCCATGAATGTATTGCTTTGTGCAGATACTATATCAATGTATTCCCTTTTGTTGCTTTCTATTGTCAGCTGTGGATCACACGCATTGCAGCAGCAACACGAGAGCACAACATGAAGTATCCTATCCTCGTGCACAACCTCAACAAGGTTTGTTGAATCGTGTGACCACCCAGCTCCAACCACTGTGGTGTTCCTGCTTCCAGCTCTTCATGCTTCTTTCCTCCTTCTTCCTCCGAACAGTGCAGCGTTCAGCTTAACCGTCGTGTAATCAGCGACATTGCCATCACGGAGCCTCGGACCTTCCTGTCGCTGGCGAAGCTGGCTCGAGCTCGGCAGCAGGAAGGTTTCCAAGCAGCGCTTGGAGACGGCAAAGAGCCTCCAGGTGTCCTCTCCAGAGTTATGCTGCAGTAAAAAGACTCACTACAGTCATGGATTCAAGGAGCCGTGTTGTTCAGAGACATCAACTTTACTTTTGTCATTTCATCAGTATATTTTACATGTAAAATATCTTAAAAATCGTATTTCCTCCTGTGCTGCTTCATCAGAAAGATAAAGGCAGACTTGTGTGTGTCAGTCAGATGTCACTCTTGTTGATAATCTTCCTTGGATTCCTGAAGAACTCTGATGTTTGTCACTGGATGAAGTAAAAAGTTTGTTCTTGAAGTAAAGTTAACGTGGAAGTCTTTCAGTGCTGGAGTCCCAACAACATGGAGATGTTTACTTAAAAAAACTTTACAACAATGCAACAAAAAAGTGTCCAAAACACATCTTTGATGGAGAATATGTTCACTCATGCAAGACTGGGTTTGAATTTGCAGCCTGCAACTTCTGATTTGATTCTACTTTTTGTTTCAGTGTATATATTATTTCTTGTGGTGAGAATGTAAAGATGTTTTTTTCATTAAACATTTTTATATGTAATGAGATTAAGCTGCTTATTTTAAATTAAGACTGGCTTGTAGTAATGTTTTGTGGATGTTGCCCTGCGTCAGACTGACAGCCATCATTTGTCCATCATCAGTGACTTCTGGAGTCGTCTGTGCTGCAGTCTGAAATGTAATTTGTAGTTAAAAATGTGTGGAAATCTCAGCTTCCAGCTCCTTTATTCATCTATTTTGCAGATATCTCCTGACCCAATCTCATCTTATCCTGGCAAACTTCTGTCACACCAGTCCTCCACGTATAATCAAAATTATTAAAATTCATTGACATAGTGAAACTACAGACAACTTTAATTATTTAGAAAGCCAAAAATAAACAATTACTGGAAAACATTAAAAAAAAAAAACGTTTAAGGCAAATTTATAAGTTATAAATTTGCCTTAAACTACAAGAAAACACTACAAGAACTTGTTGTTCTTATCAGAACTACAAGAAAAAATCTTTGTGTGTCAGTAAGTAGAGTCAAACTGTGGAATAGTCTGAATATTGAATTTAGTGTAAGAATATTGATAATTTTAAGCTTGAATATGTAAAACAAACGTTTTGACATTACCGCGTAAACTAAAGGTGGGGAGATCGATCTAAAATATAGATCGATCTTTATAGATTATAGATTGATACTTTAGTTCCAAATCCCCCCTTAAATAATGTATTTTGTATTGTGGTTTCACAACTTTACCATAAGTAAGATTTTTCTTTGATTTGCTCTCAAGTTATAAATTTTTTGTACTTTATTAGAAAACAGTGCACGCCAAGTTATTTTTTCAATTGTTTCTGTAGTATTTTGTAGACACCTATAAATTTTACCTAAACTCGCATATTAAATCCTAGGCTTCAACAGAATAATATATATATTAAAAAACTCCTGAAGATCAGAGGTTTGATGATAAATAAAACCTGTATTTGTACCTGTGATACTGGCACTGTATTTACTTGGTATTTGATTTATTCAAAATTCAAATTTAAAAGTATTTTATTGATCCCAAAGGGAAATTAAATAACTCATATTAATTCAAATTCTTCAAACGTATTGTTATTTATTAGTTATTTATACAATAATGTGCAGGATTGCACACGTCTAGTGTAAACACGTGGATTGAACAGTAAATAAATTTAATGAATTAACATGTGCACACAAATCCGACCCGGTGAATTTTTTTCTTTGGAGTTTTGTATTTAAATGTGTGTCTATCTCAGCAACAACTGACTTTCCAAGCATAGAACAGCCTGACGCAATCAGAAGAAAGCGTAATGTCCCTCGGCGGGTGCCGTACATGCTGTGGGTAGGACCTTAGCGCATGACCTCCACGTCCACCTCTACTACAGCCAATTAAAACATAGAATACTCCCAGAGAGCCAATCGCCGCCACCGTTCTTCATCTGAACCTCCGCTACGCACTGCACATGCGCAGTATGTCTCAGCGTGTCACGCTTGTGGAGGAGGTGCGGTGACAGACCTGTAATCCTTCCTCGGAACCGGCAGAAACTGTGCTTTAATTCCCTCTCGGTACCATGTCGTGGCTGTTCGGACTGAACAGGGGCCAGCCCGAACCTCCTCCCGGTCTGCCGACCCAGCCTCCGCCGCCTCCTCCGCCGGCTGGAGGCTCCGGCGGCGGTGGAGATAAACCCAAGGACAAATGGAGCAACTTCGATCCCACCGGGCTGGAGCGGGCTGCCCAGGCGGCCAAGGAGCTCGACAAGTCCCGTAAGTATTCCGAGAGGTTCGGGGTGGGTCAGCACAGAGCGGTGTGGATTTATTACATCTATAATAAAGCGAATAAGTTAAAAAAAATGCTCATGTGCATCCTGATCCATTCTGCAGTTCAACCCAAGTGATGCAACGGTCTGGATCAGAACAACACGTCTTTGTTGTTTGTTTTTAATTTATTTGAATTATTTTTAGGTATCTTTGTTCTGTGTAACAATTTTAATTTGTGCTTCAGATCTGAAGACGAGATCCTGATATCTATGGGGCTTTAACCTGGTTACATCAAGGGAAATGAATTAAATTGTGAATAAAGATGAACCTGTTCTTAGTTTAATTAGTGAAGTTAAACATTAATTAACAAAAATAAGCTTAAACTACATCCACGTGTATTCAGTGAGAGTGAAAAGGTCACAGCCTTGCAGTGGAGGTTCCTGCAGATGTACCTTGAAATAATGTATTAAAACTCGTTGCACTGCACCTTTATTCCATCACTTTACCCCAAAACATCTACATACTTTATATAATAGACCATAAAATTATGCATAATTGTAAGGTGGAAGAATATAATTAGAAAGCTGAAAAGTGTGGCATGCTTTTATACTCCAATCATAACTAATAGCACATGTGATTAGAGCACTCAAAGTTGTACTCAAGTAAGAGTAGCACTACTTCAGCTTATTTTTACTCAAGGCAAAAGTTTTCATTCAAGAAATTTCTCAAGTAAGACGGAAGAAATATTGAATTTTTCATTATTTTTCATTTTCTGAATGTAGAAAATGAACTGGTATGAACATTAGTGATTCCAGGCATGTATTTTTAGAGTTACATTCTCTTTTTTAAGTGCAAATACGCAGAAAGCCGCCTTTAGTCCTACATGAAGCCATCAGTAAATCTGCTTTTTAGGTGTTCCAGAGGTAAAGGTTTTATTTTCATAGATTTTTATACGTGGATATAAAACATGCTTGAATTATTTTGGGTCCTGGTATATTTCAATACCACATTTTGAAAATATTAAAATCACACCAGAGTGATAACTTCATTAAACTGGTTTATTTCCCCTCCAGTTATATATTTGCAATGAATTTCTGTGCACTAGTTTGCTTTACAGTTGATCTGTTAAGCTACGATAATTAGCGATAGCACTGTGCAGATAATATTTGTGTTCATAGTTAGACGTCCTCTGAAGTTAGAGCAACTCTTTGCTGTTTTCCTCTGCCAGGTCATGCCAAAGAAGCCCTGGATTTGGCTCGGATGCAGGAGCAGAGCACTCAGCTGGAGCACCAGAGTAAAATGAAGGTACAAAGACGCGTCGGCATTTAAGAGCAATAAGATACAACAAAGACATTTCTAACAATTCTGTTTGCAGATTTCCTTTGCTTTTTGATTTATTGTCACATTCAAAAGTTTCAGATCATCAAACAATTTTTAATATTGGATAAAAATAACCAAAGTAAAATATAAGAGTTGTTTTAAAACAACATTTTCATTTATTAAGAAGAAAAGCTATCCAAACCAACCTGATCCTGTGTGATACCTAATAAGCGCCATCAAATATTTGTAAAAAGGCTGTTTTGTATGGCAGCCTTTCTTTTTATTAGGAGCAGTACATTACTGCCGAAAAAGGACATTTGTGAGTTCCAAAAGTGGAAAATGTCCTTGAAAAATGTGCATTAATTTCAGAAATTTTCTAGGCAAAATAATTTGAGTTTGAAAAGTCAAAAATTATCCATAAAATATTCATACATTTTGACATTAAACTCAGACATTTTCTAGAAAAAATTCAGAAAATTTCCAAAGGTCGAACATTTTTGATTTTCTGATACGTTTTCTTTTTTTTCCCTCAAAAGTACAATAATAATTCAGTCTTTCTAAGGCCTGAATTATTTAGATAAATAGCATGTATAAAAAATCTGTCAAGGAAGGTGTGAAAAATTACTGTCTTTATATAGACACATTTATCATGAAATTATGAACACAAAGTGTAAAAATGCTCTGTAATTTAAGATCTAAATGCATAAATACCCTGAAAGCCCTCTAGGTGTGTTTCTGTTATTGTTTGAATGGACTTTGTAAATCATTTTTGTAGCATTACTAGGTGTCTTACGGTAACCTTTTTATCACGAAAACAACATAGAAAAGCTAAATTCTTTACTTTTAATGTGTGTTTATGAAGATTTTCTTTGGGTTTTGTCTTTTAACAGGAGTATGAAGCAGCAGTCGAGCAGCTCAAAGGTGACCAGATACGCATCCAGGCAGAGGAGAGGAGGAAGACTCTGAATGAAGAGACGAAGCAGCATCAGGCGGTGAGAACAGTGTGTTTTTGTCGCCTCGCTGGAATCAGAAGGTTGAAGACGTCTGGCTACCCTTTTGTTTTCTACCTTTTGAACAGCGAGCTCAGTACCAGGATAAGCTGGCCAGGCAGCGATACGAGGAGCAGCTGAGGCAACAGGTGAGGCCCTCATGCGCGAGCTCAGATGAAAACACTTTGGAGCGAGATGCCAAAACATCTGACCGATCAAATTTCCCACCTTACAGCAAATCCTGAATGAGGAAAACCTTCGCAAACAGGAGGAATCCGTGCAGAAGCAGGAAGCCATGAGGAAAGGTAGGATCCTCACTGCGCCGATCTTTTAAAACCTGCTGAGCTCAAATTGATGGGGTCGCTATGCCGCCGTTTCCATAGCGACAATCGAGCACGAGATGGAGCTGAGGCACAAAAACGAGCTCATGCGCATAGAGGCGGAGGCGAAAGCCCGAGCGCGCGTGGAGAGGGAAAACGCAGATATAATCCGAGAGCAGATCCGACTGAAGGCGGCCGAGCACCGGCAGACCGTCCTGGAGTCCATAAAGTGAGTTTCAGTCAGAAAGTGTTTGTTGTGCTCAGGAGCGACAGGCGGACCTTGTCCAGGTGTTCTGACTGCTGGTGTGTGTTTACATTTAGGACTGCTGGTGCCGTGTTTGGAGAAGGATTCAGGGCCTTTGTGTCTGACTGGGACAAAGTTACTGCCACGGTGAGTGATAAGAAAAATATTCAACCAAAAAGAAAACAGCTGAAATATTCTAACTAAACCCAAGTTTCAGTTAAATACATTTAACACAATAAAAGTATTTCAGTTTCATATTTCAACTATCGATAAATAAAATATCTGATGGAATATTAAATATGTACATTATTTATTGAACTCTGATCCAAAACAGCACTTTAGCTACTTAACCTCTCACAGCTAAACGTTGGTGGAATCCGCTAACCAGCTCTTTGGTTACCTAGCAACTCACTCACTCTTTGGTTGCTGAGCAACAACTTGTTGAGTAACTTTCCCAGTGGGGGTTTAATGTTTTGCTACTTTGCCTCATAACTGCTTAAAAAAATAAATGGCATGGAGTGAAAACTGTGGACAACACAGAAGAAAAACTTTACTTGCAGTAAAATGTCTCTTTTCTCGTAATTTTAAGACGTCCTTCTGGTAAAATTGCATCTTTATTCTGCTAATTTTATGACTGTATTCTTGTAAATTAAACAAAAATCCTCATAGTCAGACCTTTGTACGTCAAAATCACAAAGGGGATGATTGAAATAAAAGCCACTTTTTGAAAATATTTTCTGTCACTTTTAACTTCTTTTCTTATTAAAGAAAGTAGAAAAAATAGATTAAAATCGGATCTGATATTAATAAGACATATATTTTTATTTTTAAGCCACCTCACCCAGCCCAAGTTGCTGGGTTTTTTTTCTCATTTACCTGTTTTCCTGAGTAACCTCTCCCTTTCCTCCACTAGGTGGCAGGCCTGACCCTGTTAGCTGTAGGAGTGTATTCAGCCCGAAATGCAACAGCAGTAGCAGGACGCTACATTGAGGCCAGGCTTGGAAAACCGTCTCTGGTGCGTGAGACGTCCCGGTTCACCGTGGGAGAGGCCATCAAGCATCCAGTCAAGGTGATGAAATAAACACAGCATCATTTATCTTAACTTTGTGAATCACATCTCATCAGGCTGTTTAAAAGCAAATCCTGAATCTGTTTATGTGTTCAGACAGCAAAGCGCCTGAAAAGCAAACCTCAGGACGCGCTTGAGGGAGTTGTGCTCAACGTAAGTGTATTTCATGAGTAAATGCTGCTGATTTAAAATGTTAAAAGCGTTTGTAATGGTTGCATCTTTCCCTCCGCCAGCCTACCTTGGAGGAACGAGTGCGTGACATTGCCATCGCAACGAGAAACACGAGGCAGAACAACGGCCTCTACAGGAACATCCTCATGTACGGCCCTCCTGGCACGGGAAAAACCCTGTTCGCCAAGGTACGGCTGGCACCTGAGAGTGGAAAACGTCGACCTCAAACATGTGTAGTTAAGATCAGCTGTTGTGTGTGTTGAGTAGAAGCTGGCAATGCATTCTGGGATGGACTACGCTATAATGACCGGTGGTGATGTAGCACCCATGGGTCGGGTCGGTGTGACCGCTATGCATAAAGTTTTCGACTGGGCCAACACAAGCAGGCGTGGGTACGCTGCTAAAGAAATACAGATTATTACAACATGTTCAGGGGTTTAATTTCCCAGAGAATAAAATATTACAACACTTGTTTCTTTGACAGGCTGCTGCTTTTTGTGGATGAAGCTGATGCATTCCTTCGCAAAAGAGCCACTGTAAGTTTTTCTCCACGTTTTGTAATTTTACAACAAACAATGCTGGCTTGTCAATTGGGATTTTCTTTAGTATTCTGATGATTAATCTCACCAGAAAAATGCCACATTCTGTAGATTTTATTTAACCACTTGACCTTTTAATACAGTAATATAAATACATCAAAAATCCATGGCAGACCTTTCAGGTTTTCATTCATAGCAAAAGTTAATTATTATTAAGACTGGACAAAATGGCAGAAAAATATATCACGATGTAAGCGTTTCATGTCGGTCGATTATCGATAATTATTTATTTGTTTTTCGTTCTACATATCTGAAATATGACCAGTCTAGTGGTGTGACCATTCCTGTTTTATCCAGTTTTCACTTCACGCCGTTGTTTTTTTATTTTTAAGCAGATAAGAGGCACTGCTTAAAAAGCAGTGCAGTTTGAGGCAAAACCTCAAATCTGATCCAGCCCTACTTTATAGTTTCATAGTTGTGTATTTACATAAAGTCCCTTGAAAATAAATTGAGGTTTGGGTGAATGTGAGCAAGTTACAGGGGTGGTGAATACATTTGCAAGACATTTCATATCACAACTTAAATGTTGGAAGATTCCTGTGGTTAGTAGGAGGCTGTAATGTAGAGAAGTTACAATTAATCACCTTTTACTCTCGTCTTTGTAGGAAAAGATCAGTGAAGACCTCAGGGCCACTTTGAATGCGTTCCTGTATCGCACTGGAGAGCAGAGCAACAAGTAAAAATGTGTTTCTCACAGGTTTTGACCTTCTCCCAAAATGCTACCAACATGATTAAAGATTAATTTCTCCTGTACTGTAGGTTCATGTTGGTGTTGGCCAGTAACCAACCCGAGCAGTTCGACTGGGCCATCAATGACCGAATAGATGAGATAGTGAATTTTGCTCTGCCGGGTCTGGAGGAAAGGGAGCGACTGGTGCGGTTATACTTTGACAAATACGTACTGGAGCCGGCCACTGGAGGGCGACAGTAAGTACCATCATTAAACAGTGCAATTTAGTGGTAATTGGTGAGATAGAAGCGACCTACGATTAATAGACGATCAATGATTTATTAGATTAAAACTAGTTCCAGAAGATTCACAAGTAACATCGGCTTCAACCTTCTTTTAGTGTTGTAGTTTGGCCGCCATCCAGCAGAGGGCGCCGCTGGTTCCCATTAGGTGAAGCAAGTTACAAAAACAAAGATGGCGGCAGTGTCTCAGAAATTAAAAGAGGAACTGTCCAAACAGATTCTGTTGTGGGATGCAAATGCCACTTTATGCGGTTATGTTTTGAAGATGAAACACCCCTAAAACGCTCCTAAAGTTATTACCTTTATATCGCTCATTCAGCTGAGCGGCGTCGTCTACTGGAGGTCTGGATGTGCTACGAATATGATGACGCAGAAAAAAATGTCACATGACTGGGAGAAAACATGACGCTAAGCACTGTTGATATGTTTTTTTAGGGCTGTTGTGAGTTAATGCACTTTATGTTGATGTGGAAAAATTAATAGTTTAATAGAAATAGTTGTTCCCACAACAATGTTTAACAAGTTAAACTTGTTTTCAAGAGCAACTACAGATGGTACCTCTGTATGAACATCTCTGTTCACATTTTAATCTCATCTTTTATTTTTCTATTGAGCAACATAAGATGTTTCTGTTTTGTTATATATTACAAATAGAAGTTTAACAATGTGAGAACTATAATTTTCAGTTTATTAAGTCAGCGTTTAATACAACTGACACATTTATTTATTTTAAATTAGCATATTAGGAAAAAAGTAGCCCTTTATGTTATATGGAAAGACAGTGGGACCTCTTGATAAAACAGAAAATGGCTGCTTATTAATTAAACGTTAGTCGACTGATAAGTTCAGTCAACCTTAGATGAGCTAATTAATCAATAACTTGCGTCCCTAATCGGTGCATGCTTTGTGTTTCTGTGAAGGAGGCTGAAGCTCGCCCAGTTTGATTACGGCAAAAAGTGTTCAGAGATCGCCAAGAGGACAGAGGGCATGTCAGGAAGAGAGATCTCCAAGCTGGGTGTGGCCTGGCAGGTACGCTTCTCTCAATCATTTTGGATCATTTTTCTTTAAAGTTCAACATCTTAAGAATATAATTATTTCTTTCCTCTCCAGGCTGCAGCATACTCCTCCGAGGACGGCGTCTTGACAGAAGCCATGATCGACGCTCGGGTGGACGACGCCATCAAGCAGCACCATCAGAAGATGGACTGGCTCCGTGCCGAGGAGGAGGCAGCGAAGAGCCTCACGCCTCCGCCTGCTGGGGCCGGAGCTGCTGTAGGGAAAATGGGTTTCACTCTCCCTCTGAAGGAGACGCCTCACGCTCAGGAGGTCATTGCTCCAGTCTTTGAAATAAACACACAACCAGAATCGGCAGAGTCCAAACGTGGGAACTCAGTCGTACAAGCAGAAGCAGAGTCTAAAAAAACAAAGGACGGTTTAACCGAACCTGACAGAGAAGACAAACCAGGAAAACAGGAGAAGACCGGCTCCTCTCCTCCGAAAGATGGAACCCCAGTTTGAGTTGTAACAGGGCTGTCTGGATTAGAAAGATTAGCGTTCTGCCCTTTTAACTAACTGGTCTGAGACTTCATGTGAAAGATGGCCAAACTGAGACAAGATTAGTTTACGGTTGGGAGAGATAATTAAGTCTTCGTAACACAACTGATGCCTGAATCTTTAATTTTCATATGAAATGTACACAATGTAAACAAGTAGTTTATGTAGAAACAAAACCATGTGTTTGTCATTGTACTATTATGAATGTTGTCCAAAGTCATGTTTCTCTGTAAGAATGATTAAACCCTTTTTCTAACAAGAAACGGTTCTGTTTCCATGTGCAAATAATATTTTTGAGCCACTGCAACTAAATGGTAAATATAGACCCAGAGGACCCTTATATCACATGCAATCATTCATCCATTCACAGACTGATGGTGATGAACTACACTGAGAATCAGCTCTGTGGAGGATGAACTCCTGTGAAGTATACAATGATTAGCTGGATATCTAATGGTAATCAGTTTGAAGTCAAGCTGGACAATATGGCTGACAACTGTATCACAATATAAGAGTTTCACATAAGTTAATATTGATAATTATTTTGTTTTTTTTTTATATCTGAAATACTGTCAAACTGGTGACTGTTTTAGCTGCAGTTTTTATTCCACGCCATTGTTTTTGTTATTATTTTATTAATAAGCAGAAACGAGTTTCGGTGGTGAAACTGCTGCTGGGCCAGTTATTCAACAAGTTGTTGCTAGGTAACCAGAGAGCGCGTGAGTGTTAGTTGTTGCTACTAGCCTTCAGACGTTGATCGGCTAAAGCCTTTCCTCTGCCTACATCCCCCAGAATGCTGTGCGGTTCTGGATAGCAGTTCATTAAAGTTATTGAAGATTGCCATACGCCACGCAGTATTTTGCATTTTGAAATTGGATTGTGGAATTAGAACGAGTTTTCTTTTATTATTATTATTATTATTATTATTATTATTATTATTATTATTATTATTATTATTATTATTATTTACGTCATAGTATCCATCAAGGTTGAGTGTTGGGACCAAAGTCGTTTATTTTAAGCGTCAATAATAAACGCAAAGTGTCCCGGATGTTCAAATTGGTATTTTTGTTGACTTTTTCTGCTCTGGTTATGATTTGTGTGGAGTGAGTAAACTGAATATATAGCTTTATTTCCAAACAAACTTATTAAATTTAAATAAAAGTAAAATTTCATTTGTACATTGATAAATACACAAACGATTCAAATAAGTGGTTATTGAAAGTCTCAATGAAAACAGGTTTCTTGGGAGTAATCACAGATAATAAAGCTATAGCTGAATGAAGATCTAGTGTAAAGTGCTTTGAGTGACTGATATACTATATATTTACTCCATTTATATTTATTCAGTGGATGAAAACTAAAAGATCCCATGAAATATGCAACTGTGTTGATTAACAGAGTAAGGAGGTGGAGTAGATGTTGCCATCTGCTGGCTTTCCTTAGAAAACGTTTTAATTAATTTGAATAAAATAACAGAACTTATAGATAAATAGGATCAATTGGAAGCATGCGTGATTTAATTAAAATAATTTTTTGTAAAGTGCCTCTAAGCAACATTTGTTGTCAGTTGGTGCTATATAAATGGACTGAATTTAATTGAATAGTCATTAAAAATGTCATTTATTTCAGTAATAAGTTCACTAAGTGAAGCACATTTTATCTACAACTTACACAGAGTTTGATCTTTTGAATCCTTTATTTCTGCTTATTTAGATTTTCTGCTTACAGCTAATAAAAACACGACACTTAAGATTAGAATATTGCATCTTGATCCCTAGATCTGAACAAACGTCCAGCTTCTCAGCTCAGTGGATCTCATATATTTTTGACCTGTTTTCATCTGGTTTGTTTTACCAGAATTGAAAGTCATTTATGTTGTTGCAGCTGGGCGAGTTAAATTGGCTCTTAGTCCATTAATCTGTTGTTCACTTAGTCTGAATTTCTTCGTCTGTCTGAGTCGACATTAAAGCACACAACTCTATCAGAGAGTTGTGATAGACAGTTTACCCAATACTGACTGTAGGTAAAATCAGGATTACCAACATGCTTAGATAGAAAATAATTTGAAGACATTCAGTAAGTGAATGTCTTCATTGGACTCCAACTGAAATCTAGAGGATAAGAAAAAGGTTAAGCAAAAATTAAATGTACATTTTTTCCCTCCAGAAAGTCACAAACATGTTAATCTAACAGTCTAGGTCTTATTGGCTGCTCTAACTTTCAGAAATCAGAGAAAACGCAATAAAACAAAGTCAGTAAAATGTCTTACATGTCTCCTTTAGTAGATTCATATGTACATACAGAAAAATCAGGCACTCAAGAGTTGAACTTGCAGTTTGAAAATAATTACATTGCTTCAATTCTTAAACATTTACAAAAAAAATACTATGCCCTGAAAGACAGCATTTCAGAGTTTAAATATAAATCATCACATTATAATGAAACCCACCGCAGGAGCACCTCTGAGATGTCTTTGTTTGGTTATTCATCACTAGCCCACCCTCTTTAACTTAATTCAGGTTATCTACAACACACTGGTGCACAAATAACATATACAGCTCAATCAATGTTTCTCCTGTGTAAACACATGTACACGGTCTCATACCAAAATTAAAATTCTCATATTAAACAAAAATGCAATTTAAAATTAAACAAATGAGCGTAAATGTGCTGTACTCAACAACAAAGAACAGAAAAATGAGAGAGGGTCGTAGGGGAGCTGCGGGTCGTGGCTCTCCCTGAGGAGATGTGGTCGAGTGATTTCGTTTTGGGTCAGGGGAGGACCGCGGTCGAACCCTGATCTAGAGGAATAAAGGCATAATGAGAGCAGCGAGTCCAACCTCTGCAGAGAGGAACAACCCATCATAACCATTACTTCCAGTAGCTCTCAATCTTTAGGTCCTGACCCAAAGCGTCGAGCTCCTGCGCATCAATCATCAGCAGAATGCGCAGCCTGCTTCTCTTTATTCTATCGACTGATTGCTTGGGGTCTGGGTGTGTGTTTATTGCAAACTTGTTTCATGCATCAGTAGAAGCAGACGGTGTGGAGAAAAGGCCTGTTGCTCTTGTCCTCAAACTCCTGCAGGAGCTCGTCGATCTCGTTCTCCATGTCGTCTGTGTGCTGGATCTGATGACGACGACGAAGATGGACACAACTTAGACACAGATTAACTGATCCCAGGCTGGTTGAAAGTTTTAATAGACTGTATATTTGATGGTTGAAGAAAATCCTGAATTAGATACTTACACACTGACACAACTCGCAGATGAGGAAGGCTCCCAACGTGGCCTCCTCGTGGTTGTCCTGAATATCTACATTGATTACATGAACTGGTTGTAACGTCTCCTGCTCTCTTGAATTCAAATCTAGAAAAACAAAAACAAGTCAAAATGTAATTTTTTTTTTAAGATCACAGAGGAAATAGTTTGGAAAGAGTTATAAATAAGAATCTGTAGTCAGTGATTTGATATTTAATAAACAATCTCACCCTCCAGGACTTGGTCATAGACTCTCTCTTCACAGGTTATGACCAGGTCGAATTTATCCTTGCACAATTGAAAGCGCTCTGGTTTTGCTTTGATGCGCTTGTTGCGGTCCAGCATGTGTAAGATCCCATTCTGTGTATATCTGATAGGTGAGGAAGTCAAGGAAAACAGCAGCAGCCACAGAAACAGAACAAAATCACCTCCTCTCACAGCTACACACACAAATTAATGTTTAAAAAGCCTGAAACTACTGCTCTTCAGAGAAAAAGGGAAAAAAAGCTTTGAATAATCTGATTAAAGAGCAAACAGTGCCCTCTGGTGGTGACATCAATAACTAGTCCACAATTTAAAGAGAAAAATACTGCACTTCCTGTGAAATAAAGTTTAGACAACTGTCGCCATTCTGAAGAGTTTTAATTAAAATCAACATTTTCAATACGTCACTTTTCTCTCCATCTTCTACTTACAGGTTCTACATTTTTTTTGTAACTATATCTGCATATCCTGCTGCATCACAAATCAGGCGTTTGCTACATTGCACAAGGTTCATAGGTGTCTGTGCACCTGCTAGTCTAAAACTCAGAAAATAAATCAGATTTCAGTTGTTTAAAAATGTGGACAAGGGAAACAGTTTGATCTTCTGGCTACCAAACACTAAATTAGAGGTCTTCAACTAAAGCCATAAAAGGTCTGAGGTCTTGCAACTTTTAGATGTTTCTCTGCTTCAACCCACCTGAGTGAAATAAAGAGGTCATCAACGGGACCATGGAGAACTGGACTGCATACTGAAAGGTGGTTTATGTATTTGATTCTGGTGTGTTGGATCCAGGAAACACTTAAAAGCTGCAGGACACCGGACCTCGAGGACTGGAGTCAAGACCCCTGATCTAGGGTTTCAGCACAATTAAAAGGAATAAATAAAAAGAAATGCAAAAACTTCATGAAATAAATCATTGTTTTTCAAAGTTATATTTTGAGCTTTCATAACCTCAATAGTTTAAAAGTGGCTTTTCCAAACATGCTTTAGGTAATCCTAGAAGTTAGCCTAATAACAGAGAAATCACTTGTAAAAAAAAAAAAACATTACATTATTTCATTTTTTTTAACTTTATAAAACAATGTATTTAAATATTTGAGAGCAGAATACAGCTCATGATTTTTTGCTTTGCTGATTACACATGAGCAAATAAAAAAAAACAAAAAGCTAAAAGTTTCATTTTTTGATGCTTTACATTTAGAAAGTCTTTTATTCTGCAAGACCTTTTTTTTTTTTAAAAAAAAAAAATCTTTAAACCTTTTAAAGTGTACATAACAAAATGTAAAGATGCTTGCTACACCTGAACTAAAATAGACAATTACTAAATAATTTCCCTTCCATGACAAGAGCAGCTATTAATTTGAGCCTGAACACTTTAAATTGGCACAACTTTCACATTAATTTTGTCAAAATTTTAAATAAACTGCTTGTGTAGGTCAGAAATTTAAATCTTTTTAAAGTCATGGACATTCAATTAATCTGGGGCAAAAGGACTAACAATAAGTAGCACAGCTACTGTAAAACTAAGAGCATTAAGATATATAGAACAAATCCCAGAGGTATTTTTTTTTCTCCACATAATTAAGGTATTTCCATAGAACCTACCCAGGATTACTTACCATTAAGCTAAATTTTACTCCAAATCTACAGTTTACATTTACACTACAGCTTTAAACATGAGTTTTCACAGGACTTCAAATCTGTATGTTTTGTTTTCCAGCATCATACCTGCTATCCACAGAGATCGTTTTTCTTTTTTTCACCCACCAAAATAAAATCTACTCACCAGGCTGTGCAAAGAACCAAGGCACCAGAAACTGATCATGGTGCAAAAATATTCAAAAATAAAAAAATGAAACAGGGGGTTAAAAAACCCATCTAAAATATACATATAAAAACAAAGTAAATAGAAAAATGACAAACAGGTTACTATTGCCAACAGAATCCACTTACTGTTCTAATGCAACTGCTGATTGCAAGGTTATTTTCACACCTTATTTTACAACCATGTGTCAAACATTTTCAGACTGCGTCTGATTTGAGGAGCTCCCATTGTTTGTGCTGTCCCAAGACGACCACCTAGCCAAACTCCAAACAAACAATACCATCCATGTAAGACTTTCAGATGGGTCATGTTTACTTAGGCGTGTGTGTGTTTGAGAAAGAGAGAGAGAAAGAAAGGAAAAAAAATGAGTGCGAAGGGGATACAGTTCCTTGTCCTTTCGGACCAAGTCGTTGTACATCTGTTCATAAGTTGTTTTGAAGTCATACACATTAGGTTTGTCCGGGGATGGACCAGGTAGCTTCACATGAGACCCAGTCCCAAATGATCGGACGTCAAATCCACGTTTGCTGTAAAAAAGAAAAGAACAAGAGAATAAATACAATATTAAATATTGTCAACAAGATAAGTGATCATCCTATTGTAGTCAGTTTTTTGATTAAAGTGTAGAAATCCTTATTCCCGTGCTTAAAAAAAAACTATTTTTTTTATTGTAAAACAAATATTCAAACAAATAAAATAAATAGTAGAAACTATTCCTATTAAAAACACACAAGGGCAGGAAACTCCTCAGATCGTGTTATGAAAGAGCTGAATGACCGGAGTTGCACAACTGCAGTTCTTCCTCTGGAACATTTCCGTCCAGGGGGCGCTGTTGTCAACACGTGAAGCCGGGGGGGTACCGATCTAATCACTAAGGCCTTGTGTTTTAAAATCCCTGCGTCTGTTTTTTTTAAAGAGAAAAATCAGTGCGGTCGTTTCCTTCAACCAGCACACGCAAAGCCGTGTAAACAGGATGTGTTCAGGGCGAGCTACACCCTCGGTGGGACACTCCAGAAGTGAGAGTCCATTGTTAGAGAGCGATAAAGGCCTGACGGACCGACACCGCGTCGGTACGGGTTGTGACCGGCTGGGAAAGCCCCTCCGTACAGCACAGGTTCACTTGGAGGTGGTTTTCTTGTTCTGTCTCGTCTTCCTGGCGGGTCGTCTTTACCTGAGGATATTGTGCGCTTCCATACTGCGGTTCTGGTTGCTCGAGCAAACAACCGCTACACGCAGCGGATGGCTCGGCATTGCGACTCTCCGGCTGAGACTAATTGACACCAGCGGTCAGAAACTAAAACCTAGTGGTTCTTTTGGTTCCTGTGAGGAAAAAAACAAAAACAAAACATAAACAATAAACCCCTATAGTAAGTTAAACGGCACGGCGTTTCAACTATGAACACCGTGAGCACCGCTCCCGTTCTTTTGAAGCAGGAAGTTAAAATGGCGGAACCAGAGACGCTGAAAACGGCTTTATAAGGTGATGTCATTGGGGGGCGGGGCTTCGCATTACGTCAGTAAAACAAACGTTATCCATATATTCTTTCATTATTATTGAAAAGTAGAAAAAGTTAAGGTGAAAAAATCTATTTATCTATTTAGGTCCCGCAACGACAATTTATTTGACCCTAATAGTTCCCGTGTTTTGTTTTGGTCATTATTATTACGCTTATTGTTGAGATGTGTGTGATAGGTGTGTTTCTATCAGACATTTATAGCAATACGGAATAAATGGTGTCCGACGGAGAAAACAGCAACCACCTGTCATTTTAGGCTAGCTTAAGCTAACCTGAATATTTACAACTCTCTTATTGATACACTGACATTACTTACCTTCTGTCTTTCAACCACTTTGAAAAGCTTTTCTTTGTCTCTCCAACATCTTTATCCCTCCCCCTCTTCCGTTTTCTGTTTTGTGCCCCGGAGTCTTTTTTCTGCAGTCCCATCTTTGGCTCCCTGTTGTCGAGTGCATTGCTACAATTCAAATTTAAAAGAAAAAAAAAATAAATGCATTGTCGAAGGGCCGCTGCCCAAGCTACCTGTATGGGAGGGGAGAGGCGCCTAATCAGTGCTGTTCCTCTGTTATTGATCATTTCATACACACACATCTGTTAAGTACATAAAATGCTGACTAGAAAAAAGTTCCCCACATCGTTTTGGCGCCCCCTCTAGTGCAGCGCCCCTATGCGTTGCATGCACTGCATACCCACTTTTTGCGCCACTGGTGGTGGCTCCAATAGCCTCTTCAATGGTAACTTCATCCACATCCTATGTGAAGAGATGGCAAGTTAATCTCTCTTTCTCTAAACCTAGCTGTATCTAGATCCATCTATATGTATCAATGGTTTTAGATCCATCTACTTAGATATAAAGATGACTTTATAGACTTAAAAAAATTTCTTTTTTCAAGCCTTGTGCTTGAAGTTTAATAATTTACTGCACACAAATGTTTTTATAGTGAAGACATGCAAACTAATAAAGTTAAAGTACAGTACAGTGAAAGTAAAAAAGTGAGAACATTTAACACAAGAAAAATTAAATTTTCTACATTAAAAAAAAGGTTTGTCCAAAAAGATTGCTAGTTGTGTTATGGCTATATCACTTACATCATCCATTTGTGCAACAATTTGTCTTAGGATTTGTCCAAGCCGTCCTCCTCTTCTTTTGATCAGCTTCATCAGGTTGTCAAAATGGAGATCCAGCTGAGACAAGAACTTTGACTGAAGTGGTATGGTGGTAATTCTCTTCAACTCAACTCAAACTCAAACTCTCAAACTCTCAAACTCATTCCCAACTACAAAAAAATTATATTTAGATCACTTACCTAATCGGTGTGCCTCCAAAGATTTGTCTGGCGTTCTTGTGGCTGAATAGTCAGAAGAAACTGCACGGCAATCGTGATATCTTTAAAATTATCTTGTCTGTCTTCTTATTGGTCAAGATTCAAAAGACCGCTCTAATCCTTGTCCAATCATATTTAATTATTATCTTTTGATATATTGCATCATTTCCAGTGATGATAAAACATGATTACAATGGTTTTAGTAAACTAATTTAATCACGTTAAATCATCCATCCATCCATTTTCTGTACACCCTTGCCCCTTAGAGGGGTCGGCAGGGGTCACGTTAAGTCAACATAAGAACAATTAGTAGTTTCATTATTGTTTGTAGTTAAGTAAAGGTTCTTTATTCAATTGTGTAAATACAAGAAACATGACTGTCTTGTGTAGTATTAACTTATTTTGTTTGTGCAAATTCAAAGACCCCTCAATTCTCATTTTTTCAGTGTTTAATTCAGGGGTCTCAAACTCCAGTCCTCGAGGGCCGCAGTCCTGCAACTTTTAGATGTGCCTCTGCTGCTTCACACCTGAACAGAATAATTAGGCCATTAAGGCTCTGGAGAACTGATCTACACAAGGAGGAGGTAATTAAGCCATTTCATTCCAGCGTTTTGTACCTGTGGCTCATCTAAAAACTGCAGGACAGCGGCCCTCGAGGACTGGAGTTTGAGACCCCTGGTTTAATGAGTTGATTTGGCCTCCATATTCCTGAGATCTGAACCTAAGATCTTGAGCTACTGTGGGATGAACTGAAATGTAAAGTCCAACCCAAGAAGGAACCAGATTGCAACTTATAGGATGTAAACTCTCTACTATCAATGTGTTGGTGCTAGATACCACGTCACACCTTCAGTGATCTACAAGAGTTAAATGTTTTTCAATGCGCTGCGTTTCAATAAATAGGTTGTGAGATAATGATTCCTCAAAGGTTAGCTCTGTCCTTTTTTTGGAAGTATTTTCCAGAACCTTCAGAGTATTTCCAGGCCTCAAGCTGTTCTTTCTCGATGCTGGCTCATGCTCTTGTTCAGGTATTTTTAGCACTCAATAGAAGATATTTTTATTTGACCTTGATGGCACAAGACGCTGTCACATCACACACCCAATTACACAAGGAGAACAATAAAGACAGCTGTGTGATATTAAAAGGTGCCCCATAGTTTTTTTATTTGCAGTCAGCGGGACAAAAAAGGGATTCTAGCTAAAAGACGTTTGGCACAGTATTCAGAGATTGCACACTGTTTTCTATTGCCGTTCACAGATTGTACAAACACTGTATGCAAACCTACAAGCAAAAACCTGAATAAATCAAACTTAGATAGGTTATATTTATTTAATTCCCAACATAGACACACGCTCAGATTTATGTACCCTAAGCCATTGATTGAGGCTGTTTGTATTGCTGTAGAAACGCGGCCTGATGGCACACCAGAGACAATCTGGAGCAACAAAACGACACAGTAAACTAGCGTACTAAACACAGTTTATCAGTAATTTTGGTTCAGTGCACCATGGCAGAGGTTTAAAAGGCGTGTTATTTGCAGAGCCACAGCAAATTGTGCTTCAATTTGGTCGTAAAATGATGAGGTGCATCTTAATACATTAGATTCTTATTGATATTTAGATATTTCAATAAATCAAAGTCATTTACAGATTTATTACTCATACATTGTTGTGTCATAAGTGGTTAGTTTTGTTTACTTTGACAAAACTCACAGCAAATGAAAACTCAAATTTAAATGAGAAAACTTTGATTTTACAGAAAGCCAAAATAAGGGGATTTTTAAATTATTTTCTCCCATCGTCCTATTGACATTTCTCCACGATTCTCAGTGACGTTCAAGTCAGATGCATTTGCTGAAAAGTCAAGCCCAGTAAGACCATGATAATTTAACCAGTTTTTGGCAGAGTGGGGAGGTGAAAAGTCCTGAAAGTGAAATCGACATCAGCATGAAACTTGTTAGCATAAAGAAGCATAAAGTACTCTGACATTTCTTGGCATGGCTATGCTGTGGAAACTTCACACTGGATTCAAAACAGCTTTAATTAGGAGTTTCCCCGCTCTGCCTCCAGGTATTACTTTAAAAAAGAAGGAAAAACTAATAAACAGTCTAGTCTGATGTCTCTGTTTCAGTCCTGGATTTGTCTTTGTGTGGTTTCTCTTATGAATCTGACCCAAACTCTTAAACTGGTGAGCTTCACCATCTTTTCAAGGCTGAAGTTGTTGTTGTTGTTGATTGTGAATCTTCCCCGATGAAACTTTCTATTAATATTCTTGGACAGTATTCTGTGATCAGCATGCTTTTTTTAGCAATTACTTTTTGCGGCTTATCCCTATTTTCCAGGACATCATTTGGGTTTTATTAGCTGTAGGCCATTATCACCAACAATAGTTTCTCTTTTTTCCAAATTAAATTGCCTTTCTAATTTATCAAGAAGCACCTGTGCTGTTCACTGAACAATAACTACCTTGTAACGATGACTGTGGGACGTGTTTATGTAGATATTTAGCTTATTTAGTCCGTCAGTGGCGTGAGTGAGTGCGGTAGGAGTAGGTGTGCTGTGTAGTGGGGCTCATGATGTTTTCTGTAATGTAGGCCACCAGCAGACAGATGATCACCAGCATCACACAGATAGCGCCCCCTACCGCCGTCATGGCGATCACAATGTCCTGCATCCCTGACGGCGGCAGCGTGAACTCCACGCAGTCCCGCTGCTCCGCTCTCCGACGCGGGCCGGACCGGGCCGGGGCCCGCAGGCAGACTCGGTACGGGATGTTCTCATGCAGCTCGGACATCATGAAGTCCCTGCAGCCCGCCGCCAGCTGCACGCCGGCGCACTCGAACTGGGTGTAGCTGCCGTTCCACCAGCAGCTCAGCTCGAACCCGCCGCGCTGGTGGCGCCGCTCACCGAACATCGACCGCGGCCCAGACGTTACATGTGACCCAGAACCAGCGGGCTGCTCGGCAGGGCTCTGTCTCGTCTTATTGTCTCCATTGTGGCTCCACTGCAACAGGACGCTGCCATTGGCGAGCAGGTTCGCCACCAGGTTCCCCAAAGTCACCTGCGTCCTGCAGTCCTCCTTGTTGCACCTGTACCCGAACAGCGTGCGTCGAAAACACAGCTGCCCCCAGATGCCCCCCTCTATCACCCTGTAGGCACAGATCGGTGACGCCTCCTCATCTGGTTTCGGTCTCAGCGCGCTGACGGAGAAATTACTGCTGCTGTCTTTAATCTGAAATGATGGCCTGCTGTCATGACTCCGGTTGTTATTCCTGCCTCTCCCCTCGGATGCTGCTGCTGCTGCTGAGGATGAGGATGAGGATGAGGATGTTTGGTGTATTAATGTGAAGACCAGGAGCGCCGACAGGGCGAGCAGCGATGCTCGGCGGTGGCTCGTCATCTCTCGTCCTCCGGTTGAATTATTTTCGCTCACAGTTGACCGCCGGATGGGCGATGGCACAACCATCCGAGCCGAGGTCTGCCATAGAGATCAGCTCTTCTTCTTCTTCTTTTCCCTCTCATCTGAAGCAGAAAACGCATTTGGTGCATTTAAAGCGATCCCGCATGAATAAGGCGATTAGAAATCGGATCAAAGTGACTCCTTGTGTGCAAACCACTTACGTGTTTCTGCAGGACAGAGGAGCCGCTTTCTCCTTCCTGTCTGGCTTGACGTAAATGGCTTTGATGCCCGTTTGAGAGAGTGCACGTGAAGGAGCGCTCCACGCAAGCTGCGTGCTGGAGAGCGTGGGTGCGTGCGTGAAATATTTGGAGTCATCGTCGGCAGTTGGACGATGAGTCATCGTCCCACTCAGCGCTCCAGGTGTGGATCAGATTCCTGAAAACGCAGCTGGAGGAAAAGCTGTTGCTCTCCTGAACAAATACAAGCTGTGACTTTATGAATGTTTTCTTTAATAACAATAAAATAAATGTATTTTTTTTTATCATCTTACACATTTAATACATATCTGAGAGAGATAAATTAAGTAAGGGCTGCAACTAACGATTATTTTAGAAATCGATTTTTCTGACATTAACAGGATAAAAATGGCCACGTTATACAGATTTTTTTGTTTAGTCACTTATGCTTGTTTAATTCAGTAGTAGAAATAATTAAAAAGATACAAATGAACAAATAATTCAATAACTTTTTATTGAATTGAAAAGTTATTTTACTTTAAACCATTTATTTCAAATGAATGAATTTAATGAATTTGAACAAGGGAAGCTAAAATCTTTCCACTTAAAGAGTTTGGAGCTAGAAACAAAGTGTTATATGTATTTTAAATGTATATATATGTAAATATTTTCATACAGATACACACATATAGAACAGTTTTGGCTTAATGGCTGCTGAATATGCAGATTTTTTTTTATCAAACTGCCTTTTTTCAGTCTGTATGTACTCCAGTTAATTAATCTATTAGCTGACAATTTTTTTGAATTAATATTTGTTTCTTCATTTATTTAATTCTTGCGCCACATGAGGCTTCACATAAAATGGTCATTTATATTAACTGGTGCATAATATAAATGTGTTTTTGCAGTAAAGTGTACATTGGGAACAATATTGGATTATTGTTGGATTATTTGTGTCACTAATGAATTAAATGGAAAGGTTGTCAACATCTATTATGAAGTCTGGCCACAGTTTCTCCGTTGTATTCAGGTTCTTTAACTTTATCCAGTTAAAGTTAAAAGGACTTTAACTGGACCTTTTCAATATATGTCAATATAAACTGCTACATTATCTCTGGTCGCTAATTTTAAATATTCTTAAAATTACAGTCTTGCTCTGCATTTAGCTCCATCCATCATAATGCTGCCACCACTGTGTTTTAGGGATGTTGTGTTCAGGATGATGTGCAGTGTTAGTTGTGCAAATAGGTAAAAAAGAGAGAGTATATTCTTTCAAATGTTTGCTGTATCAGCTCCTTTCTAAGGAGGAAATCTTTGCTGCTCGTTAATAATGACCTCTAATGGAAATATGTAAATTGTGGTGAAATAAATGCTTCATTGCTCTTTACTTCAGTGCTTAGTTAAGATTATTCCATGATATCATCACCGTGTCCCACTGGAAGCTCAGTAAATAATTAGTACCAAGGGAGAGAATGAAAGGCTGATTAACAAAGAAAAAAATGCTGAATTTGTTTGTTCACTTCCTGGACCTGTGAGATGAAGGCTCATGGTGTGCACGGCTGAATTAGTTTCTCTCTCTTTACACTTAAACAGAATAAAGAAAAACAAAGAGTGTATATCTGTGTGCGGAGTGGGACAGATTAAATGTTGAGCTGAAGCAACGTAAAAACATAACTCAGTTTAATAGAAGATATAAAAAAGTCATTTCTGAATGGTAAAATGGTGGAGGAAGAATGATGATGGAGGGAAGCCGACTCAATTTCCATAAAGGCCGTTTGTTTTTTTTATAAAAAAATGTTTTTGCTAGAAAGAAATGGCCTGAGTATGTCTCTGTTGTGAAATAAATAGTTCTGTTTTTATCTATCTATCTATCTATCTATCTATCTATCTATCTATCTATCTATCTATCTATCTATCTATCTATCTATCTATCTATCTATCTATCTATCTATCTATCTATCTATCTATCTATCTATCTATCTATCTATCTATCTATCTATCTATCTATCTATCTATCTATCTATCTATCTATCTATCTATCTATCTATCTATCTATCTATCTATCTATCTATCTATCTATCTATCTATCTATCTATCTATCTATCTGTCTGTCTGTCTGTCTGTCTGTCTGTCTGTCTGTCTGTCTGTCTGTCTGTCTGTCTGTCTGTCTGTCTGTCTGTCTGTCTGTCTGTCTGTCTGTCTGTCTGTCTGTCTGTCTGTCTGTCTGTCTGTCTGTCTGTCTGTCTGTCTGTCTGTCTGTCTGTCTGTCTGTCTATCTATCTATTTATTAAATAAGTTACTTCTGTCTATGCTCATTATCAAACAAAAGGTAATAACAGATTATATTATGGTATTTGAATAGTGACTGTGAATATGTTTGAATTAAACAAAAATAGAGTAAACTGAATAGATAAGTAGTTCAACTATTAGTTTTTCCTTTGTATGTAAATAATGTGATTAAACGTGTTGACGTTCTGTTGGTCTGTAACACATGGGACATGTTGATGTTTTGGATTAAATGGACCATAATCTTGGTCAGCAGAGATTTATCATGTGTGATGGATTTAATCATTTGTCAGTATGAACACATATAAAACAGTCCAGCAGTCGGGAGCAGCAGCACTGTGTGTGACCTTCTGACCCGTGTCTGAAAGGAAAGGATGACGCCATGGCAGAGGTTCTTACTGTAGAGGCTATTTTGTTTGGCCTCTTGGTTTTTTCTGGGATTTTGGGAAACATCTTGGTCATCCATGTGGTGAGAGAGCAAATATCCTTTTAATGTATGACTAGAAGGTTTTTACACAAAATCTTACCGGGCATTTTTGTTTTAGTTTCTAGTGAAAATAACTCAGTATACTTTAAATAAGGCAAAACAAGAAACCTTTCAGTAAGATATAGCAGCTTGTTTTAAGTCAATAATTTGTCAATATTGATGAAAAAGTATTTTTCCACTGGTTTTAAAAAAAATTTAAATCAAGGTCATATACAGCTCTGGGGGGAAAAAAAAGAGACCACTTAAAATGATCAGTTTCTCTGATTTTACTCGTTATGGGTAAATGTTTGAGTAAAATGAACATTGTTCTTTTATTCTATGAACTACTGACAGCATGTCTCTGAAATTCCAAGCAAAAATTTAGTATTTATTTGCAGAAAATGAGAAATGGTCAGAATAATGAAAAAGATGCAGAGCTTTCAGACCTCAAATAATGCAAAGAAACAAGTTCATATTCATTTAGAAACAACAATTTTAATGTTTTAACTCAGTTCAGAAATCAATATTTAGTGGAAAAACCAGGAGGTTTTCAATGGGGTTCAGTGCAGTGGGCTCTTATTTTCTTAAGCTGTATCTTTCTGAAAAGTTACTTAGTTTTGTTTTATTTCAGGAGTATTAAGATATTTGCATTAGAAACCAGACTAAAATGCGTTTGTGTTTTTTCAGTGATTGACTTCAGTCTGTTGTATTTCTCCACTCAGGTGTTTCAAACTGCTTTTGAGAGTCCGTCTCGGAGACTCTCTCCCTCCGACACCATCTTAGTCCACCTGTCTCTGGCCAACCTGCTCACCTCTCTTTTCCGCACCGTGCCCATATTCGTGTCCGACCTGGGCCTGGACATGTCCCTGTCTCCGGTCTGGTGCAGGATCTTCATGCTGCTGTGGGTGTGGTGGCGAGCCGTGGGCTGCTGGGTGACGCTGACGCTCAGCATCTTCCACTGCACGACCCTGAGGCGACAACATGTGACCTTTGGACCTCTGACGCTGCAGAGGGAGCGGCGGCGGGTGTGGGTGGTGCTGGGACTGGTGTGGGGCGCTAATCTGGTCTTCTCAATCCCGGCGCTGTTGTTCACTACTCGCGTTGAAAGCAACGCCACCGTGGAGCTGATGGTGATCAGCTGCACCACACGGCCTCTGCTGGGCTGCGCCTGGAAGTTTCCCAGCGACCAACAAGGCTCGGCCTTCGCATCCACTTCTCTTGCGCTCAACGAGGTTCTGCCGCTGGTTGTGATGGTTTTCACCAACTTGTTGATCCTTCACTCCCTGGTCAAGCACATCCGAGCCGTTACCTCGGAGTCAGGAAGCCACGGGGAGCTGGACAAACAAGTGTCCACTGAGCGTAAGGCCGCTCATGTAATCGTGTCTCTCGTGTCGCTCTTTGTGATCTGCTGGGTCCTGCAGGTCGCCGCGGTGACCTACTACAACTATGACGGTGGGCGTCACGCCGAGGGGCTGCTAACCGTGGCCCACTTCTCTGCTTCGCTGTTTGTGGGATTCAGTCCGCTTGTGGTGGCTCTGGGACACGGGAAGCTGAGGAGGAAAATCAGGAGCTTGATTCTGATGTGGACCAACGTTCCTCACAGCCAGGAGACTGAAAGTGGGAAAAAGTCCCTCAAAACAAGCGGAAAAAAACCCAGTTTTGTTGCTAAGAAAGAGGTTAAGGTTAAAATGGTCAAAGACAAAGTTATGCCACACAGATAATGAAGGTAAAATATTTCTTCCTTCACTGAATAAATCAAGAATCACATATCATTTTTAATTCCTTTGTTATTCTCTAACTTATTTATTGGAACTCATTTATTTGAATCTAAACAAACAAAAACAAATCAATTTCTCATCTCATTTGTACAGATTGTTTGCACATATCTAGCATGTTGCTCAGTAGTGGATTTCATTTGGGTGATACGGCTCTCCACCCATGGCGGCACAGAATGTGGGGCATCACAAACTGTCCCAAAAATAAAAGGTTCTGCCAAAAATACTTTTTCTGTTGCTTTTTTGTACACTTTGAGTGTGGCGTGGGTTTCTCTCAGTTTAAAAAACACTGGGAGGAACTCTTCCAGTTTAATGGGAGAGTTTAATGTGTTAAGAATTTTGTTTAGCTTTTAAGGGTTCAGAAAAGTTACAAATATACAAATGTACAGTTTTTCTTGCATAGTGAACACATAGTGGGTGAGTGTGTGGTGTTTCTTTGTTTTTTGGTTGTGTGGGGTGGGAAACAAAATGAGGGGTTCATCCTGTGTGATTGACACAAAAACCATCATCTTGATTCGCTCAAATTTTCCAGTAGCTAAATTACACATGAAAAAAAATAAAAATAATCAGACACATCAGAAACTGTCCTACAAGACTTGACTTTTATCTTTGTTTATTCATTTTGTTTGTTGAGTGAGATCAGCATTTTTTATTTGTTTTGTTTAAATATTAAGGTTAGTTATATTGAACTGTTTTGCTGATTTTGCAAGACCTTTGTAAAAAACCAAGCCACATAATAAATTAAAAAGACGTGGCCACGCAGTAAATATACAAACTCATGAGGGTTTCACAAAAGTATCGACACGCTTTCAATGTTTTTACACAAAGTCAATATCTTGCAGAACCATCTTTGCTGCAAGTCTTAGGGCTGATCTCTCTGCCACCATCTATATTAAGACTGACATTTTTATTTCGGTTTCCTTTGCAGAATAGCTCAAGTGTTATCATCTCAATTGGATTTAAGTTGGATTTTGATTGAACAATTTCTGCCTTATGAACATGCTTAATCAATTCCATGTAGTTTTAAGGAGTCCTGCTTGAAAGAGAACGAATACAACAGAAAAAATGCTGCAAGCAAAAAGAACTTCTGTTTTATACAGCAAGTTTGCAGCATTTCATACTATTCATTTTTGCTATTTTCTGCATTTTCCCTTTTGCTTCTATTTCTTGTGATTGCTGTAGTTTCCATTTGAATTGGTTTAGTTCATTGTGGTCTTTTGAAAAATTGCAGCATTTTTCGGTTGCATTTGGGTTTTGTTTTGTGTTTGTGTGTTTTGGAGTTTGCATCATTCCGGTGTTTGCTGCTCATTTGCACCTGTCGGCCAATGCAGTAAAGAAGGGGCAAAACACATTTGCCCCACATTTCAGATCTTCATCTTTAAGCATGAAGACATGTGAGAAAGTTCAAGAAGCATGGATAATTTTGCGAGGCATTGTATCCACTCTAACAAACACTTTGAACAACAGGTGGATGGAGGATTTACTGGGATTGTTTTGTGGCCTAAAGGACCAAGTGTTGCTCTTCACCCAGAAAATTTCAGTCAGAGACAGAAGACTTCATGCACGAACGAAGCCGGCGGTGGCCGATTGCCAGAACAACAGGAGACATGGTGATGAAGATGCTGTTTCCGAAGCGAGCTACGACCAGCAGAAACTCAGCTGAGGAGCCTCGGTTGTAGTTGAAATAGTTGATAGAGATGATGCTGGTTCCCCAAGAGACGATGAAAAGCATGACAAGAGCAAGAATCACCTAGAAATAAAAGAAATTCATCCATGGAAGATCAAAAACAAACTTTTGGAACAAATACTGTTGATGTTTGTTCCAATATCAACAGTATTGGAACAAATACCGTTCTAGTAGTCTTGGAACAGTATTTGGACTCTAGGGTCTGTCTTACCTTGGCGGCTCGCTTCTCTGCTGGCACTCGTTTTAAAACAGGGACGTCCTGAACAGAGCCCCTCGACCGGCCGTAAGTGTTGAGAATGTAGAGAGACATCATGTTGGTGACCACCATCAAGATGATTGGGAATATTTCATGGACCATCATGGATGTGGTGGCGTAGGCCAGGCCAGAGTAGTTTGACGGGAAGTTCCACACACAGCCCAGCAGGGGGCGCGTTGTGCTGCTCACCAACATGAGAGTCTGAGATCAGAGGAGGAGGAAGAAGAAATGCAAATTAGAAAGATAATCCGTCCATTTCTTATATCCAGGTAGTCGTTCAGGGTTGTGGAGTCTGTTTCCAAAAGTTATTGTGATTAAGGCTGGGTTTAATAGGGTGCCGTTTGTAAAGTTACACAAAAAATTAACAGGAATTAAATATTTAGTTGGTCCTAAATATTGAGTTGGCAAACTGAATATTTAGTTCTCAATTGAACATCTAATATTTAGTTTGTAAAATAAGTATTTAGTTTGAAAATTATATGTTTCGTTTTTGTGAAATAAATATTTAGTATGGAACTAAATATTTAGTTAGCAAAAATAACTAAGTATTTAGTTATAATAACTTAAAAATTTCGTTGTTAATTAAATATTTTGTTTGGTACTCTGACATTTATAAATGTAGAAATAAACGGTGGAATTATAACTTGATAAATGAACAAAAGTCATATTTTGGTTTCTGATTTCTGAAATAGAAATAACCCACATATTTGTAACAGAGTTTAATTTTAACAATACTATAGTTATAACGTTTGTCAAAACTGGTTTATTTATTCTTCAAATTCATTTTTGCGCAGTCAAAAAGTTATTTTCTCCTGACATTTTTATGTTGCTCTTGACGGTTGGTGGTTACCGTAGCAACTGGTAGCTGGCAGCTCCTCCCCCTTTCCTGTTGCTATTTTTTAACTGTTACTGTCAACTCTGTGTTTTCTTTACATGCTTTACATTTTTAACACATATTTTAGACAAATGTAATCATATACATCACTTATTGTAAATTTTGCAATATTTTGCATATGTTGTTCGGTGTTATAATCAATATGCATTCCAGCGATGTTCAATTTTACAACTGTTAACTGCTGTTAACTGCTCATTGGGAGCCATTGCTCTGTAGTTTGTTTAAGGTTATTTATTGTAGTTTATTTAATGTATAGGTTCAGATATAGGTTGATGAACTGATGGCAATCACCTACTTGATTACCATCAGTAATCAAGTTGACAGTAAACATACCTACAAGTATATTGTAAGGTATGTTTTAATTTTTGATACAAAATAATGTTTCAGTTACCAATTGTGTGATAGTCTTTCAATGTTGAGTGTTTGTGTGTCTGTTGTGAAGTCAGCCTACTGGAGCTGCTTCTTTGGACAAACAAAGAAGGATTATAAATGCCTGGGAAAAACATGCAAACTTCATGTTTGTCTCACCTCTGTGGTGTTTTCATTGCCACTGGTGGAGAAAATATGAGCAGGAATGGAGTAAAGAAAGTTTAAAATCCAGATGATGGCCAGGCTCAGCAGCAGGGTCCTATAGGTGCTCCTTGGCCCCTGAAGGTCTCCAATAGTCGGAGTCACGCGCTTCAGAGTGTGGAGGTGGAACGCGCTGAGGAAGAACGTTGACCACACGTTGACCGACCGCAACCAGACCCAGACTCCCATCAGGAACTGACACCAGCCTTTGGAGGAGTAGAGCTGGAAAAGAGATATTTTGTTTGGGTGAGCTTTGTGTGTTTTCATGTCTTGGAGTACACTCTGCATTTAGATCATAGGGCCGATGGACAATAAATCAATAACGATATAAATTGTGATAGACACGTGATCAATATCAATAAATAGTATGTCTGGTGGAAAATTCAGTATTCAAGAATATTAACTGAACTCTGATCCAGAACCACACAGCATTCTGGGGGATGTAGGCAGAGGAAAGGCTTTAATATAGCCAGCTAAGCAAAGTTGGTGGAATCAACTGACTCACTCACTCTTTGGTTACCTAGCAACTCACTCACTCTTTGGTTACTTAGCAACAGCCTGTTGAGTAACTTGTGCAGCAGTCATCTAGTGTTTTGCTACTGTGCCTCATAACTGCTTAAAAATAAAAAAAAAGTTGTGGACTGAAGACTGTGGATGAAACAGGAAATGTCACGCCACCAAATCTGTCTCCCAATCTGTGTTTATTTGGTATCAGCTGTTCTGAATTGGTGCAATCAACTACTTGCTTTGGTTTCCAGTTATTGTCAGATTGTTGTGTTTTCTAACATAACTAGCATGTTAGCACCTAGCATAACTAGGTGTCTTTTGGTCTTTTTATCCCTATATTTCCGTCAGTTTGGTTTGGTTTTAAAGAGTTTCTGCCTATCTCCTGCCACGTCAACAATTAATGACACTCTTTCAGTTTACAGCGGTGTAATACTGTCTTTAATTTGGACAAGTGACACTGTTGTCCCAGTTGCTTTCTGATGGACTCAAGCCTTGGTTCACCCTGGGTTGTTCTTGAACATCCCAACAGATTTAGTTTCATCTAACGGTTGGCAGTTTGGGTCAAACGGTTGAAACAATTCAGTATTTACACAGAACCATTAGGAACATAAAGGTTACATTAAGCTAGGAGAATAGCTCCTAATCTCGTCTGTCTTGAAAAATCTGTGAAATAAAATGTGATGTCCTTGACAGGAAACCAACTAAGACACATAAACCAGCTCTGGAAAGAGGAGATGACAAATATATGAACTCAGAACTGTGGCAGAAGCTTGCCGATGATGAATGAAACTTTGCATCCAGTTACTTTGTTTAAAATTTGTTGACATTTTTGTTACGAAATTAATCAACATTGAAAAAAAGGTGGTTACAGAAGCTGTAGTCCAGATATAAAGATATGAGGTCAAATTTGAGCTAGTTCAACAGTTCAAATTTTGAGCTGTTGAACTAGAAAAGCAAAACACTTTTCAATGGTTTGCTTCCCAAACATACTTTAGTTTTTTGAGCAGCACATCAGATGTGTATTTAAACAGTTCATACCTTGAAGCCCAGGTCTGAAATGATAAGCAGCAGGTTCCTCATGATGGACACCATTAGATTGGACACCGCCAAATTGACAATAATGATGTCTGAGTTATGTCCCGGCCCACGATCCATCATCACATTCTTTCCAATCACTCCTATCACAATAGAATTACCCACAATTCCCAGAGCCACCAAAATGATGTAAAAGTCACTCTCTGCAGGGGAAACAGCGGTGCGAAATCCCATCCCCACAAGCTTAGTGGTTGTCTCTTGCTCCATATCTTGAGTCGTTGTTTCAAAATGTAGAATTTCTGAACCCATGTCAGCATCCCGGCCCAAATTAAGTTCCCTCTTCATTGTGAATGTTTACTGAGAAAGTCCAAATCAGGTGAACATCCAAGAATACCGCAAATATGTACAACCTGAAGAAGATCCTTCCAGTGACATCACAGCTGAAAATGGACCTTTTGGTTCCACCTACTGATGAGCCAGTCTCCACATGAGCCAGAGAAAGCAACAAAGCATCACAATGTTTTCAACCTTAGGGAGATTAAGGTGTGTGTTAATGAAACACAAGAGATTAATCAATTTTCTTGATCAAATTGTGCTTGAGTTGCAGCTTTCCATCTTTCACCATCAACCTGAAGGAAGTGCAAAGATTTTGTTAGGTAACACTCAGAGAAATATTTACTCACAGATTTTAACCATGTTCAGGCTGGGTATGGGTAAAAAAAAACCCCAATAATCTCCCATTTATTTTTATAATGTAATAATAAGCATTATTAGTTTAAAAAGCTTAATATACTTGTTTGGAGTTTCCCTTTTTTTTACAAGCTAAACTAGCTTCAAAACCAAGTTGAAACTGAATACATTTTGGGGTCTTATGTCAGAAATATATATATATATTTTTAGCAAATTAAGTACTGCCATTACAATAAGATACATATACATAAATAATGTTTTTACTTTATCTTAAAATGGTTTGTATGTGTATGCACCATATTGCACATATTTATATTTCCTGAGGTCATGGATATCATATACACTCTGTGTTTCTAAACTTCTGACTTTAACTGCATGTGTAAAATGAGATCTAGTTCAACAAGTACAACATTTTTCCATGAGTTGCTTCCAATGCATATTTTTACTTTTTTATCAGTATATCAGATGTTTATGTAAGCAGTTCACACCCTGAAGCCCAGGTCTGAAATGATAAGCAGTATGTTCCTGACAAAAGACACCATGAGGTTGGACACCGCCAAATTAACGATAATAATGTCCGAGTGATGTCTCGTGCTGCACTCCATCATCACACTCTTTCCAATGACTCCAAACACAGTGATATTACCCACAATTCCTAGGGCCACAAGAGTGATGTGGAAGGCGGTCAGTGCAGGAGACAGAGGTGAACGAAGTCCCATTCCCACAAGTATTTTGGTTGTGTCTTGCTCCATAATTTCAGCCGTTGTGTTAAAATGTTGAATTGCTGAATTCATGTCAGCATCTCGTCCCAAATCAAGCTCCAGCTTCATTGTGAATGTTTACTGAGAAAGTTCAAATCAAGCTGAAAATTGATTTCTTGGTTCCACCTACCGACGATTTGACTTCCTTATGGACCACAGAAAGATATAAAACATCACAATTTTTCCAACCTCTGGGAAATTAAAGTGTGTGTTAATGAAACACGAGAGATTAATCAACTCCCCTAAGGAAAATGTGCTTGCTTTGCATCTTTACCCGTTGCGCCATCACCCTGAAGGAAGTGCAGACCTTTAATCACTTGTAGCAGATTTTCTGCTGATCAGCAAATATCTGATTGATTTTTATTCACTGGTTTATATCCTTATGTCCAGATTTTTGGGTGGGTTGTTTCATTTACCCACTTTTTAAAATAGGAACTACAATGTAGAGCAGCAATAGGTTTCATTTGGCTATGGATTGCTAATAATAAGTGCCAAAGGAAATTCTTAACAAAGTTAGTATTTTAGATAAAAATACCAAGTCAGAGCACCACCCGATTATCAGGAAATAATATACAGCTAGCTTTCAGGCGCTCCGTTATGAATACCTGCCTGGTCAGGTGTGGCATTACAAAAATATAGATGAAGTGAGGTCGCACACCAAGCCCTGCACATACACAGAATAAATACAGACAACTTTTCTCCAAAATCTAAGAATTTACTTACATATATACACCAACGTCCAGTTCCAGTTTACTCTGCAGAACCAGAACCAGAACCAAACATTGGAGAAGCAGCATTCAGCTTCTATGCATCACAAATCTGGAATAAACTTCCAGAAAATTGCAAAACTGCTGAAACAGTGAGTTCCTTTAAATCTGCCTTTAATCCTTTAGACAAGTGAATAAAACCCCACCTGTTCACAGTTGCTTTTGTACCTTAAATGAAACAATAGCCAACATTTTGACGTGTAATGACAGCAAAATGTAACACTGCAGTTGTTGATTTTTGTGTTTTTATGACGTAAAGCGCTCTGAACTGGCCTGTTGCTGACATGTGCTAAACAAATAACATTTGATTTGATTTAAAACATTTAATTCAATAAACTCTTTAACTAAGCTTGCAACATTAAACTAAACAACTAAGTAAATGAAAACTAAGAAGATAAAAGGAGCAAAAAGGAATAAAAGTGGAAAGATGCAGTGATATCCCCAGTTACTGTGAATATGTTTAAAACCCAATGTTTGTTTTGAGGAATTTGAAATTACGTCAAATTGATTGGCTTTGGATCAATGAAGAACAGCTGATGTGTGTTCTTCAAAAAGTATGCTTCTGGTGCAATTTGTTAGGGGGCATTTCATTCATTATAAGTAGCATTAAATGTATAAATTTGAACCTGTATTTATAATTTTGACCTCAAATGGAATAGATAAAATATCCGATGAGATTAAACTTTTGTTTTGTATCAAGTTATTTTGTTTAATATTGATTGACAGTTTTTGTTCTAAATGAAGAAAAAGAAGCTCTTTAAAGTCCAGATACGATGACATTTCTGCTAACAGTGAGTGGACCTAAACTCTATGTGCAAAATGAGAGCTAGTTCCACAAGCAAAACACTTTTTTTACTCTTTTCTATCCATAGTTTTTAGTTTTTTGAGCAGAACATCAGATGTTTCTGTAAGCAGTTCATACCTTGAAGCCCAGATCCCAAAAGACAAGCAACATGTTCCTCAAAAGTAACACCATGAGGTTGGACACCGCCAAATTAACGATAATAATGTCCGAGTGATGTCTTGTGCTGCGCTCCACCATCACACTCTTTCCAATGACTCCAAATACAATGATATTACCCACAATTCCTAGAGCCACCAGAATGATGTAGAAGGCGCTAAGAGGTGTGCTAAGTCCTTTCCCAACAAGTTTGACGGTTGCCTTTTGCTCCATGTCTTGATCTACCGAGTTAAAATTTTTAATTTATGGACTCATGTCAGCAGCATCTCACCCCAAATCAAGCTCCACCTTCATTGTGAATGTTTACTGAGAAAGTCCAAATCAGCTTTCCAAGAATATTGCTTATGTAACTTAAGCATCAGGGAAGCAATCAGCTTGTAGATTTTCTCGCTCTTTGGATATATTTACATCTTTCCACTGCAGCAAAAACTGAAGAAAATCATTTGTGCTACATCATACAGAAAATTGACCTTTTGGTTACACATACCCATGATTTTACCTCCAAATGAGCCGTAAAAAGCCATAAAGCATCACAATGTTTTCAACCTCAGGGAGATTAAAGTGTGTGTTAATGAAACACAGGAGATTAATCAACTCCCCTGAGCAAAATGTGCTTGAGTTGCAACTTTAGACTTTGCACCTGAAGGAAATGAAGACATTTTTGTGTGTATGCATCCACCTGCAGCAGGTTGTCTGCTGGTTAACAGAAGATCTCAGACTTCATTTATATGAAGCTGAAAACAAAGTAGAAAGTAATCTTAAGTCACGAATGTGACAAAATATGTCATTGATCAAGAGAAATACGTGCAATGGTTAATATAAAAACGAAATAAATACCACAGATATTATATATTTAACCACCAGAAAGGATTTAATGTGGCATTTTAGGCATTTATTTAAATCAGCAGTCATAGAAATGCAATCATTTCATAGAAATGTATTTTGAAAAAAGCTGAAGTACGCTAAGCAAGGGTTGTAAATCTATTCACAGCTGCAGTAATCAGCATTGAGAAAAGAAACATATTTTCAAAAAGATGCATTTAACAGAATAATGACATATTTGTCATTTTCTTTTAATCAATATGTTTTATCAATCTCAGCAAACATTACTCAGACTTGACTGTAATATAGATTCAAACTGAAAGGAGAGTACGCTGCTAACAAAAAGTCAAATTAAATAAATTACAATTAACGGTCCAATGAGGCTCATTGGTCTGATTAAAGGTACCTTTTGAAAATAATATTTAAGCAGGTATTAAACTCCTTAGATATTAATATTATATAAATATTAAAGTGCAAGCTTTTTATCAAGCTCATATTTTCTGTATTAAAATGTTTTTTTCTTATTTTTCTGACTGGTCCTTTATGTCACGTTTTTATTAGTGGAAAACTAACTAAAATAAAGAGTTGAACACATCAATTTGTCTGCAATTAATCTTTGTAATGTGTTTGACTTATTGAACTGAGTTACAGATAAAATATTTTAATAATATTCAAATTTATTAAATGATTCTGTATTTTGTAGAGATTTTTGGGATGTGCATTTTAGCTTTCATTTTAAACATCAACATGATTGAAGTTATGGATTTAAGCAGAGTATTTAATAGTTTTGTGAATTATTAAAAAATGGATGATTTTGACTGAGGGTGTGCTTTCTTTTTTACCACAACTGTACTTGATCCAGCCTCTAGATGGCGATAAATGTGCAAGAAAAAAGGAAACGAGTTGAACAAAACATGAAGTTAGCATAAGTGATGTGCTTTACATAAATCTGGATTAATTTATCAATAGTTAGCCCTAATAAACACTGCTTCAATTTGATTACAAAGAAGTGTTTCTATTGGATCTTTTAGAGAAAGTTGTACTAATTAGACAAGGAATTAAACTAAGGAATTAATTCTCTTAAAAACTGGAGCAGCAAAAATAAATTTAAGAAGTGGAGATCATAGCTAAAACACTTAAATGTCACAAGTTTAAGGTTTGTGTTTGTTCCAGGTTTTCATTTCTTTAGATGAAGTGAGTGATGGTGCAAACAAGAGACAGATTGGACTGATATTAAAGTATCTTCATGACTGATTTTGCTCTAAATCTTCTGTACACAAATAAAATAAACCTCAGGAAATAAGATAACAGACTAGGATGTATCTGCAGTGCTGTAAGATACTCGGTTTGACTCCCCAGTTTTCATCCACACAGACTGAAATACTCTACAGAGACACTCCAGTAAGAATCCAACGCTTCATGAATATAATTGCAGTAATTAGATGAACGGATCCTGTCAGGCCATCTACCCGCTGCTTGTCTTGGCAGTGCAGCAGATCCCATCTCCTCGTCCAGAGCTGTAGACAGGAGACACACACACCCGGCTGTTCGGAGCGGGGTGGGCGAGTCGGACTGAAGGAGGCGAAGGGGGAAGATAAGCGGTGGAGAGGGAGCGTTCTGACTGGGAGTTTTGGGAACCTTTTCTCTCCCAGCTGACCCAGTAACCTTTCAGTCCTTCTGTGTTGGTCTGCCAGGATGCTTGGACCTCATTCCCTTCCTGCTGATCTGTCAGGGTCAGCCGGAGGTCGGTCAGGGCGGGCCGAGCTTCTGCAGAAAAAACAAACACACACCAGTTTCTATACTGCAGGGAAAACAGTTTCAACAAGTAAATAAAACACTTTAAAACTGACAAAAATCCACAATGAACTGTGAGTCACTCTGTTATTATCTCTGGGTTGGATTAGTGTAACGCTTTGTATCCCGGGCTAGAACATAAAAATCATCTCTTCATTGCCTACAAATCATCCAAAATTCAGCAGCTTGTCTTTTAACAGGTCTGCTTTAGGATTTATTTTAAGATTTTATTGCTTACTTTTATCATTTAAAAGGCCTAACTCTATCATATCTCCGCGTTCTTAACAACCACACTCTAGTAAGAGCACTTCGGTAAACCAACCATTTTCTCATAGGGTGCATTCACACCAGCAGTGTTTAGTCCACTTTAATCAAACTCTAGTTTGATTGTATGGAAAGTCCAGTTCGTTTTTGAAGATGTGAATGTGCAATCAAACTCCGATAAGGACTAAAAAAACAAACCAGTCCGCCAAAAAACCCAGATCTCATTTCAACTAAAATGAACTCTGGCTTTGAATGGATTGGAGACCGCTGCAGAGGCAGGAAGCAGACTACAGCGCAAGGCATGCTGGGTAAATGCAACCAAAACAAACGGAAGAGTCTAGCGCCAGCGGGACAATGAAATGGCTTGTGGATTTTACCAAAGACAAAAGAGAAACCCTCCATCACTGAAATCTGACGCCACTCCATTTTTGTTACCATTTTGTGAAGAAGGAAGTTACGCTCATATCTTTTTTGGAGGTTTTCGTGTCGTTTCATTTATTGGTTCTTGGTGCAGCGCCACCTCAGGCGAGGAGGGGAACGTTTTTTTCAATTTGTTTGATTTGACACAGTGCAGTGTGAAAGTGAACCACACCAGCTGAAAATGTAACAAATGTTGCAACTTGGTCCTGAGTTGAACCAGACTACCAGGTGTGGAAATACCTTTAGATATTCCTAGATTTAAGATAAAAGTCAGAGGTGACCAGAGTTTTGCTATTAGTGTTCCTTGTGTCCGTACTGCTTTTATATCAAGACCCAATTTTATTCATTGAAACAACATTTGTTGTTTGCTATACAAATAAACTGACACTGACATTGAAGGAGGAGCTGACCCTGACGCACCAACCTTCCTGAGTGCAGGCTCTCACAGACATGGCTCTCTCCTTTCCATCCAGGTGTAGAGCGCTCACTGTGATCAGGTACCGAGTGCCTGGCTCCAGGTTTCTCAGCAACACAGAGCTTTTCTGGTTGCTCACATCCACAGTGTGAACACGACCGCTTGGAATCGCTCCGTACTCCAGAGTGTATCGCTGTACCCGAGCCGGCTGCAGCGGGCCCCAGCTGACGCGGACCTGACGGGGGCCAGGGTCGGACAAGGTGACCTCTGCTGGACTTAAAACATCTAAATGAAATGATAAAAAAAGACATGCTGAATTTAAACCGACCTCTTGATTCACACTTAAGTTGTTCGCTGTAATTTCAGTTAATTTAATAAATGCAAATTAGGTCAAAAGTTCTTGATTAGGCTAAATCTGTCTTAATTAGACTCAAAGTCAATTATTTAATTTGAGTGACCCAGAGAGTTTCATCTAGATGCTAAAGTTAAAGTGTAAATTGGGATAAATTGAATGTGAAAAACATTCAATGCAGAAATAGTTACGTTTAAGACTTTACTCATGACCCCTTGTCTCAAACTCTACCAGTATTAGTGAGACATTTTCAAAAATATAGAAGTGCAGTGTTTTATTTTAATATTCTGCTTCATTTATGAACTGCAGCACCTCTATGCAAACGACTGCGACGTATGGATGGAATGGTAATAGCCAAGAAAATAATTAAAATGGCAGAAATCGGATAAAGTGATTTCGTTTAAAATATGTTTAGCTGAACTTAATGAGATCCTCCATGTGGAGAAATTGCAGAGTGATAACTAAAGCTTCGTTAATAAATTCTGCAGTTTCCTGCAGCAGTTTTTGAGCCATTTCATCCAGTATAAGATTGATCCAAATGCACAGTCCGTCTCTTAATGTGTCACTCATGTCTTTATAGACAGGCATTATGAAGCGTATATGGTGATTTTAAGTAATTGTTTGTTGCATCGCTGTTTAAAAAAAGAAGAAGTTTGCTTTGTTTTGTTTTACTGAATCAATATATTTATTAATTTTTTTTGTCCAGTAATCTGCTACATACACATATTCTTACTATTCCATAATTCATGTATGTTTCACATTGTAAAAACTTAATATGTATTTTAAAAAACACATTACTCCTCTGTCTTTTCTAGTAAAGGAGAAGAAAGTGTAACTAATAAAAAGCGGACATGTGATTTTTACCAGGAAGTGTGGTGAACTTCACAGTCAGTGTGCTGTGCAGCCGCTGGTTGGACTCTGGCCGGAGGGAGGCCGTGTACGTCGTGTCGGGCTGCAGCTGGGTCAGCTCCGCCTGGCTGGAGCTGCTGGGGAGAACCCTAGTTTTCTCAGAGCGGCGATCATCCACAGCTTTATAGCTCAGCTCATAGTGACCGCTGTCAGCAGCCAGAACAGGACGCCATTGCAGCACTGCACTATGGGAAGTCAATCGAACCACGCTCAGTCGTTCTGCACGAATGATTTCTACAGGAAAAAAAAGAGGTGAAGACAATAGAATGTACTTTATTATTATATGTATCATTTATTAGCCTGACTTTGGTCTTTCTACACAATTTTGATTGATTATAATCTCTCTTCACAACTCAGTCTGGCATTTCTCCCATTGAGTTGAATTTCTCAATCAGGAGAAGTTTTGAACGATGACATTTATTTTCTGCATTGTTTTATAATTGGAGTCTGCCTGTAGTTTTAGTACTGGCAGAGGAAGAAGTGAACGAAGCCATTCAATCCAGCATTAACATTAACAGCATTGAACTGGTGGATATACATCACAGGGAAACATGAATGATTTCTGTTGATTTTACCCAATCATAAATCAACAGAGTCCATGACTCCGAGAGCCCAAGACCATCTGGACGGAGCAAATAGCACCAGATGAGGGGCTGTTTATTTATAGTTAATTACACATTTAAAAACACACACACATACTGATGATGGCCTCCCTCAGGTCTTCTGTAATGATGTCGATGCTTTCCATGTCCACGGAGTACAGGTGTGACTCCAGCGGAGGCGTCGCCATGCGCTGTAACACCCGGTGGTTGCCATGAATCGTATAAACAATTAACACATAAACTCCGCGAGCCTTCAGCTCAGACATCGCCTTCTCCACGTCTCCAGGCTGGACTCCGTCCGTCAGCCACAGCAGCACCTTGGGGACGTCCCCGTCTGCCTCCAACAGCAGCCGCTTTGCCAGCTCTATGGCGGCCTTCGTGTTGGTGTCTCCCTGCTGCTGGTGGACGCTCTGCAGGGCTCTCAGCAGACTCTCCTGGTTGCTGTGGACATCCAGGCTGAACTCCAGCTGAGGAGTGGTACTCACCAGCAGCAGAGCCACCCTGACGTGGCCCCGGCCCAGGGTAAACGGGTGGAGGAGTTTGGCAACAAAGGTCAAAAAGCGAGAGAACTCAGAAGTGGTCACGCTTCCAGAGGAGTCCAGCAACAGGAGAATGTCCCCTTCACAGCAGTTCAACTCTGAGGAGGAGAGAAAATAAGATCATTTATATAATAACATTTCAGACTTAAAGCTATCTATTATGCTTCCTTGAACAGGTTAGGATGGGTCTATGGGCTAAAATGTGTTAATTACATTTTTTACACAAGATCATTCTTAGGTAATGATATTTTAGTCGTGTCAGTTCTGCCTATTTTGAGCTGTTTCAGGGCCTCTTGTCACTTTAAATCCTAATAAACGTCTGCTGGCTACACCGCCTGAGTGAAAATGGCTGCCGGCAGATGCACAATTATACAACCGTATATCTTTGAAAAGCAGAAACAAGCTCCTGAACAACCAACAAGAATGCAGCAAAGGCTTCTGGATGGTAAATCAACAACAAAACACTTGTCTTTTCCAGCAGTCACTGAACAGAGCATACAGCGGTCAAACCAGCTGGTCTGAACATTCTGACGTTTCCCTTGGGTTGCTAGGTAACGGGCTGGCCTGGCTGGGGTTGCTAGGTAACGGTGCCCGTGGAATGCGACTAAAGTTTTGAAACGGTTCATTTTTCAGAATCCAACAAACATTAACTTGTTGCCCAAAAAACAATGGGTGTTTTTTAAGCGCTTGGTTTGTTTTTAGAAGCAGCTGAGACCAAAATGGAAGTATAAACATGTGTGAAATGTGATTTTTGATTAATAGTTTATTTTTCAAAAGTAACTTACAAAATTGATATTTATATATTTAATATTTTAGTAACTTTTGACCCCCCCAAAAAAACATTATTGACAGGATGAAAATGTATTTTTCTAACATGAATGAAACTTACTGAAAGCCAAGTCAGAAGATGACTGAATAAATTTATCCAATAGTTATTTTTGTTTGAATCAAAATAGGACAGACATACTATTAGCTTTCAATGTGTCTAAAAGTACAAAGAATATCGGCTTTGAAGAAGCAACAACACACTGAATAATGGCTGATCTTATTACTTTCAGAGGTGCAATACGGTCCCTAAGGAGGGATTCATATAACAATGAGATGCATCAAGAGGAATATGAGCCACGATTATCAACACATCAGAAAATACTGGAGTTAATTTGAATTTAATGTTGCTACAAGCAAAATTTCGCTCTACTGTAATGAGGAGGCAAGGGATTTGATTATAAAAGTCAATTTATCACATAAAAGTGGAGGGAAACTAGTCAAATGTCGAGGGGGAGAAATGCCTGGCAGGGACTTTATTGCAGCAAATAACAGTGAAGGGAAACCTCATAGGAAAAAACAGAGGTAATGAGGTACACACACATCGCATGCATCTCGTTTCTTGGTTAAAATGCATGCAGAGGAATTTTCTGCTCTCTACATTCCTCTGCAGAAAGGTTCAGGTGAATGAGTTCATGTTTGAGCGATGTGAGGATGTCATCTGCCAGAGAACCGGCCTCATCTGATACCAGGGCCATCTGCCACAGAGGACAGCAGCAAAGATGAATGAAAAATATGTTAATGATCCTGTGAAGTTCACAGAGCATCCGTTCAAAATGCACTGAGATCAAACACACAGATGCTAAACCATCCTGTCCATCTTAGATTAACTTCACCTACAACTTCTTACCTTACAGAAGGTAAGAAAGCACAAATTAATAATATAATCTATTAATTTCATGTGGAATAAATGTAAGGTTCTGAGACAAACTACTTTCAAGCTGAAACTCTCCAAGCTCATTGCAGTTTTATATGTAAATTAAATATAATATCTCTAAGAGTAAACGTGCCTCTCTCCGCTCCTATTAATGTTTATATCTAGCAGATTTGCATCAGAACATACATTTTTCTGCAGACTTGCAGCTTTGTTGCTTGGACAGAAATAATTAGACTGTGATGAAACGATCCTGGCCTGGTCAAAAGCAAAAACACAGCAGCCATTAACTTGTAGGTCAATATGTAGATATAAAAACACAACCTACTATCTACGAAGGTCAAGAGAGAAAGCAGTGGTCCAGTTGTTTCTTTCTAAAAATTCCAAATGTTTTAAAGTTTAATAATGCAAATACCTTAAACTATAACCAAACCACAGCTAGAGAAACACTTTGACTATCAGATCTTCAGTGGGAACATATTTTATTAAGTATTAGTTGTTGTTTTTTTTTTTTACAGCTGAAGAAAACTCTAGTAACATGTTCCTATATGGAAATAACTTTTTGTCCAGTTCATGCAGGCAGATGAGTTGGTCCACTGGTCTGCTTTCAATCACAGTTTATGGTTTAAAGGGGCAGTGATGTATTTTCCAGAAACATGGTGGCATTTTACAACACAATCAAGTAACTATGTTTCCTTCAGTTGCTATAAAAATATTATCTATATCAAATATGACTTAAGGCCTTGAAATTGGGCCTCTGTCTCTTTAAAAACTGCTCTTTCTTTCTTTTTTTTTTTTTTTACCAGTGTTGCACTGAGAAGTAGCTCCTGTAATGAGCTCAGCAGATGTGCTAATTGCTGCTGGCTAGTCTGAAGGAGTGAAGGGAAGCTCAGAAGCTTGGAAACTAAGGAGGAGCTTTGTCTTGAAGGCGGTGCCAGGTCCAATCAGACGTTTTGCACAGGTGAATGGTTGTCATGGAGATTAAAGGATTTCTCAAGCATGCATGAATCATGATAATCCTCCAGGTATGTTTTTGATGAGGGAATAACATTATAACATGACATAAAGCTAAAAAAAAATCAACTTATCATGATACTGCCCCTTTAAATAGCATCTGTACATCTGCCTTGATCTGTCTGAGCTTTAATTAGTACATATTTATACTACAAAATCCTAATATTTAAAAAAGATATAATAAAAAAAACAGCAAATATTTTTTATGTTTAGAATGTGGCTGTAAAGAGCACTTTAGCTTACAGTACTTTAAATATGTTCTCCATCTGAGATACCCTGAAGTGACTTCTAGTAATCATAATTATTACAGATAATTTCACTGATTAGATCACAAAGTGCTCTCCTTAATTAAATGCCTGTTTAGCACTTATGAAGTGAAGCACAACATTAGAGCTCTGAGTCAGCACCGTCCAAGTAAAAACTTGCCCAAATCAGACTGTGGTGAAATGATTTGTTGTTTCGTGAAGCTTGACGCTTTTAACCAGCATTGCATGCAAATCTCAGTGGAGGCTTGTTTTCAGCCTTTAAATATGTCACTTGCTCAGAGAACGCTGAACTCTCCTCTTCCAAGTTTTTAAACTTTAGCTTGTTTAGCTAAGCTGAGAAACATTTTATATTGTCTTCAGTTCATCAATATAGCAAACGTTTGATATTTAGGATTTATAGAAAATGTTTAAACTTTCTTCACATTTTGTCACTTTCCAGCCACAAACTCCTTTATGTTATAAACCAAAATCAACCAACACATAATTGTGAAATGAGATAAAGTCATATTATTTATTTTTATGCAAATAGAAATCTGAAAAGTGTGGTGTTAAAACATTGTAGAAACATCTTTCACGGCAACTAAAACTGCGTTTTTTCTACATTTTGTTCATTCTTTTTTGCAAAGTCCAGTCATATTCAATTAATTAGAAAATTACTGAAAATAATGTGTCCAAGTCTTTCTGTTATTTTTCACACACAGCCAATGAAAGCAGGACACTTAAGCTTAGCATGTTACATCACATCAGACCAATAAGAGTAATAGTTTAATTAAAGATATGAATAATACTTGCTTAAATTATGGTTGTTATTTCCAAAATGTACCTTTAATCTCACAAACAAACCTCATTAGAACCAATTTACTGAATGTGATTGGAGCTCCAGCTTAATGAGATTGGATGGAGAGCATCTCTAAACATACATTTCAAGCCACAGATTCTCTTATGGAAGTAGGTTTGGGCTTTGACTAGGTCATTCTAACACACCTGCTCTGCTCTGAACTATTCCCCTGTATCTCTGCCTGCATGTTTAGTTTCCTTTTCCGGCTGGAGGGATGAGATTGCTTCTCTCCGTTTCAGCCAAGGCTGCGCTGAAAATTACCCCGTTTTTTAAATTCTGCACAGTAACAGATAAGAGAGCGACTTTTCCGCCTGGATATGTATGCGGTGTGCTCTCCGCAGGCCATCCCGCCGCATCATCACAGGTTTGCTTTTCCATCTCAGTATTTTTTTTAATCTCCAGTTTCGGACACTCACCTGTGTCCGGTGAAGCAGCCGTCTGCCTGACGCTCCGCTGCAGCATCGCGAAGATAAAAACCCAGCGAAGCAAAAAGCTTTTCATTTTTTTTCTCCGCGAAAACTACTAAAAGCAGTCGGGACTTTGATTAGGACCTAAGCAGACAGGTGAGACAGTAAGGATGTGGATCTCGCTTCCCATCGCTCACAGACGGTTCTGTATTTAATTATCATGCAGCTTTGTCACCTGACCTTCTTCTACTCGTTTTTGCATCGCAGACACTTTAGTGTTTCATCTCTTTCACTCTTAATGACTGAAGCTCACCTCCCGGCTCACTCCTCCCCCATTCGCAGGTCCCGGAAACAAAACGGGATTATTCTCCGCCTCCGTCTGCGCTCCGGTTTGCTTTAATCCAAAGGTCATGGCGCTCATTTCTGAGCAGACGAAGGGTAACGATTAATAGTCTGAGGGAATCATTTCCACAGGAATCTGAGACACAGTACAACATTTTCTCTAAAAAATTTTTTAAAAATCCTTGAACTAGATTTTTTTTTTTTTGGCCACAAATTTGAACCTCAATAGTAAAAACGTGAAAAAGACAAACAATGCTGTCTGTCTTTTCCACATACCAGACAAATAACTTAAATCAAAGGAAAGTTGTCTCAGAACTGCTGAGGACGGCTTATCTCCACCGCCCTGTTTCTGATATGAAGACCAGACGAAATCATCAATTATTAACTTATAGTTTGTGTTTCTGTGCCTGAAAATATTGTCAGCAACCAACAATGAATGTAAAATGGATTTAAATTGTAAACAAACTAATTCAATTTGAAAAGTATTTTATAGATTCATTGGACACTGCGATATACAGACTGAAAACCTGAGCATTTTGCAAACATCGCAAATCTTCAAATATCAGCAGCTGCATCATAACCAGCCAAACGTCCTTGGCCAAATGTTTTCAAAGAGATGTAGATCTGCAGAACAAGCAGGTGGTCCAAGAGATTGATGTTTCTCACCTGGAACAGAACAACTTGAAGATTCACTGCTCTGTTAAAGGAAAAAAAAGCTCCCACATCATGATGCTGCCTCCTACACTGTGTGGGTTTAACTGTAAGCACTACATTTTCCTCCTGGTGCAAAACATATAATTTCCGGTCATTAGCACAATGTGAGGAAATTAGTCAGGACAGCAACATTCATCCTCTGTTCTCATCCGGCATCCGGTGCGTGTCCGGACCTGCAGCATCTCCAGAGCTGTGAGAGCAGGAGGCCTGGAATTTCCCTAAGAAGGAGAATTTCAGATTATAGACAGACATGGACATTTACACAACATGCACATGTTTTGATGAGCTTTAACACGTGGATGTTTTTGGATGTACTTTTAAAGGGGATGTATTATTGAAAATTCATATTTTCCAAATTTTTTACTTCCATTTGGGACTCAGCTGCTTGTAAAAATATCTCAAGTGCTTAAAAGAAAACACAGTGTAGTTTTTTTGGCAGTAAGTTAATGTTTTTGTATCTGGAAAATTAGTTTTTTTTCCCAAAAACCTTCCAAATATAACTAATCAGTAAGCACTGATCCTAGTAACCCTAGTTACCAAGCAACCCCAGTCAAGCCCAGCCGGTTACCTAGCAACCCCAGTGAAGGCAATCTTTTTCAACTGATCTTTTAAAAAAATTGCTCCTTAAGATTAAAATACCAGGGGGAATAATAATAAGAGAGGATCCAGGGGGGCAAAAACCGGTAGTTCCAGGACCTCCCCAACTTCGGGTAGCCCAGTGGAAAAGCATGGCTTCGTGATGACCACCAGAGGGAGCTGTGTGTAGATGAGCCCTGAGCTTTGCCGGCTCGTTAGAGAAAGGGATGAAAAACGTTAGACCGGAAGAAGTAGCTTTGTGCTGTTTGCTGCGGTATGCTAACGTGCCTAACGGTTTTTCCACTGTCCTAAAAAAAGAAGGTAAATGTATCTAGAACTTTGTTTTTATTACAAAGTGACCTGTTGGTGTGTTTCTGAGAAGTGTGTAGGATTATATTACACCCAATAGGAAATTATCTTGGGTGTGATGCTTGCAGATTTCTTTAAAGAACAGTGGAGTTCGTTCAGACTGTGAATAACTGTGGGGCTTGTTCTGTCTTAATATATTGTGAGTTTCTGTTAAATGATGTCTGGTTATAGTTAAACAATAACCTGTTGTTATTTTACTGAATGTATGTTTATCTGACCTTACTATAGTGCCGGTTAGAGCGAATGGCCAGTTGCCACCAGCAATTTTGAGTAGTAAGCAGAGTTTACTAAGTGAATATTTTAAGATGTTGTATAACACTGAGTTGACCATATTCTAAGAAGTCTGTGTGATTTTATTTATTTTAATTTTTTTATAGAAGCGTGCCTGCTTCAGCTGTTTATGCACTCAGTAGTACAGTATTTTATACATAACTTTGTTTAAAAGAAAATGAATTTATTTGATTTTGCTATTCAAGTAGCTGTCTGTGTAAGATTTTTGTTTAACAAAAATTCACCGTTCTGTAAAACTCTAAATTCATTTAACACACTACTCTCCCTTTATTAGAGTATTCGAGAAATAAAACCCTATTTATAAGTTTTGTGTATTATTCCCCCCGACCGTTGGACCGGGGGGAATAATAATAAGAGGAGGCCCAAGGGGGCAAAAAACAGTAGTTCCAGAACCTCCCCAACTTCGCTTTCTTCCTTCGGTTCTTTTTGTGTGTGTGTGTTTAATTTTGTGTTTCAGCCAGCGTTAAATTTGTTGCATGTTAGGACAGAATGGTGCGCTAATCAGGCGTGTTGAGGTTAGGTTAATGGTTTATAAACTGTTACAGTGTGTCAGAAGCTATTTGCCTCACATAACAGGGTTTTCACGCGGTAGTAAAAGGTAGTAAATTAAATTAGCTCAAATTAAGGCCAGTAAAAGGTAGTGTAACACTACGATTTGAGTTAAATCTGTGTTACCATAAAATTAGAGGTCGTGGGTGGAGAAAGAGCAGAACACTGAGAGGGAATAGCGTAGCTGTCCAGACTTCTTTTCAATCTCTATTTCAACAGTACAGAACCGTCTCGGGCACTCCTAAAAAAATCAGCGAAGAAGAAACAGCTCCTCTTAAAGGCACAGCACAATTCCTTAGCTATGGATCAACTGTAGTAAGTTACTGATCTTGTATGTAACCACATTAATTCAAAAGGAAAAATAAATCGTCTTACAGTAGTAAAAGGTAACAAATAGAATTTGACTTGGTAGTAAATTTTTCAAAAAACATTTCATGACCCCTTCAATATATTTAGAATTTTACATTGATGCTGACTTTTTGATTTAAGTTCCTGTAACTATAAAATCTGTATTAAAAATTATATCTACTCCCAGGACCTGAGCTGACGTTGGTAGACTCGATTGGTTTCGCTGTCCGATCTGCTGCGCCTAACGTGTTGAGACTAGTGAGTCACCATGAGAAAATATACGTTTTCACGACTTTGCCTGGATGACCAGGTGACAGAGAAGCGCTTTGTAAAATGTGCAGAAAAATATATAAATATGACCCTGTGACTGCGATCAAACCAAGTGGAACATCTACCGTTCATTAGCAGCGGATTCCTGTGCAGGAGAGCAGATGAAATGTAGGAACATTTTTACACTGAATATGGGACTTCAAAATGGTCAAACCCTTTGGGTTAAAGCGGTGGATTTGCTGAGTAACTGGTTGGATGTAGCGGTCCCATTGACACTTTGCCCTGTGCCTGTTATAGGGCAGGAGATAGAACCCAAATAACAAATAAAAATGGGTAGGGCGGTAAAGTGGAGGGGCCAATGATACCCTGGCCCCGCCTGTTCCGGCGAAGCTGCGCAGGTGACTTCCAGTTTAGACTTGTGGGAATAATGTATTTAGTGCCCACAGATTCCATTTTTTTCATAGGGCATGGTCACTGCCTGCTATTATTACCCCTAGCAACAGTTGCCATGCTGCTAACAATGATGCCATCAGCATAACTTCAAATGATGTCTGTGTCATGAGGCCCTACTAAGGATGGCTTTGTGATGTCATAGAGTCCATGACATCACCAACAGATCAGTTAATTCTCTGGTCAGTCAACACTAAATTCATTTGGATGTTTTAGCTTGCTAAATAAAGATGAGTGACAAAAGTGAAGTTTATGTGAGACCTAAGGTCCCTTTTTGGAACAAAGTTAGAAAAACATTCTCTAACAAAGTACATCCATGTGTAAGAAGCACAGATTACCGAAAAAGAAACTTCTCTGGCAAGTCATTGAAAAGGTTGCAGACGGACCAACTCTATCTTGTCAGAGAAACCTTTCTGGAACAACATCGCAAAGTTTTGATCTTACTTGTGAGAAAAACAGGAGAATTAAATGTGGATGTTCTGTCAGAGGTATCAGAAGAACTCAGTGAAAGGATTTTCCAAAGCATTGCTAGAGATGCTTTCCACTTCGCTTCTGGACTGAACTTAATTGCACTACTTGATTACCCAGAAGGACACGAAGTTATTGTGGAAAAATTCAAAGATCAGCTGGAGAATCCTGTTCCTCCAACAGAAATGTTTGCATCTGCAAAAAGAAAGATCATAAAGACTCTTTTTCCTAATGAGGACTTGTATGCAGATGAAAATTGCCTGAGTGAGGATTATACTCAGGCAGACATGGATCCTGAACAGTTTTTGAGGGACGCGAATGAGATGGGATTCAAACGGGGAACCGAAGATGAAAGAAGAGAAATGGTGCAAAAAATTCGTTGGCGATTGATTTATAAGTCTAGTTATAGATCGAGCTATGCCGCTTACAAAATGAAGCACACCGACCCGGTCCATAAAAAGCTTGCTCCAAAACTCTGGGAAGAAGTAAAGGACATAGATTTTGTCTTTTTTGATGAGATGGAAAGAAAACTCTGTGAGGACATCTTTCAACTGCTCTGTGGCAATGATGATGTAGTGAGAGAACTGCTGTTTAAGATGATCAAAAGTGACAACCCAATAGTTATTTACAAACTTGTACAGAGTTTCAGAAGAACCCTGGGACGTCCCAGGAAAATTCACCTTCGAAAAAACTATCTTCAGAAGCATGGAAGTGGTTTCAACATGTTTTCTGTTGTGGAGACGATTCAGACCATCAGAGGCAAGAATCCTGCAAGAGTAGACCAAACGGTGAGCCTCGCCCAGTCTCTGAGTCGGGACCGAACTCTGAGTCAGGACCGGCCTCCGAGTCAGGACCGAACTCTGAGTCAGGACCGGCCTCCGAGTCAGGAGCGGCGTCTGAGTCAGAACCATCCTTTGAGTCTGGACCGGCCTCCGAGTCAGGACCGACATCCGAGTCAGGAGCAGCGTCTGAGTCAGGACCGGCCACCGAGTCTGGACCGGCCTCCGAGTTAGGACCGAACTCCGAGTCAGGTCTGAACTCGGAGTCAGGACCGGCCTCTGAGACAAGACCGAACTCTGAGTCTGGACCGGCCTCCGAGTCAGGACCGAACTCTGAGCTTGGACCGGCCTCCAAGTCAGGACCAAACTCAGAGTCAGGACCGGCCTCCGAGTCAGGACCAAACTCTGAGTCAGAACCGGCCTCCGAGTCAGGTCCGAACTCGGAGTCAGGACCGGAACTCCGAGTCAGGACCTGCCTCTGAGTCTGGACCGGCCTCCAAGTTAGGACCAAACTCCGAGTCAGGTCTGAACTCGGAGTCAGGACCAACATCCGAGTCAGGAGCAGCGTCTGAGTCAGGACCTGCCTCTGAGATAGGAAAGAACTCCGAGTCAGGACCTGCCTCAGAGTCAGGATCGGCCTCCGAGTCAGGACTGGCCTCCGAGTCAGGTTCGAACTCGGAGTCAGGACCGACATCCGAGTCAGGAGCAGTGTCTGAGTCAGGACCTGCCTCTGAGATAGGAAAGAACTCCGAGTCAGGACCTGCCTCCGAGTCTGGACCGGCCTCCAAGTCAGGTCCGAACTCGGAGTCACGACCGGCCCCCGAGTCAGGACCAAACTCTGAGTCAGGACCGAACTCTGAGTCAGGTCCGAACTCGGAGTCAGGACCGGCCTCCGAGTCAGGACCTGCCTCCGAGTTAGGACCGAACTCCGAGTCAGGTCCGAACTCGGAGTCAGGACCGGCCTCCGAGTCAGGACTGAACTCCGAGTCAGGTCCGAACTCGGTGTCAGAACCGGCCTCCGAGTCAGGACCGAACTCAGAGTCAGGACCGGCCTCCAAGTCAGGACCAAACTCGGAGTCAGGACTGGCCTCCGAGTCAGGACCGGCCTCCGAGTCTGGACCGAACTCAGAGTCAGGACCGAACTCTGAGTCAGAACCGGCCTCCGAGTCAGGACCGGCCTCCGAGTTAGGACCGAACTCCGAGTCAGAACCGGCCTCTGAGTCAGGACCGAACTCGGAGTCAGGACCGGCCTCCGAGTTAGGACCGGCCTCCGAGTTAAGACCGAACTCCGAGTCAGGTCTGAACTCGGAGTCAGGACCGGCCTCTGAGACAAGACCGAACTCTGAGTCTGGACCGGCCTCCGAGTCAGGACCGAACTCTGAGTTTGGACCGGCCTCCAAGTCAGGACCAAACTCAGAGTCAGGACCGGCCTCCAAGTCAGGACCGAACTCCGAGTCAGGTCTGAACTCGGAGTCAGGACCAACATCCGAGTCAGGAGCAGCGTCTGAGTCAGGACCTGCCTCTGAGATAGGAAAGAACTCCGAGTCAGGACCTGCCTCAGAGTCAGGATCGGCCTCCGAGTCAGGACTGGCCTCCGAGTCAGGTTCGAACTCGGAGTCAGGACCGACATCCGAGTCAGGAGCAGTGTCTGAGTCAGGACCTGCCTCCGAGTCTGGACCGGCCTCCGAGTCAGGTCCGAACTCGGAGTCACGACCGGCCCCCGAGTCAGGACCAAACTCTGAGTCAGGACCGAACTCTGAGTCAGGTCCGAACTTGGAGTCAGGACCGGCCTCCGAGTCAGGACCTGCCTCCGAGTTAGGACCGAACTCCGAGTCAGGTCCGAACTCGGAGTCAGGACCGGCCTCCGAGTCAGGACTGAACTCCGAGTCAGGTCCGAACTCGGTGTCAGAACCGGCCTCCGAGTCAGGACCGAACTCAGAGTCAGGACCGGCCTCCAAGTCAGGACCAAACTCGGAGTCAGGACTGGCCTCCGAGTCAGGACCGGCCTCCGAGTCTGGACCGAACTCAGAGTCAGGACCGAACTCTGAGTCAGAACCGGCCTCCGAGTCAGGACCGGCCTCCGAGTTAGGACCGAACTCCGAGTCAGAACCGGCCTCTGAGTCAGGACCGAACTCGGAGTCAGGACCGGCCTCCGAGTTAGGACCGGCCTCCGAGTTAAGACCGAACTCCGAGTCAGGTCTGAACTCGGAGTCAGGACCGGCCTCTGAGACAAGACCGAACTCTGAGTCTGGACCGGCCTCCGAGTCAGGACCGAACTCTGAGTTTGGACCGGCCTCCAAGTCAGGACCAAACTCAGAGTCAGGACCGGCCTCCAAGTCAGGACCGAACTCCGAGTCAGAACCGGGCCTCCGAGTCAGGTCCGAACTCGGAGTCAGGACTGGAACTCCGAGTCAGGACCTGCCTCTGAGTCTGGACCGGCCTCCAAGTTAGGACCAAACTCCGAGTCAGGTCTGAACTCGGAGTCAGGACCAACATCCGAGTCAGGAGCAGCGTCTGAGTCAGGACCTGCCTCTGAGATAGGAAAGAACTCCGAGTCAGGACCTGCCTCAGAGTCAGGATCGGCCTCCGAGTCAGGACTGGCCTCCGAGTCAGGTTCGAACTCGGAGTCAGGACCAACATCCGAGTCAGGAGCAGTGTCTGAGTCAGGACCTGCCTCTGAGATAGGAAAGAACTCCGAGTCAGGACCTGCCTCCGAGTCTGGACCGGCCTCCGAGTCAGATCCGAACTCGGAGTCACGACCGGCCTCAGAGTCAGGACCGAACTCTGAGTCAGGACTGGCCTCTGAATCAGGTCCGAACTCGGAGTCAGGACCGGCCTCCGAGTCAGGACCTGCCTCCAAGTTAGGACCGAACTCCGAGTCAGGTCCGAACTCGGAGTCAGGACCGGCCTCAGAGTCAGGACCGGCCTCTGAGTCAGGACCTGCCTCCGAGTCAGGACTGAACTCCGAGTCAGGACCGGCCTCAGAGTCAGGACCGGCCTCTGAGTCAGGACCTGCCTCCGAGTCAGGACTGAACTCCGAGTCAGGTCCGAACTCGGAGTCAGGACCGGCCTCCGAGTCAGGACTGAACTCCGAGTCAGGTCCGAACTCGGTGTCAGAACCGGCCTCCGAGTCAGGACCGAACTCAGAGTCAGGACCGGCCTCCAAGTCAGGACCAAACTCGGAGTCAGGACTGGCCTCCGAGTCAGGACCGGCCTCCGAGTCTGGACCGAACTCAGAGTCAGGACCGAACTCTGAGTCAGAACCGGCCTCCGAGTCAGGACCGGCCTCCGAGTTAGGACCGAACTCCGAGTCAGAACCGGCCTCTGAGTCAGGACCGAACTCGGAGTCAGGACCGGCCTCCGAGTTAGGACCGGCCTCCGAGTTAAGACCGAACTCCGAGTCAGGTCTGAACTCGGAGTCAGGACCGGCCTCTGAGACAAGACCGAACTCTGAGTCTGGACCGGCCTCCGAGTCAGGACCGAACTCTGAGTTTGGACCGGCCTCCAAGTCAGGACCAAACTCAGAGTCAGGACCGGCCTCCAAGTCAGGACCGAACTCCGAGTCAGAACCGGGCCTCCGAGTCAGGTCCGAACTCGGAGTCAGGACTGGAACTCCGAGTCAGGACCTGCCTCTGAGTCTGGACCGGCCTCCAAGTTAGGACCAAACTCCGAGTCAGGTCTGAACTCGGAGTCAGGACCAACATCCGAGTCAGGAGCAGCGTCTGAGTCAGGACCTGCCTCTGAGATAGGAAAGAACTCCGAGTCAGGACCTGCCTCAGAGTCAGGATCGGCCTCCGAGTCAGGACTGGCCTCCGAGTCAGGTTCGAACTCGGAGTCAGGACCAACATCCGAGTCAGGAGCAGTGTCTGAGTCAGGACCTGCCTCTGAGATAGGAAAGAACTCCGAGTCAGGACCTGCCTCCGAGTCTGGACCGGCCTCCGAGTCAGATCCGAACTCGGAGTCACGACCGGCCTCAGAGTCAGGACCGAACTCTGAGTCAGGACTGGCCTCTGAATCAGGTCCGAACTCGGAGTCAGGACCGGCCTCCGAGTCAGGACCTGCCTCCGAGTTAGGACCGAACTCCGAGTCAGGTCCGAACTCGGAGTCAGGACCGGCCTCAGAGTCAGGACCGGCCTCTGAGTCAGGACCTGCCTCCGAGTCAGGACTGAACTCCGAGTCAGGTCCGAACTCGGAGTCAGGACCGGCCTCAGAGTCAGGACCGGCCTCTGAGTCAGGACCTGCCTCCGAGTCAGGACTGAACTCCGAGTCAGGTCCGAACTCGGAGTCAGAACCGGCCTCCAAGTCAGGACCGCACTCAGAGTCAGGACCGGCCTCCGAGTCAGGACCAAACTCGGGGTCAGGACTGGCCTCCGAGTCAGGACCGGCCTCCGAGTCTGGACCGAACTCTGAGTCAGAACCGGCCTCCGAGTCAGGACCGGCCTCCGAGTCTGGACCGAACTCCGAGTCAAGACCGAACTCCGAGTCAGGACCGGCCTCCGAGTTAGGACCGAACTCCGAGTCAGAACCGAACTCGGAGTCAGGACCGGCCTCCGAGACAGGACCTGCCTCTGAGATAGGAAAGAACTCCGAGTCAGGACCTGCCTCTGAGTCTGGACCGGCCTCCGAGTCAGGTCCGAACTCGGAGTCACAACCAGCCTCCGAGTCAGGACCTGCCGCCGAGTCAAGACCGAACTCTGAGTCAGGACCTACCTCTGTTACTTGTAAGTTCGTACACTTGAAATAAGATCAAACTTGAACTTGAACTGGGCTTTGCCGCCGCCCTGCCCGTTGACCGAGTCACCAGTTTTTCAGGACTGTCACTGGTGTAGGTTGCGGTAAAACAATATTGCCACATTTAAGCTGTGATAGCAGGTCTTCCCACATATTTTGTAGCCTAAAACCTCTGACGAAAGCCGGTCAGCGAGTTGCTAACATGTAAACACATGGCGGTTCCGGTTTTCGGGGGAAGTCGCGTCCATAAATCACGCAAAGCCTCATGAGGGTTAGAAATAAGGTGGATAGTCCGAAAAATACTGTAATGTTTGTTTGGTGTTTGGAAAACGAGTCGTTTCAAAGACAATTGATTTGCTGACTTACCATCTAGAAACCACTGGCTGTATTCTTGTTGGCTGTGCAGGAGCCTCTAATGGGTCACCTTTAAATACCCAGACTGATGTGTGCTTTTTTATTTTTTTACAGTACATTTGTTGTACCATAAAACTTTAATTTAATTTCTGTCTTATATGAACACAAATTAACATAATCTGTAACAGTATTTTGATAGAGAAAGAGTCCCTCAACTGCTGCCGTCTTAATGAACGACTTTCTTCCTGAAGGACAATAGATTAATTTGCCTCTTGATTTTTCTGGTGAGTAAAATACTTTTAACTGCATGAAAATGTGGCTCAAATTTACAGTATTTTGGATACCAATGTGAAAACACATAAACTAAATGATGTGAAACGGTCAGATGTTCCTTCAGGCATCACCGGGTTTTTAGTGGACTGCCTCTGAATTTCAGCCCAAGGCCTGAAAGACGGAAGTGTCTGATTTACTGAGTTTCACAGAGCTGGGTAATGACAGTCTCACTCTTTGCTGCGATTGTAATCAACACTTTTCCACTATAATCCCCAGCTGACTGATCATGGAGGGGAAGTCCATTAGCTACCTGCAGATGCAGATAAGCAGATTGACCGTTTTTAAAAATGCAGCGGCTCAAATCGCACAGAAAACCTGACACATATCAATGATGTGAGGAAAGGCTGCAGAGAAAAACCTCAAATTCACCAATAAAGCAACAAAAAAGGTCAATATGATGCTACTAAATTATCCTTTCTTTAGCTCCAGGTTGGAAAAGGCTTCAGAGATACTTTCTTCAAATCAATGTGTAAGAGCTGACAGAGAGGAAATGGTCCAGTTTGAGCAGAAACCAATCAATTAATCAGATTTAATCACAGCTAATCAGCATGAGATGCTGTCAGGAATGACACTGCTTGTCACTCAATGGCCTCATTCATTTAGTTAATTAATTTAAATAAACATTATCTAAATTATATCTTTTTCAAGATTATTATTCCATCACACCATGTTTTCACTTAGATCTACAATTCTATAACCTCATAAATGTGTGTTGTTGTATTTATTTGGTTAAAATCAAGATTTTTTTTTTTCATGAAACATAATTGTTAATTTGGTTTAGATTCATTTTTTGATTATTTCCTTGTTCATGTTCAGAAATTGACTCCACACGTGCTTCAAAGCAATGTTCAGTTAGTTTTACTTATTATTGTAACAAGGTAGTTTTATTCTAACATATTTTTACAACATAATTATACAGGTTGTGTCATCATTACATGTGGAAAAGTTATTTATTATATTTTTATATTAATAGTCTTTAGTTTTAGTTAAACACACTACCAACGACTTAAAAGTGCAAAAAAGAAGAACTTGTGTGTTTTTCTATAGAGTATGATGAAGAGGATTAAAGAAGCCATTTTGGCTAAACCTAAACATAATGGTGGATAGATGACAGTTATTGTTCGTTGTTAGAATAATTATGTATTGTTATCATTCTTACATTTAGTAGTTTTACTAGTTTGTTTTTCATTCATAGGTTTAGTATTCACACCCCAGAGAGGAAGATTCTGTTAAACCGTGTGAAAGACAAAACTTGCTTTTTCTGTAGACCTAGAAGCTGCAGCTGCTTTCTAATCTAGGGATCCTCCTTAAAGTGTGTTAGTTTCTGTTCTCTTTCTGCCTTGTTTAGAATAGGCCCCCCTTGATTTATTACCTCCACATTCAATTTTTGTATTAAATGACTTGTTCTAATGCAGAGAGTCAGAACGCATGGTAGACTCCTTGGAGAAGTGGTTTGCCATGCTTTCTCCTTTTGCAAAAGACTTGATTGAAAACTAAAATGTTGTCTGTGATTGTCTTTTTATGAAGGTTTGAGAAATACCTATCATTTGTCTTTTCTTGTCATTTGACCTGCAACTCTTCTGATTCTCATCTGTCATTTTAGGGAAAAATAAGATGGCGAATTAGCTCAACCCTAAGCAGAAATTAAAAAATGTAAGTATGCGGCGTGCATTTAATCTAGATCTCTCTATTTAAAAAACACCTTCTTCTTTCTGCTGTGTGAAAAGAATCAGTTAAATCAGATTAATAATTTAAAATCCACCAACTGAATCTGAATGAGTCTTTAGGAAACAGACAGGAAGCCAGTGGAGTGATAATGATGCTGGAGTCATTGTTTTCATGTTTATGTTTTTGCTCAGATAAAATGAAAACATGTTTCAGGTCAGTTTGCCCTATAACCAAACTGAACCCTCACATCATCACTGTGTCCCTTCCTGCTTCCATTTCATACCTGAATATAAACCATCTTCCTCTGAAGCCTCGGTCCTTTGTTTATTTTTTATTTTAGTTAAGCTTTTCCATAAATTACAGAGATATATAGTCACAAACAAGGCTACAATCTCATGTACACTTTAATTGCATGTACTGTGACATGAAACCGTCTAATCAAACCCGTAGAGCAAAACAGTACAGCAATATCTTTAAAAAGGGTTTAGGGTCACTTTATTATTTCTACATTCACTTGTTCATTAGGTCTTTGTGACTCATCTGTTCGAAGCAAAAATATTTAACCACAGGCTGAGCAGGAGAAAAATTCAACCTTATTTATCAAACATGAGGGATAAACACAAGAGTAAAGAAGGAGTGAGAGACGGCAGATTACTGAGCCTACCTTGATAAATACTAGTGGAACAATTCAGCTGACATTATGTATGCACACGGAAACCTTCATTTAACTTGATTTACTGTGTGAGAAAAGAACGTGTGTATGCCCTAATCATGCAAATCACATCACACTTGCAGATGTGGAAACAAGGAATTAGTGTTAAGATGCGCTGAGCAGGAGGCATAAACAGTTTAGGATAAAAAACATCTGGAGATATAAAATCATATGTAGCTTCAAATATTAAGTCAACACAATACTCTGCATTGTTCTAAATATTTATCTAGTGCATAGTGGGGATAAAATGATATTCAGAATTACCTAATATATTGCTCAATACATGAATATCTTTAACCTAAAAGATTAAAATCATCTTGCATCAAAATACATTTCTTAGCAGGGCATTAATAAGACTTCAAACCCCAGAAATGTGTAGAGTAAGATGGATGTCAGGATGCACAAACCTACTGGAGGAAAACTCATCGTCTACTGACGGATACAAACCTCTTCTTCTGCTGTTTCTACGACAGAGCGATGAGGTTGAACTGTGGGAGCGTCCAGGAGGAAAATCCCTGAAGACGAGGTAAAAATAACGCGAACATAAACGACAAAATGTTCACAGCTTATTAAAGGTAATAAAAAGATGTGGCCCCGTCTTCAGCTCACCTGAATCAAATGAATCGTTCATCAGCCGACATGAGGAAGTGATTCAGTCGCCTGAAGCGGCTAAATCTAAAGCTGGACACTCTGACCTATTTCATGTCTGCTTCTCCTGGCCGTCAGTCACCAAAACCACAGAGTTCCTGAAAGTAAATCAAATATATTCCTTCAGCTGAGATTCAAGTTGCTGCCACACTCTCTGTTATCTTGCCAATGAAGTTTGGCTAAATAAAAACTTGCTGTAAGGGGGTCTAAACATGAAAAAGGTTTATGAAGTCCTACCAGATCCATAAACTTGTGGCGCTTTTAGTGGATGAGACAAAAAAGAGGCAAGAAAAACAAAACAAAAACATTTTTGCCTCTCCTACTAATTTCTCCAGAGCTTTAAAATCTGAATAACCTTAAAAAAGAGAAAGAAATCTCATAAGTAACAGTTTTATGTGGAATTTGAATATTTTTAGGTTTTACACTCAAAAGTGTAACTATTATTTATTTTTAAATATGGCACCAAACCAGTGATTATTGTAATTGAATATATTATAAAAACTTCAATCTAAGTAAAAGCTGTTGATTTAATTACGTTTAAGTGAATTGAAACCTAGTAGTTCCTACTGGGTAGAGTTTATTGATTATTCAATATTATTGATTGGCTGATAAAATATACTTAAATTGTACTTAGTAATTTTGAGCTGATAGTATTTATGCAGAAATATGTAAACTGGTTCATAAAAAATTACAACTTTATAAAGTCAACATAATAATATACCAAACTACACAGTCATTTTAAATGTTGCTTTTCTTGTTTAATGGAAACACCAAAGATTGTGTTTTTTCAACATTAGCATAATACTGACAATTTTTCGGGAACATTTGTAATGGAGATGCTGTAGTGTGACAGTGGATATTACCTACAAAATATTTTTAAATGAAGGATTTCAAACAAAATACATCTTTTAACTGCAGAACAATTATTTCATAATAAATGAGAAAATATCAGTTTATTCACAGAGATCTCCCTTTATTTCCCACAGGTTTAAAACCCTGGCAGAAGGACACACATGCTTTTATTATTAAACCTTGCAGTGTTTGTCAGATTGTTTGCTGTAAACCTTTTAGCATTTCTTTTGTTCCCTCACAATGGACGGCATGGCGCTCTCCGTTCTGCTGCCCACTGCGTCCCAAACCTCAGACCGTCCTGCTGTCTGCAGTTTCTAGCCGTCATGGTCCAATCAGCGCCGGAGTCACACCGGAGACCCAGGATGACTCCGATCAGCTCTGATTAACAAGACAACAGCGGCAGAGCAAAAACCAGAACAGCAAAACCAAGGCCTGAAACAACAGCCTCACACTTTGATTCTGCTTTTCACATTTCTTTTTATTTATTATGTTTTCATGTGATAGAGCAACACAAAGCAGCAAAATTATCAATTCAAAAGAAAGTGATACATGTACAGCAATATTCACACCCCTGGACAATGTTCATTTTACTCAAACATTTACCTATAAAAAGTTAAATCAGAGAAACTGATCATTTTATGTGATCTCTTATTTTTTTCCAGAGCTGTATACATGTATCTATATATCAAAAATAACTTACAAGAACATGACTTTGTGGTTTAATGCCTTGAAATTGGGCCACTGTCTCTTTAATAAGCTCCTGCTCTTTCCAACACTTCACCTTCATCATGTCATCACAACAACATTCCTCTATTAACCCTTTACCAACGTTTTTACCAGTGTTGCATTAAGAAGTAGCCTCATAATGAGCTCAACAGATGTGCAGTTCCACCAGATGTTTGCTAATTGTTGCTGGCTAGTCTGAAGGAGCGGAGTGGGCAGCTCTGTGAGGCGGAGCCTCAGAAGCTCTGGAGGAGCTGCGTCTTGGAGGCGGCGCTCTGTCCAGCCAGGCATTTTGCACAGCTGATTTGGTTGCCATGGAGATTAAAGACTATCAAACATGGAAGAACGAATCAAGGCAACACTCCAGGTATGTTTTTGACAAGGGAATAACATTATAACACAATATAAAGCTAAAATAACAACAAAAAAACCAATTTAAATCCATCTGTTCTGTGAAGACCTCAGTGGTTTGTTAGGGAACAATGATGAACAAAATAAGAAAATAATATGCAGTCAATCCAGATGTAGATATAAGATGAAATGTACAGATGAGATCAAACCTCCTGCTTAATATGACATTTTCAATCTCATTCCCACTGAAGCAAAGACACAGGAGCAGAAATCGCATGCTGGACTGGCGACAGATGTGCTGCAGAAGCAGGTAAAACCCAAATGAACACAGAGCGCTCTCCTGAACGATCAACAGCTCAGGCAGCAAACACTGAGGATGGCTGTTTTCTCAGCTTACGGCTGAAGATTTCTGGGCCCATACTGATGTAACCAGATCAATAACGCTCCCTGCCAACAAGATAATGACTTAGAAAAAACTTTGTCTCAAATGTTTCACTGAAACTTCAGTTCAGTTCTTCCTCCAGTTGATGCTCTTGTAATCAAAGCTTTAATAATGCAGAAAATCTGATAATTAATGATTATCTGGGTGTCTTCAATCGTCCGTTTACAGAGAGAAACCTGAAGTCAATGCATTGACCATGCAGACGTTGCTGCAACCAGCGTATCAAAGCAATGCAGGATGGGTTCACATTTAATGGCTTCTAATAAAACAGTTTTTCTAAATAAAGAGATTCGGATGCAGAGACGTGGTTAGAGTTGCCAAAATATATAATCAAGTAAGAGTAGCCTTACTTTAATATATCTTTACTCAAAACATTTAAAACGTATCTGATAATAAAGCTATACTTTGTGATCTGAATATGTGTTTTAATTTGTAAAAATGACATAATCAGGCACACATAAATATAATTTCAATATATATTTTGGCTACATGTAGCTTCAAACTTTACTTATGGAACACTTTTCATTTAGTCAGGAAGTCAACATATTCACCTGAGATGGCACACCAGGCTCAGCAGAAAGAAAATTACATTAGAAGCTTGTAAACATGTAAGATGACTTATTATAGCAAACTGTACAGGTGTGTATTACTGCCTGCACTGCAAAAACACAAAATCTTTCCAAGTATTTTGTCTTCTTTCTACTGCGAATACATTAGTAGACAGTGAAATAAAACAAAACTAACTTACAAGTAACTTTTCAGTGCTATATAGTAGCTAATAATTCCTTATTCTTGGTTTAAAGCAGGGGTCTCAAACTGCTTTAAAACAAGCAGTTTGAGAGGGCCGCAGTCTCGAGGGCCGCAGACCTACAGTTTTTACATGTGCCACAGGTACAAAACGCTGGAATAAAATGGCTTAATTGCCTCCTCCTTGTGTAGATCAGTTCTCCCAGCCTTGCTAATGACCTAATTGTTCTGTTCAGGTGTGGAGCAGCAGAGGCACATCTAAAGGTTGCAGGACTGCGGCCCTCGAGGACTGGAGTTTGAGACCCCTGGTTTAAAGTTAGTTATAAGTAAAATAATCTGTGATTATGTGATTTTGAGAGGCAAAAAAAATGGTATGTGGTCAAAGACAAATATTAAAGTGACAGGATCCTCGGGGCGTGTAATATCTGCCTGCAGCAGATCTCCTCTGCTTTGAGAGCAGGAATGTGCTAACATGTCTTGGTGTGAGTCTAAACACACATCAGGACATGCGTCTCTTGTTTCCAGCTCCAGCAGAGCGGCTCCTGCTGACAGAGCAGTTCTGTCAGCAGGAGGATCTGAAAAGCCTCAGCTTCTCCAGAGCGCCGTTTCTGCAGCGGCAGCTGCTCTACATCACAAAAACCCACGACACATCCAACATGGAGGCAGCACCTCGCTTAGACCTGCAGGTGAGTCTTCAACACACTTAAAGGGTCATCCTGGAGGCACATACTGCCATCTAGTGGTTGAAATGTACAATTAGGCTTATTTAACTCAGATGCATTTTAAAACCTGACTTCCCTGATGTTTTGTTCTAATCTTTTAATGTTTAAATCTGTATTTGAAGGTCCTTGTTTGAAAACCAAATGTATTAATAATATTATTATTATTATAAATTGGTTTCTATTGAATGTTCTGTACTTAAATCAATAATCTGTTCTTATTTTGCAATCTGTTTGACAATAGAAATCCAACCAGTTTATGATTTTAAATAATTGTGTAGTAAAGTCTCAGTTATGTTAAACACATCAGTTATTTTGTGCAAGCAGCAACATTATAGTCATTTATATAACTACCTAAACCTACAAACTCACTACAAGCTTCAGCTGAATCTAAGGTAAATTTTAAAAATAATTTAATGTTTTTTTCTCCTTCCTGATAGATTGTAAAAGTGTGGAAACAAAGCAGCCTGCACACTGCAAAACTCAAAATATTACCAAGTATTTTTGTCTAGTTTCTGGTCCAAATATCTTAGGACATTTGAAAACCAAACCAAAACCAACTTTCAATTATCCTTTCAGCAATAAATAAGAGTTTAAAAAATGGAATATTTGTTACTTTTTAATTAATATTAAGGAATTATTAACTTAAAACAAGATCCTACATTTTGCTGAAAAGTGACTTGCTGAAGATATATGAAGCAGAAACGAACTATACTTGTTAATATTTTGAGTTTTTGCAGTGTAACAACATTTTATTCCCCACAATGAGTGATACTCATACCAATACCATCCGATACCAATATTTACTGATTAGATTTAATGTAATTCAATAATTCAAGAAACAAACTGACAGCCCTACTAAATACCAATTTTTGAGCAGCTTCACTCACATCTTTAACCGTTCCCTGTTACATTACTCCAAATTAAAATCATGACTAAATCAGCCATAATCTATTCTTCCTCAGGCAAACAACATGCAGGTTACCTGATCACTCAGCCTCTCGTGATTTCTGCAGTTATCAATACTCAGGTTCATTACTGGAGTCCAAATGGTTCGGTTGTCTGAAGAACCATTAGATAACACAAGATGTTCTCTTTATTGAGCCCATGGGGAGAATTCAGTTGTTACAGCAGCACAAACAAAAGCAAATTGTATAAAGTGATAAAATACCTTAGAGGGGATAAATACTCCAGAGTGGGATATAGGAATTGTTTAAGTTGTTTATAAGAATAAATATTCACACATTCCATTATTATACATGATTTATGCAACTAAAATAAGACTTTATTCATCCTGTGGGTAATTCAAGTATCCTCTGGCATCAATGATAGTTGCATATGCCAAAATGCAAGTTGTAAAAAGATAACTTGCTGCAAGATATGAAGTTGCTGCGTAATAATAAAAGGTAAAAGTCATATATGACACACATGAAGGCATGTGAAAACGCAAAATCTTACCACAAGTGTACAAATATTTTGGTACACTTCAAATAATAAAACTTTCCAGCATGATATTGGAGATTAAATCAATGATTTATTAATATTGATGAAAAAGTACTAATTCCATTGGCAGATTATTTCTCTTATAACAAAGAAAAATGTCTTTTTATGTGAAATTAGAGGAACTAGTACTTTTTAAAGTCAATATTAATAAATTATTGACTTAAAACAAGCTCCTATTGTGCTGAAAAGTTACCTGTAGGTTAATTTTGTCTTATTTTAAGTTTACTAAGTTATGTGCTTTAGAAACAAGATCAAAATACTTAATATTTTCTGTTTTTGCCATGCACAGCTTTTTGGGGGTTTTTGTCTTTTGTCTAGCAGAAATGTTTCCCACCTCTGTGATCAACCTGATTTGTCCTGAGGCTGCAGCTTCCTCACAGAGGACGAAATTAGTGTCCATGAAAAGCCTGAGCTGATTCTCTTTTTCTTTTTTGCTTTGCAGCAACATAGCAGATGGGAAACAGGCTCGTAATGAGACAGCAGCGCAGCATTAGAAATGGATTTTAATTTTCTGAAGATAGGAAGAGGAGTAGCAGTGATGAAGGTAATGAGAGAGAAGCTGGAGAAGAGGAGGATGACGTCTGGTAGCAGGAACCTTTTTGTCCTTTCATGCGGGGGGGTAATGAGAGGCGGTTTGAGAATGACACAATACCAGAAACACTGGTAAACAGAAGATGGCAACTCATTTTAAAGGTTTAAATTCTATAAAACATGATTTAAAGAAACTATAAGGTTAAATGTAAAAGGCAGATATTCTATGTAACACCAACAAACTCACCAGATAAACAGTTCCTCTGGTTTATTTAGATATTTTGTCACATATACTCGATTTTATGTATTTTATTGGGATTTTGTTCACTAGTGAAGTGAAAGAAGAATGAAACATGTTTCTCAATTATTTTGCAAATGAAAATTTTAAAAGTCTACTATGTGTTTGCATTCAGCCCCTTTGTGTCGATGCTTTATAAAACCACTTTTACCTTAAGTGTCGGCCAGCGATTGGTCATGTTTTTTTAACCACTTCATTGTTTGTTTGTAATAAAATCTATCCTTTAAAAAATGTCTGGTTGTTCTGATAAAAACACAACAGATGTAAGTGAACCAATTTGTCCTTCTATTGTGTTATTGCAGTTTTCTCCAGCGCTGGCCCTCATGGCCAGCACTGTCCTGCAGGTTTTAGGTGTTTCCCTGCTGCTACAGACATGAATGAGGGGATTAACAGGCTTCTGCAGCACTTGATGGCCTGCAGAGGAGGTAATGATCATTTCAATCAGCTGTGCTGGAAAAGGGGCTCATACAAAACATGCAGGACATCGAGCTTTAGGACCAGAGCTGGGAGTCTTTATGCGGGTTTCTTAACACTTTTAATCCTATTCTTCCATATTTGATGTGATGTCGTCTCCGGCACGACATTTGCATAAAAAGTAGCTTAAATGTAAATACCGCAGTTACTGCAGCACATGTTTTCATGCTGCCATAGAGATATCACTGGAATTTATATACATAAAATCAAGCATCACTTATTGATCTTTGATTTGACTATCTATAAGTGTCGTTATGACAAATAATGGAATGTTTACTATCAGCTACCTTCGTGCAGATAAACATGTGGTAGCTGCCATCAGCAATAGCTTCATTCAACTGCACTTGAGGTCGACTGCAGGCCTTGATCCATTTCTTGTGTTATTCCAGACTTTTGTTTGGGTTTTGGAAATGTAATAAATTGTATTCCGCCCTCTACACACTCTGGGTAATGACTGTCGGGATTGCATGTTCCCCACTGACAACACTGGACCATAACTTCCTAACTCAAACTCTTTATGGCCACAGCTTGTTAGCATAGCAATGATGAACCGCTGCAACGTTGACGGAGGTTCAGTTCCTCCAGATAAGGGGCGTAGCCTTCAGGACAAATAGCGACCGCTGATTGGTCAGTTGCTGACAAACACCCTAGAATGATGGACAGGTGGAGTTATGTTAGTTGGAACCCTATGGATGCAGAAAAACCCCTGATAGCACTGCATGAATTTCCAAATAACTTAGCAGCATTAAAACACGCAGTCAGACAGTGAAGAAGAAGGAAACAGTTTGGAAACACTTTTTTTTAGATGGAATTGCTTTCATCAGGAGTCTTTTTGTGTTGTAAAAGAGTTTAACAGTAGAAATAGAAACTGACCTAACAAAATAAATATTGTTGATCTGATCACAACCATTGCTCTGTCTGATCTATACATACAGTATCTTCTTCTTCTTCTTCTTTTTCACTGTTTCTGGAAAATCAGAACACTGAAAGTGACCCAGGAGGGCTTTTAATTATAATCGTTCAGTCTCTATTGGGAGGTAATTTATCTGTGGAAAAGTTATTGTAACTGAATCTTCATCAGATGTTGAAAATCTGCAATATTTGGCAAGCAGTTAAAAGAAGGAGAAAACAAATATCTGGAAAACTTTAGAGTTTGTGAAGAAACTGTTCCTCTGTTTTTTTGACAACAAGAAACAAGATGATGAGAGCAAGAAACATGCGAGGGACAAGCAGCTGTAGAAGGACACACAGTACAAAGAAAAGTAGAAAAAAGCCTGCAATTTTCTGTTTTTACAAAAGAGTAAAAGTAGAAAATGGAGTCAGAGAGCAATGACACACAGGACTGGTTGTTTTTACAAGGGTGCTTCAGGGAGCAGCTGCTGGAAAAGAGAGAGAGGGAGAGAAGACAGGCTGAGAAATCATTATATCTGGGTTTTCACTGCCTGTAAATGTGTTTTCCTTTCCTCTATTGTTTTAGAGCAACGACACAATCAGTTTAGAGCTGAGCCAACAGATTCACGATGAAATGTGAGGGACGAAAAGCAAAGGGAATTTTCTCCTCCATGTGATTGGAGGCCATTTTGTAAAGCAAAGTCTATACAACCTATAAGCGATTGTTACATCTCGCTCATTATGTCCAGCAGCAAGAAAACACATTTTATTTGATAAGTCCTGTTTTTTTTATTTTTTATTTAATGAGAGACGCCCTGACATAAACAGCAACTCAGATGTTCTTCTGGCATATGTGCAGATTAAATCCTGCCCCAGTTTAGCATCCAACACTTCAATCACATCGTCACATTTTAATAATTTAACAAAACACAAAATCCGAATTTTTTGTGTTTTTATATTTCTATTTGAGCCTCGACTGCTTCTTAAAAACAACCAGAGCACTTAAAAAATAAAAACACCCAGCCATTTTTTGGCAATAAGTTAATGTTTCAAATGAGTCGTTTCAAAAGAGTCACAAATCAGCAGGCACTGCACGTTACCTAGCAACCCAAGCAGAGATCCAGCACGTTTGGTCAGCTGGTTTTACCTCCGTATGCGCTGTACAATGGCTGCTAGAAAAGACAACTGTTTTATTTTATTGGCTTACCATCCAGAAACCACTTGCTGCATTCTTGTTGGTTGTGCAGGAGGCTCCACTTCTACTTTTCTAAGATGTACAGTTGGATAATTGCACATCAATTTTCCCATGTGAGTGTAAATGTTGAATTGGGGCGTGGCCAGCGGCAACTTATTAGGATTTAAAGTGAGAAGACGCCGTAAAACATTTTATTCTGAAAGGAATTCAAACTATCCAGACTGAAATTTCAATGATTTTCTGCAAAACATGTAATGAACATGTTTTTTATAGCCTGTAGATCTATCCAAACCTGTTAAGGAAGCATTACAGGTCATCTCTAATGTTTAAGTTCATAGCAAACATAGACCCAAGATAATAATTTATTCAGGAACAGAGAGGAAAAAACATTTCTACATCAACAATTCAATTTTATTGAACTAATTGCTTCTGGTCAACATCTGATGTTGTGTTTTTAAAACAATTTAGACGTAATTTACCACCTCTTCCTTCTGAAACTGTTTATGCTGTAATAAACAACAAGCATCACCAGATATATCACTATATCTTTATAATTAGCTGTGTAATAGTTTAAATACTTTTGTAGGGACTTTTCTACTTTACTCTGGATCTTATTGTTTAATAATCATCCTTAGATTAGATTTGTTTATGTTGGTGGTTTAAGATCGGAGTCAGTTTTGTTTTCATGCTCTGAGTTTTACGCCTCCTCCTTCTTGCCCTGTTCAGCCCTGGAGGATTTCCATGTTACTTATGAGGTTGAGGATAATTGGCTTTTAAAGGACGGCAGTAGGAGCGAAGGCTAATTACACTAATTAAAAGTCTTCATGTCCCACCCAGCACTGAGAGCATCATCGTTTCCTGACAGCCTGCTGCAACGCCTCTAATTAACCCTTTGTTTTCCTGTGTTTTATCTCCGGTGCTGGACGCAGCAGGAGGCGCTCGGAAAGCAAAGAATGAGTTTGTCTGTTTGCAGAGTTGGGTAGTAACTAGTTACAGTGACTCGATTACATTTACTTGAGTAAAGTTTTTGGAAGAATTTACTTTTACGAGTATTTTTACAGAGCTGTTCTCTTTACTCTTACTTGAGTAAAATTTCTGGATTCTCTACCCAATAAATGAAGAACAAGCACGTTTTAACCAAACATTCTCCAGACGCAGAGACACGCCTACAGTTTCTGCTAAAGTTTCGTAAGAATTTTGAAGGAAAGAAACATATTTGGAAACACTTTCTTTTTCCTGATTTTGTTATTTTTTTGTTACTTATATGAATTATTGTTATTTTCATCCTTAAAATACCTACATTTCCACTTAAGTTTATATTTTGGTCCAAAAATATGGACCAAAATATAAACTTAAGTGGAAATTGTGATGTAATTTTTAAATATTAAATGATAATCTGATCAGTTGCTCAGTACTGCTTGAGTAGACTATTTACCAAATACTTTATAATTCTTACTATAGTAAAATGTTTGGATGCTCTCCCCACTGAACGAAAAACAAACATAAAAAGACACACCTGCAGTTTTCCTTAAAGTTTCATAAGTTTATTGTTGAAAGAAACTAATGTGGAAAAAATTTCTTTTGACTGATTTAGTTATTTTTACTTACATGTCCTTAAAAGACCAAACTTTCCACTTTACTTTATATTTTAGTCTGTCTGATTTTGTAATTTTTAAATATTAAATATTAAATCAGTCGTCTTTTTACCTCATACTTTTTTACTCTTGAGTAATTCCTTGGACAGCTACTTTTTACTTTTACTACAATAAAAGTATGTAGAAGTATCATTCTCTAAGTTGAGTAATATTTCTGGTGTCCTGCCCTCCTCTGTCCGTCCGTCTGTCTGTGAATAATCCCCACAGACTCTCAGTGGGTTCAGGATTTCTCTCATTAAGCCTCTGAACACATGCAGCCGCCGTGTGATCAGGTGTTCTGGGTCCATCATGCAGCTATCATGAATTAAATCCTGTTCTCGGTGTGTGAGTCCAGGAACGCTCCTGTTTTAACACAGAGATGATGAGGCTCTGGGTGGAGGGATAATTGGCAGCAGAGGAAGGAGGATAATCAGCCCAGTGCTGCCTGTTTGTCTTCCTTCAAATGGACGACAAACTCAAAGCAGCGAGGTTTCTGCTGATTGAATATGAAGAAGTCGTTGAGGTTCAAATTGAGCGACAGAGTGTCGGAGGACATGAAAGGGCTGTGAGGTCAGTGAGTCGCACCTTTATTTGATTTTTCTTTCTCTTCAGAGGTAAAAAAAGCACCTTGTGCCCCCCTGCTGATGAATTACAAATGTGACGTTATGAAGCAGTGTGACCCTTTGAGATCCACCAAATCACAATAAAAAGCTGTGGCCTCAATTATGAGTTCCACAACCATAAAAAGGGCCTAAAAACAAACTGCTTTTTGTCATGAACCGTTGTGGTGGAAGCAGTGAGGGAGACGCAGCAGACCCAGATGAGATGAATGATGGAAGTTTAATGATGAAAATATACTTAAATAAGTCCAAAAGTCCACAAAACCTGGCAGCACAGTAGAGCAGAAGGCTCTACACTGGTAGCAACAGGCTACACGCATGGACCAGACACATTGACAAGGACCCGACAGAGACGCTGAGACACAGGTGACATTAAATACACGGGAGGGTAATCACAAAAACGAGGCACACCTGGGAAACAATCAAGGGGAAGACAGGACAACACGAAGACTCGGGGACACAGAAAACTCTAAATAAATACACAGAAAAACACAGAACATAACACTTTTATGTCTTATGTCCGTTTTATCTATTTGTAAGAACAGCTTTTAGTCTCTCAACATCTAAATGATCATTTTAATTATTTAGTTTATTTTTTTAGAGGTCAGAGAGTAACTTTTGAAATCACAAATAGAAACTGCAGAAATCAAGTTAAGTTTATTTTGTACGGCACATTTCAGCAAAAAAGCTGTTCAAAGTGCTTTACATCGTGAAAACAAAAATACAAAGTCAAGAAAGACAGTCAACAATTGTCAAGCGTCATCGTTACACATCAGATTGCTGTTTTTCATTTATGATGTTTTACTCTAAACAGGTGGGTTTTAGTGTTGATTTAAAGGAACTCAGTGTTTCGGATGTTTTACAGTTTTCTGGAAGTTTGTAGAAGCTGAATGCTGCTTCTCCATGTTTGGTTCTGGTTCTGGATGCAGAGTAGACCAGAACCAGAAGACCTGTGAGGTCTGGAAGGTTGCTGCAGCAACAACGTTTCTTTAAAGTACGTTAGCGCAAAGCCGTTCGCTGATTTATTAACTAATAGCATTTTAACGTTTTCTCTCTGTAAGGATTTTAAAACTGGGCTAAAATGAACATCTGGTTGACAGGAAGTTGAAGTTTCTTTCAAACCTGAATTTTGA